>NC_029787.2:70604415-70615170 GCF_000816755.2 Arachis ipaensis
GTTTTTTCTTTGTTGATACAATCACATTGGTGTGGAACACCATACTTAATTTCTTGCAATACATAGAAGTTGAACTAACCATTTATTCTGAGAAGAGTATAAAAAAAATAGTTACCTAAGGTTGGGTTGCCTCCCAACAAGTGCTCTTTTATCGTCATTAGCTTGACGGTTGTCCCTCTTTAGGGAAGATGATGATCATAGTGCCTTAATCATTCCCCTCTCACCGGGAGCTTCCTTCCAGTATCCTTCTTGATGATTTCTACATGTTCAAGTGAGAGGATTTTGTTCACTGTGTAATATCCAGAAAAGTGTGGAGATGTTTCCATTGGTTGGTAAGTTAGCATCACTTTATCCCTTGGTGAGAAACCTTCAGTGGGGATTTTCTTATTTCTCCATCCTCTTGGTACTTTCTTCTTGGGGCTCTTTTCTTTTTCAGGAGATAGTTCAGGTTTTGGAGCCTCAATTTTTAGAATGTCCTTGCTGAGAATCTCAAATGCACGCTTTGGTTGTAGCTTCTCCACTATTCTTTGAGCTTGTTGCAACACTTCTACCTCTTCCTTTCTTTTCCAGCATGAGCTTAGGTGCATTGGAAGTGTTTCATCAGGTGCCTCTTTTAAGTTTGGGTCTATGGAATCAATCTTCATACACTCTTCCTCTTGGGTGGAATCTTGCAAATTCTTGAAGACATGGAATACTATATGCTCTTCATGCACCCTTAGCATCAATTCTCCTTTTTCAACATCTATCAATGCCCTGGCAGTAGCTAAGTAAGGTCTCCCTAGGATGATGGGAGTGTTGTCATCTTCCTCTATGTCTAGAATGACAAAGTCAGCTGGGAGGAAAAATTTGTCCACCTTCACCAATACATTCTCCACAACCCCAAGTGCTTGCTGAATGGATTTGTCCGCCATTTGAAGGGCTATTTTTGTGGGTTTCAATTCATGAATCTGAAGCTTCCTCATCAAAGATAGAGGCATCAGATTTATGCTTGCACCAAGGTCACAAAATGCTCTCTCAATCATCATGTTGCCTATGGTGCAGGGGATATGAAAGCTCCCTGGGTCCTTCCTCTTTCTTGGCAACCCTCTCTGGATGATGGCACTACACTCCCTGGTCATCACAACCGTTTGTCCCTCTTTCAAGGATCTTTTCTTTGTCAACAATTCCTTCATGAACTTAGCATATAGGGACATCTGTTCAAGTGCTTCAATGAAAGGGATGTTGATGTGTAGTGTCTTGAATATCTCCAAGAATTTGGAGTATTGCTTCTCTTTGTTCTCTCCCTTGAACCTTTGAGGGTATGGAATCATTGGTTGATATGATTTTATTGCCTCCTTCTTAGCTAATTTATCACTTTGTGTAGAGGTTTCTTGCTCCTGCTTTTGTTTCATCACCTCCTCTTTTAAGCCTTCTTTGTTGTGCTCTTCTTTAGTGATGGCTTCTGTCTCCACCTTTTTCCCACTTCTCAGAGTGATTGCTTTGCACTCCTCCCATTTTATGGCTTTTCCTGTGTCCTTTGGATTGGAGATTGTATCACTTAGGAGAACATTGGTTGGCCGTTCAACTTGTTTGGCCAATTGTCCCACTTGTCGTTCAAGGTTCTTCATGGTGGCTTCATGTCTCTCTTGTCCTTTGAGCAAAATCTCTTGCTCCTTGGCTAAACCTTGAGTGGTCTAGGCAAGTGACTGTGTGTTTTGGGTAAGGGCTTGCAAGGCTGCTTCAAGACTTGAGATCCTGGTTTCATGATGGTCAATGGGTGGTATGGTAGGGTATGACTGTTGTGGCTGGAAATTGTTTGGAGCATTGAGGTGGGCATTTTGTGAGTTGAATGGTGGTGTGGAAAAGTTATTTTGGTGAGTTTGTGAATTATTGTGGGGTGGTTGATATGTGTTTTGGGGTTTCTTGTATTGGTTAGTGTTGTTAGATGAATGATTTTGGTTGTGTGTGTTGCGGGAATGGTTGGAGTTGTTATTTTTCTGCCACTGGTTTTGATTATCACCCCATCTCAGGTTCGGGTGGTTCCTCCAGGATGAGTTGTATGTGTCACCATGGAAGTCATTTTGAAATGAACTTGAGGTATTTTGCATGTATTGAACTTGTTCTTGTTGTTGCTCAACATTGCCTGCTTCATTTTGACCCCATTCAATTGAAGCTTGATTTGTTGTGCTCACTGAAGCTAGTTTGAGGCCATCTACTCTCTTAGCCATTATTTCCATTTGTTGCTGGATCTGTTGGTGCATCAACTTGTTCTGTGCCAAGATTGTGTCTACTCCTTCTAGTTCCAACACACCCTTTCTTTGAATAGGTTGGCGTTGCCTCTGATAAGCAAATAAGTATTGGTTATTTGTCACCATGTCTATGAGATTCTGAGCTTCTTCGGCTGTATTCATCAATTGTAGCGAGCCTCCTACAGAGTAATCCAAAGACTCTTGAGATTTTTCAGTCAACCCTTCATAGAAATTTTGAAGTTTATCCCATTTACTGAACATCTCAGGTGGACATTTTCTAATCAAGGTTTTGTATCTTTCCCATGCTTCATACAATGATTCCCTATCCATTTGAGTGAACGTTTGCACCTCTGTTTTTAACTGAGGCGGATAGAACTTGGATAAGAATTTATTCACCAGATCATCCCAAGTGTTGATACTTTCCTTGGGAAATGTCTCTAGCCATTGAAATGCCTTGTCTCTCAAAGAAAATGGGAATAATAGCAGCTTGTAAACATCTGGATGCGCACCATTTGTCTTGACAGTTTCACATATTCTTAGGAAGACAGATAGGTGTTGGTTTGGGTCCTCAAGGGGGCCTCCTCCATAGGAGCAATTGTTTTGCACGAGGGTGATGAGTTGAGGCTTCAATTCAAAGTTGTTTGCATGAACATTGGGAGCGAGTATACTGCTCCCACAGTGTCTTAGATTTGGGAGAGTGTAAGAAGCTAGAACTCTCCTTTGAGGTGGATTGTTATTGTTGGCAACTCCCTCTGGGTTGTTATTGTTGGCAACTCCCCCAGTATGGTTATGTGAATTGCCCTCCATGACTTGGTCTTCTCCTTCTGAATCTTCTTCTCCAACAATGTTTTTCCCTCTTTCAGCTCTTCTTAATCTTCTGAGGGTTCTTTCGTATTGTTCACAAAAAGTGGGTATAATTCTCCTTGTACCTGACATGCAACCAAAGCATAAGAATCACACAACACCAGAAAGGCAATAACACTTCAATCCATGGCTGAAGTGAAATGTTAGTTGGCTTAAGCAAAAATTCAAACAGTTAGTGTGTTAGTTAAAAGTTAAAGAACAAAAATAAAAAGTGCTAGATCTAGATCTTCACTTCACTTAATCATTGTTAATCTTTTCCAATCCCCGGCAACGGCGCCAAAAACTTGATACGTAAAAATTAAAATTTCATTTTCACATATTAACTACCGGCAAGTATACCGGGTCGTATCAAGTAATAAAACTCACAAGAGTGAGGTCGATCCCACGAGGATTAAAGGATTAAGCAATCAATAGTTAGTTGATTATTCTAGTTAGACAATCATTTTGGAGTGATGAGCAAACAATAAATGTAAATGACATGAAAGTAAAGGAAAGCAATAAATTGCAAGGAAAGTAAATGACATGAATGTAAAGAGCTGGAAAGTAAACTTGCAAGAAAGTAAATGACGGAAAGTAAATATGGAAAGCATAAGGGATTGGAGATGTTGATTCCTCATGAATTAATGGGTCTCACTCCTTCTCAATCATGTAAGATAGATCCATGGCGGATTATGAGTAATTAAACCCCAATCTCTTGGTGATTTAATTTCTCTTCACATAATCAATTGCCAATCTCTTGATCTAATTGCTCATGGGAAGAGGTAAAGTTCAATTTCTAATCCAAAAGCCACACAACCCTCAAGACCTCAATTCAAAGTGATTACATCTCACATACCAACTAAGAATGTGTTGATCAAGAGGATTATGAGAAAAGGGCCTCAAACTGAATTCCATGATCCCTCTCTCAAGGATCACATGAAATTCTAATAGATTCAATCCCCCTCTCGGTGGTGATTGAATCTTTGAAGCACAAAAGCTCTTTCTTAGAAAAATAAACATGATTTCTAATCTCATACTACATAAATTCAAAGACCCCAATATTAGAGTGGTTATATGTCACGTACCAACTCTAAATCAAGAATCAATTTTATTATGCCAAGAGAGCTCAAACTGAATCCTATGATCCCTCTCTCAAGGTTCACAATAGGATTCTAATAGATCCGAGGATCTTTGAAGAGCAAAACTCTCTTTCAAGGATTCTAATAGATATCCAAGTATGAAGATAGAGTGAAGAAGAGAAGGAGAAATAAACATCAATTCAATCAAAATTGAAATAGAGCTCCTTTCCCAAATGCAAAGGGAATTAAGTGATCATTGCTCTCAAATGAAAACTAAATTGCATGAAATTAAAGTGCATGAAAATAAAGAGTGAGACTTCAAAACAGAAATTGAAAATCCAAGAATTCATAAATGAAAACTACAAATTAAACTACACTACTACTAAGGAAGAAGAGAAGAGGAAGGGAAGAAGAGTGTATGAAGGGGAGGGGTTCGAAGACCCACTCCCAATGGAGTGTGCCAATGAAGTGTGTATGTGTGATCTCCTCCCGCGCTACTTAATTCTATGAAACTATGGCCTTTATATAGGCTTTCCTAAATTACAAATTGAAATGAAATTAAAAGTAAATTACAAACAAAATGAAAATTAACTATTCTATATGATTCTTGTGGCCTTGATTGGTTGAGATTTATGGGCTTTGCTTGCTTTTTGGATTGGCTAGCTCATGAGTGGAGTTGCTGGCCTTTAAGGAAAACAGAGGAAGCAGAGCTTGTTCACATCAATTATGGCCCAGTGAACGGGCGTTACTGGCAAACACACTAGTGTTGTTGCAAGTTGGCAATGTGTGTGTTAGTCCCCCCTGGGCTGAGGTTTGGTGATGGGCGTTGCCAGCCCAAGTTATTGCCAACAACTTGGCTTTTCTTCTTCTTGGCTCCACTTTTCATGCTTAATGTTGCCTAAAATTTGAGGTTCAATCCTCTGCTTCAATATGGACTATCATATATCATTGGAAAGCGCAGAATGTCTTCTTTCCAACGCAACTGAAAGCACTCAAATTGGATCTCTGTAGCTCAAGTTAAGCTCCATTGAAGAGGGCAAGGTCAAGTTGCCTTGGTTGTGGGCGTTTTCATCAAACACGCCAGTTCTCTCCAAGTTGGCAACGTGCTAGTGCCCTTCCTTGGCCCAGATTCTTGGCCCCATTGGCATTGTTGATGAACACGCCTTCTCCCCCTTGGCTTGGCAACGTGTTCGAGCCCCTCTAAGCTCATTCATGCTTGCTTAGATGTCAACTCCTTGTTCTTGTTTTTTTGGGGCTTAAAGTTACTTATGGTTTGGCTTCAATTTTGTGCTCCACTATAGACTATTATATATAGTTGGAAAGCTCTGAATGTCATCGTTCCAACGCAACTGAAATCACTCAAATTGGATCTTTGTAGCTCAAGTTATGCTCCATTAAAGAGGACATGGTCAGGCTGCCAAAATCGCACACGTTTTTGGTGAACACGCCTTTGTTTCCAGCGTTGCCAACGTGCTCAGATTCTGAAGCTCTAAATGAAGCAAGCTTTTGAAGCTTCAATTGAATGCTAACCCCATACTATGATATATGGTTGGAAAGCTCTTGATGTCTACCTTTCAATGCCACTGGAATAATTTCCTTTGGAGCTATGTAGCTCAAGTTATGCATCCTTGAAGAAGGTAAGGTCAGGCTGCCAAGTTCGCTGGAGTTGTTGCTGAACACGCCCTTGTTTCCAGCGTTGCCAACTTGCTTGAGTGAGTGATCCTTGCTTGTTTGCTTCCTGGCACATTTTCACCAAACACTCCTATGCACCCAGGAGTGAATAACGTGCTCGAGCCTCTCTTCCATGCCCATTATGCTTCCTTGAATGTTAACTCTTTGTTCTTATTTTTGTGGCCCAAAGATGACTCTAATTTGAGCTTCAATTTCATGCTCCACTATAGACTATTATATATCGTTGGAAAACTCTGAATGTCAGCTTTCCAACACAACTAGAAGCATATCAATTGGATCTCTATAGCTCAAGATATACTCCATTGAAGAGGGTAAGGTCAGGCTGCCAAGCTCACCAGCATTTTTGGCAAACACTCCCTTGTATTTCCAAGTTAGCAACGTGCTACCTCCATTCTTCACCATCCAAAGCTTCCTGGCAATGTTGCCAAACACGCCAATGCTTTCTTGAGTTGGCAACGTGCTCGTGGCTGCCTCCTAGCTCCAAGTTTGCTGCGTTGCCAATGAACATGCCAATGGAAAGCTAAGTTAGTTCCTTTTAGATGAACCACTTGAATTGAGAAGGAAAAGAAAAGTTATCAACTCATTCAAATGAGCAGAGCTCCTCCCCCTAATGAAAATGGGGTTTAGTGAATCATAGCTCTAAATTCAACAACAAATGCAAAAGTAAATATTAAAATTGAGTAGAGAAGAGTGATGAAGAATGGAGAAGAAGTTCTTGAAAACTGAAATTCAAAGTTGCAAGAAAAACAAAATAGAAGACCGGTGAGAAAAAGTAAAGAGTAAAAAATGCTAGTGTAATAGAAAAATATCTAAGTGTCAAAAAAACATCCCCCTCTAAAAGTACTAAACTCTTCTCTATTTATACTACTCCTAAAATTCCTTCAGAGGTCTTTAATTTGGGCTAGCAATGTGGGCTTTCTCTTTGTTGAATTCCTGGCTCAATGGAAGAAGTGTTGCTAAACAGGGGAGAAGGAGCTTGTTCATAATGTTCCTGGCCCAATGGCTTGGCATTTTTGCCAATAACGCTAGCCTTAATGCACGTTGGCAATGTGCAAGGTATTTTCCTGGGAGTGGGCATTGGTACTTGGACGTTGTTAGCCCAAGTTGTTGCTAACAACTTGCTTTTCTTCTTCTTGACTCTACTTTTCATGCTTAATGTTGCACAGAATTTGAGTTTCAATCTTCTGCTTTAATATGGACTATCATACATCATTGGAAAGCTCAGAGTGTCTTCTTTCTAATGCACTTGGAATCATCTCAATTGGATTTTTCTAACTCAAGTTATGCTCCATTGAAGAAGGCAAGGTCAAGTTGCCTTGGTTGTGGCGTTTTTGTCAAACATGCCAGTTCATTCCAAGTTGGCAACGTGCTAGTGCCCTTCCTTGGCCCAAATTCTCTGCCCCTTGGCGTTTTTGATGAACACGCCTTCTCCCCCTTGGCTTGGCAACATGTTCGAGCCTCTCTAGGCTCATTCATGCTTCCTTGGATGTTAACTCCTTGTTCTTGTTTTTAGGGCTTAAAGTTGTTATGGTTTGGCTTCAATTTTGTGCTCCACTATAGATTATTATATACGGTTGAAAAGCTCTGAATGTCAGCTTTCCAACGCAACTGAAAGCACTCAAATTGGATCTCTGTAGCTCAAGTTATTCTTGTTTGAAGAAGACAGGGTCAGGCTGCCAAAATCGCGGGCGTTGTTAGGAAACACGCCTTTGCTCTTCCAAGTTGGCAACGTGTTCAGTTTCTGAGGCTCCAAATGAAGCCCACTTTTGAAGCTTCAACTAATGTTAAACCCATACCATGATATATCGTTGGAAAGCTCTAGATGTCTACTTTCAAATGCCGTTGGAATCACCTCATTTGGAGCTTTGTAGCTCAAGATATACTCCATTTTAGGAGGTAAGGTCAGGCTGTCCAACTCACCAGCGTTTTTGGCAAACACTCCTTTGTTCTTTCAAGTTGCCAACGTGCTAACTTATGCTTCCTAGCTCCAAGCATTGCTGCATTGTTGATGAGCACGCCAATGCATTCCCAAGTTAGCAACGTGCTCTTCATTCCCAAGGTTGCCAAGCTTGCTTGTATGATGCGTAGACAATGAACACGCCTATGTATCCCAACGTTGGCAACTTGCTTGAGTGAGTGATCCTTGCTTGTTTGCTTCCTGGCATGTTTTCATCAAACACGCATGTGCACCCAACGTTGGCAACGTGCTTGATGTCTTGAGATTGCCCTCCAGGGTTGCCTTCTAGCTTGGCGTTGCCTTGGAACACGTCCATGCTCTCCCAAGCCAACAACGTGCTCGAGCCTTCCTTATGGCACCAAGCTTTGCTTGCTACGTTGCCTTGGAACACGCCTATAGGAGCTGGCGTTGGCAACGTGCATCTCCCTTTCCTGGGCCAAGTTTTCTAGCTCAGCGTTGCCTTGGAACACACCAATATATCTCTGGGTTGGCAACGTAGCAACCTTCATTTCCTAGCCAAACCTTGCTCAGTTTGCTTCTTGGCATTGTTGCCAAGCACTCCAATGTAGCTCCAAGTTAGCAACGTGCATAGTACTCACAGGAGACCACTTTCTTGCAAGGTTGTTTGTGCTCTTCCTGAAGTAAAGCTTCAATGGCGTTGCCAACTTGAATTCCAAGTTAGCAACGTGCACATTGCTCTTCTTGAAGGAGTTGTTAGCCACTTGCTTGCTTCATTCTTGCTTCAATGCCTTCTTGTTTCATCACCTATCATTAACAAGGGAAATTGCTTCAAAGTCTTACCAATCCATGCAATCAATTTCATGAGATTCATTCATACTCATTCATTTATGCATTTTTTGAATCATTTGCATGAATTTGGCTAGAATTAACCTGGTTCTTGGTACTTGAGTGCATGGAGATGGAACTCATTAAAATGCTTGTTTATTTCAAAGAAAATGAATGAAATTAAGCTAAAACTACTTCAACTAACTAGCTAATATAGCAAAGATGCAAATGCATCACCTTTCATACAAAAATTTGTTTGTCACAAGTACAAAACCCTAAAATCTATAAACCGAAGTATTTAAACCTCGGGTCGTTCTCCCTAGGAATTACAATGAAGTGTCTTGTTATTAGTTATGAGATATTTTGGGGGTTTTGGATAAGAAACATGAAAAGTAAATGGAAATGAAATTCAAATAACAAAAAGGCCTTGGCAAGGTTTGGTGGTCAAGGATCTCTATCCTAATCACTAACCACAACATGAGAATTGGCAATGATCAACCCCATTAAGTCATCCTTTAACTAGTAGTAAAGGAAAGTCAAGTGAGCTATGTCAATCCAAGTTCATAGGTCCTAGTTCTCCACCAATTCAATTAGTGAGATCTAGAGTTAATGGCTCCCAATCGTCAATCACTTGGACATTAGCAACTCAAGAGTTCCTAAGTTACCTTCCCAAGCCAAGAGCATAAAATTCTACTCTAAAATCCAACCAAGCATTTCATCAAACACTTGGAAGGCATAAAAGGAAAGCATAGTAAAAAGTGCAAGGAAAGTAAATCTATACTACTCAATTGCAAGGAATTAAACAATAACAAATCAAATGAACAATAAAGGAACATGAATCATAAATTGCATTAACGGAAAATGGAAGAACAAAAATGCATCAACATAAAAGTAAGGGATTACAAGAATTAAAAGCAAAACTAGAGAGAGGAAAGGTAGAAGGAGAAGAATTACAAAGAGAAAAGTAAATCAAAGCATGAATTAAACATAGATCTAAGAAATTCTAATCTAGATCTAAAACCTAATCCTAATCCTAGAGAGAAGTGAGAGCTTCTCTCTCTAAAACAAACCTAAACTAAACTAATGTGTGAAAGTATGTAAAGTATGTTGATTCCCCTTCAATCTTTGGCTTAAATAGCATCAGAAATGAGTTGGATTGGGCCCACAAGGCTTCTAAAATCACTGACCATGGGTTGCATTAAGTGAAGCATGTGCCACCATTGGCACGTCCGCGCACCGTGTGCGTGTGCGCCCCTATGTGCAAATGCAATTATTGTAAATCTTATATCATTTCGAAGCCCCGGATGTTAGCTTTCCAATGCAACTAGAACCGCATCATTTGGATCTCTGTAGCTCAAGTTATGATCGATTAAGTGCGAAGAGGTCGGCTTAATAGCTTTTGCGATTCCTTCATTTCTTCATGAGTTCTCCATTTTTACATGCTTTTCCTTCATTCCCTTTATCCAATCTTTGCCTCCTAAATCTGAAATTACTTAACAAACATATCAAGGCATCTAATGGAATCAAAGTAAATTAAATTTAGCTATTCTAAGTCCTAAAAAGCATGTGTTCACTCTTAAGCACAATTAAAAGAGAATTTACAAAACCATGCTATTTCATTGAATAAATGTGGGTAAAAGGTGATAAAATCCCTTAAATGAAGCATAAGATAAACCCTACAAATGGGGTTTATCAGGCGTTTAACTCCAGTTCTGGTGCCAGTTCTGGCGTTTTACGCCAGAAAAGGGTCTTTGGTGGGGTTTAAACGCCAGTTTAGGCCTTCAAATCTCGGGCAAAGCATAGACTATTATATATTGCTGGAAATCCCAAGATGTGTACTTTTCAATGCAATTGAGAGCACACCAATTGGGCTTCTATAGCTCCAGAAAATCTACTTCGAGTGCAGGAGGGTCAGAATCCAACAGCATCTGCAGTCCTTTCTCAGCCTCTGAATAAGATTTTTGCTCAAGTCCCTCAATTTCAGCCAAAAAATACCTGAAATCACAGAAAAACATACAAACTCAGTAAAATCCAGAAATATGATTTTTGCATACAAACTAATAAAATTATAAAAAAAAGTAACTAAAACATACTAAAAATTATGTAAAAATAATGCCAAAAAGGGTATAAATTATCCGCTCATCAACAAGTAAGAAAAATTAAGGACATA
>NC_029787.2:70615271-70655806 GCF_000816755.2 Arachis ipaensis
GTCAAAAGACACAAAATATTCAAGTTCCGGTCTCAACCTGTAAAGCTAAGGCTGGTCGGAGAATATTTGCATACATATATACAATCCTAAGCTCCAAAATACTCAAAGTGATCCCTAGTACTCCATCAAGCCTTTTATGAGGCAAAAAAGAGAAGCATATAAAAGGAGAAGTCTAAGCATATATATACATATACGTAACAAAAAACAAAAAGGCCAAAATTCCACTTCGCTGCAATCGAAATTCCAGACGCCTAGCGAGGTGCCTCTCGACCTGCATCTGAAAAAGACAACATATGTATGGGATGAGAACCGGAGGTTCTCAGCATGTTAACGGTACCCACATAAATAACATATAATGTCCCGAAAAAATCAGAGGCAATCCTAGAACTCCGACACTCATTTTTTAAAACTTAAAGTTAGAAACTAAGCCATAATTTGGGTATATAACCTAAAGTTTACAAATTATAATTCAAGCTCTAACTTAACCCTTAAATTCCTGCATCCTCTAGCCCTCTGAACTCCGACGGAACTACCCTCGTCACTCTTTTGCCAGACGAAGGATCTTTCAGTTGCAAAGACATAATACAAATAAAGAAAACACAGATAGAATGTAATTACAGTAGGTAGAACATATAACAAATAAGCATAGATAATCAAATAGACAAACCCAAGTAATGCACACTTAAACAAAACAAACAAATGCATATGATGTATGCTTGCCCTATGGCTGATGATATCATATGTCGGTTATATAGCCAACCCGACATGTCTTGTTAGCTAACCTTGGACAGAAACACGCATTGCGGAGCAAGTGGGACTGAGCCACAACCCCTTTTTTGCTACCCGCTTAACCCAGAGCAAGTGGAGTAACCGCTACTGCTACTACTACCCAAGCAGGGGTTTACAAGCTCAACCTGAAGCAAGTGGAATAATCCACTATTGCTGCTACTACCAAGGCATTACAATTATTGCCCTAGAGCAAGCGGGATGAACCACAATTCTTGCTACTGCCCAGGTATCTCAATTACTGACCCGGAGCAAGCAGGGCAAACCATAATCCTTGCTATTGCCCAGGTATCTCATTCAAGAATTCATTCAATCTCAACTCAATCATCAATCATAATTCATCAACATTTCATCATCCTCAATCATGTCTTATTAATCATTCTCAACATTTCATCGCAAAATTTAGCATTTCTGCACTTTTCAACTTATATCATCACTTCATACCATGTTTAACTTCTTTCAAAGTCCGCAATCCAAGTTCTTCTTCTTCACAACCTTTCTTTGTAGGTCTCCTCTCTTTTTTATGTTTAAAAACTAGGTATTAGGTCCTACAAGGTAGTTATAGAGGTTCAGAAAGTTAGAGAATTCACTTAACACTTGAAACATCATTTTTTGCTAAAACAAAGGGCTCGCGTCGCGTGTACTTTTGTGTACGCAGTCTTTCAGAAATTGGATTCCGCATACGGAGGCCTTGCCCTGCCTATGTGAGATTACAAAATAGTGAGCATAACTCGCATCGCGTGTGCAGGTCACGTACACGACACTCCCTTTTGCTCAAAAGCTGTTCAGTCCTTAAAAATCAATTTTTTACATCTAACTTCTGATGTTCATAACTTCCTCTACGAAACTCTAATTCTCACAAAATTTATATCATTTTAAAGCTCTTGAAATTATCTTTAATCTGAAATATATTTCATTTAAATCCAAAATTCATGGCTCAAGTTATGATCTACCAAAGTTCGTTAAAAATCTACTTTTACCAAAAACATTCAAAACCTTAATTTTTCAATATTTCATTTTCAAACCAGGGTTTCTCAACCCAAAACAACACCAAGATCCATCTAAAGTATTTCTGTAAGAACCGCAACTAATCAACCGGTTAATTAAGTGATTAATTGCCCAAATTAGACTCCGAAAAGTTAGAGAGAGAATTGGAGAATTTAAATATGATTTTTGGACTCAGTATGTCTTTTTGAGTCAGAAAATGTGCCTTCTGCAAAAAACCATGAAAAATCGTGAATCGGTAGTTGAACCGGTTGAACCGGTTCAAGTCTGCCCGGTACTGCACGAGAAAAAGTAAAAACCATCAAAAACCTTAGAAAAACATTAGAAATGGAAAACCGGGTATTAACTTTAAAGGTTTGGCCCGAAGTTGGGCCAAAACGGGCTAAAAGCGCTAACGAATTGGACCGGGCCTAAGTTTGGCCCAAGCCCAACATATAAAAAGTTCATTTAATGAACCCAACCCACCATAACACTCACATAAACACACTCACACAGCTGGGAAGAGAGGAAGAAGAGAAACCCTTTGGCACTATTCATTTCAATCTTTCGAAGCTCACATCTTGAGCTAGAGAGCTCCGATCGCCGCACCGTTTGTAGATACGCATTCCTCGTGAAGAGCTCTACAAAACTTGTACAAGAAACTGGAGAGGTAACCATGAAATCCTTTCTATTATTCTCTCCAAAATTTCGGTTCTTAGGGTTTGTGATTAAGTGAGTTTTTGTGATTTTGGATGTTTAGGTTTACTCTAATCCTTGCTTAACCTTGGATTTTTGCTATCAAATCTGTTGAAAAAGGTAAGAGCCATTAAACCCTTATGGAATTTCAAGTTGACAAAACCTAGGTTGAATTATTGTGAATTATGTGTGTTATAGCTTAAAGTGGTGAGAAATTGAACTTGTTGGAGCTTATTGGTGATTGTTGGTGCCTTGGATTGTATTGGAAAAGCCTAGCTTGTGCTCAACTTTGGTTTAAGAGCATATTGAAAATCGGCCAAGGTATGGTTTCGGTTCCTCTATGTAGTATATAATATTCATGGACACTTAGGCTAGTGACCTATAGGATAGGTTTGGATTTATGTGGTTGGTTGATGTTATATGTTGAAATGATATTGATACATTAAGAATTAATGATGTTGGGATATGATGCTTGATGATTTTGAATGATTGTATAATGTTGGATATGGATTTAAAGCATGAATGAGGTAATGATTGGTGAATGTATTGGTGAAGGATTGATTTAGAGTCATATATTTGATGTTGATGATTGAGAATGGTGATTGGTAACCCCAGAAGGTAAATTTTGTTGTAAATGGGAGTTTGGTATTGATCTAGTTGGATGTGGCTTGATGAATTATTAAATTTAAGTATATGAAAAATTTGGGTAAAAAGGAAATTTCGGTGAACTTTGTTCTTTTGCCTCGGTTTTTGAAATTGATTAAAACTTATCTAGAAATTAAATATCTTTGAAAACCCTTTAAATCGATATAAAGTTTGTGAAATTTGGAATTTAGTAGAGGAAGTTATGATCATTCAAAGTTGGTGTTAAAAATCTGAAATTCTCCAAAGTTGCAGAATTTTATGATTTCTGATATGTGCGTGATGAGCGGATAATTTATACGCTTTTTGGCATTATTTTTAGTATGTTTTTAGTACATTTTAGTTAGTTTTTATTATGTTTTTATTAGTTTTTAAATAAAAATCACTTTTCTGGGCTTTACTATGAGTTTGTGTGTTTTTCTGTGATTTCAGGTATTTTCTGGCTGAAATTGAGGGACTTGAGCAAAAATCTGATTCAGAGGCTGAAAAAGGACTGCAGATGCTGTCGGATTCTGACCTCCCTACACTCAAAGTGGATTTTCTGGAGCTACAGAAGCCCAATTAGCACGCTCTCAATTGCGTTGGAAAGTCAACATCCTGGAATTTCCAGAAATGTATAATAGTCCATACTTTTCCCGAGATTTGATGGCCCAAACAGGCATTCCAAGTCAGCTCAAGAATTTTGGCGTTTAACTCTAGAACTGGCACAAAAGCTGGAGTTAAACGCCCAAACTGGCATAAAAGCTGGCGTTTAACTCCAAGAAATGTCTCTATACATGAAAGCTTCAATGCTCAGCCCAAGCACACACCAAGTGGGCCTCGGGAGTGGAATTTTACAATAAACACCCTAGCTTACTCATTTTCTGTAACCCTAGGTCACTAGTTTACTATAAATACTACTTTCAGTGATTCATATTGTACCTCATGACACTTTACACATTTCTGGTTGTGTTCTCTACGGCATGAGTCTCTAAACCCCATTGTTGGGGGTGAGGAGCTCTGCTGTTCTTCATGAATTAATGCAATTACTACTGTTTTCTATTCTATCACGCTTGCTTCTATTCTAAGATATTCATTCGCACTTCAACCTGATGAATGTGTTGATCCGTGACAATCATCATTATTCTCACCTATGAACGCATGCCTGATAACTACCTCCGTTCTACATGCAATCAAGCTTGAATGTGTATCTCTTGGGTTTCTAATCTAAGATTGGAACCTTCGTGGTATAGGCTAGAATTATTGGCGGCCATTTCTGAGATCTGGAACGTCTAAACCTTGTCTGTGGTATTCTGAGTAGGATCCGGGAAGGGATGACTGTGACGAGCTTCAAACTCGCGATTGTGGGGCATGTGACAGACGCAAAAGTATCAATGGATCCTATTCCGACATGATCGAGAACCGACAGATGATTAGCCGTGCGGTGACAGCGCATTTGGAACATTTTCACTGAGAGGACGGGAAGTAGCCATTGACAACGGTGATGCCCAACATAAAGCTTGCCATGGAAGGAGCCTTGCGTGCATGAAGAAGAAGATAGTAGGAAAGCAGAGATTCAGAAGACAAAGCATCTCCAAAGCCTCAACCTGTTCTTCATTACTGCATAACAAGTATTTATTTCATGTTCTTTTACTTTTTACAATTAAATCTGAGAATTATTGATATCCTGACTAAGAGTTACAAGATAACCATAGCTTGCTTCAAGCCGACAATCTCCGTGGGATCGACCCTTACTCACGTAAGGTATTACTTGGACGACCCAGTGCACTTGCTGGTTAGTTGTGCGGAATCGCAAAAGTGTGATTGTGATTTCATGCACCAAGTTTTTGGCGCCGTTGCCGGGGATTGTTCGAGTTTGGACAACTGCCGGTTATTCTTGTTGCTTAGATTAGTAATATTTTATTTTTGTTGGTTTAGAGTCTTTTATTTGAGTTTAGTTTTATATTTTAAGTTTGGTGTCAATTGCATGATTTTGTTTTCTTTTAATTTTTTGAAATTGCATGTCCTTAGTTCTTTCTTGATCTTTAAAATGCTAAGTTTGATGTCTTCTTTGTGTTTTTCCTTTAGTTTTTCAAAAAATTTTGTTTGATTCTCTAAAAATTTTAAGTTTGGTATGTTTTTGTGCTTTTATTTACTTAAAAATTTTTTAAAAATTTGTTCTTGGTGTTCATCTTGATCTTCAAAGTGTTCTTAGTGTTCATCTTGACATTCAAAGTTTTCTTGTTTGTTCTCTGTGTTTTGATCTAAAATTTCTAAGTTTAGTGTCATTTTGTTGTTTTTCTCTTTCCGCATTAAAATTCAAAAATAAAAAAAAATATCCTTTCCTTATTTTACTCATAAATTTCAAAATTTTGCATTAATTTAGTCAAAGATTTTCAAAATCATATCTTTTTTTTAGTCAAGTCAATATTCTAATTTCAAAAATTGATCTTTTCAAATTTTTTTCAAAAATCAAATCTTTTTAATTTCTTCAATCATATCTTTTCAATCATATATTTTTTTTAAAATTTGTAATCATATCTTCTCAATCATATCTTTTTCAAAATAATTTTCAATCATATCTTTTTAATTGCTAATTTCAAAATCTTTTTAATTAATTAATTAATTTAGTTTTCAATTTGCTTTTATTTTATTTTATTTTATTTTTGTTTTAGAATATAATTCATATCAATTCCCTTTTCTCCATCATGGACATAAGTGGAAGTGAACAGTCCAGAAGGACTCTGGGGTCATATGCTAACCCCATTATAGCTGCATATGGGAGTAGCATCTGCATACCTCCCATCAAAGTAAGCAGCTTTGAGCTAAATCCTCAGCTCATTATCATAGTGCAGCAAAATTGCCAGTATTCTGGTCTTCCACAGGAAGAACCTACTGAGTTTCTGGCACAGTTCTTACAAATTACTGACATAATACGTGATAAAGAAGTGGATCAGGATGTCTATAGATTATTACTATTTCCATTTGCTGTAAAAGATCAAGCTAAGAGGTGGTTAAATAACCAACCTACAGCAAGCATAAAAACATGAAGACAGTTATCAGACAAATTCTTGAATCAATTTTACCCTCCAAAAAGGATGACACAGCTAAGGGTGGACATCCAAGGCTTTAGGCAAGAGGATAATGAATCCCTTTATAATGCCTGGGAGAGGTACAGAGGGATGCTGAGAAAATGCCCCTCTGAAATATTTTCAGAGTGGGTACAGTTAGACATCTTCTACTATGGGCTTACAGAAAAAGCTCAGATGTCTCTAGACCACTCAGCTGGTGGATCTATACACATGAGAAAAACAATTGAAGAGGCTCAAGAACTCATAGATACAGTTGCTAGAAATTAACATCTGTACTCAAATAGTGAGTCCTTCATAAAAGAAGAGGCTATGGCAGTAACTACTGATCCTAATCGTCAAGAACAGATTGTTGAACTTAATCAACAATTACTCCTTATGACAAAATAATTAGCAGAATTCAAAGAGAAGCTCCAAGACACTAAAAATGCTAACAAGAATATAGAAGCACAATTGAATCAGACAAGACAACAGCTATCTAAACAGATAACAGAAGAATGCCAAGCTGTCCAACTAAGGAGCGGGAAGACATTGAATAACTCAGCTCAAAGTAGCAAAAAGTCAAGAAAAGAACAAATGACAGAGGATGACCAAACCACTGCCCAAAATCCCTCTGAGGACATCAAGAGCCCAGAGAGGAATAAATCTGGCGTTCAAACACCAGAAAAGAGTGGGAACCTAGCGTTAAACGCCCATTCAGCCCCCATTCCTGGCGTTCAAACGCCAATGAGGGATCAGACACCTGCAAGTGCTGATAGTAACCCCTCTAAGAAGGCTTCTCCAACCACTTCTGTAGGGAATAAACCTACAGCAACTAAGGTTGAAGAATATAAAGCCAAGATGCCTTATCCTCAGAAACTCTGCCAAGCGGAACAGGATAAACAATTTGCCCGCTTTGTAGACTATCTCAGGACTCTTGAAATAAAGATTCCATTTGCAGAGGCACTTGAGGAAATACCCTCTTATGCTAAGTTCATGAAAGAGATCTTAAGTCATAAGAAGGATTGGAGAGAAACTGAAAAAGTGTTTCTCACTGAAGAATGCAGTGCAGTCATTCTGAAAAGCTTACCAGAGAAGCTTCAAGATCCAGGGAGCTTTATGATACCATGCACAACTAAGACAGCTCTATGTGACCTTGGAGCAAGTATCAATCTAATACCTGCATCCACCATCAGAAAGCTTGGCTTGACTGAAGAGGTCAAACCAACCCGGATATGTCTTCAACTTGCTGATTACTCTATTAAATACCCATTGTAACAACCCTAGTTTTTGAAAATCAAATAAAATAGTTATTTGTGATTTATTTTATTTGTTGATAATTTTATTTTAAGAAAATTATTTTGCTAAAGGTAATTAAATGGAGTTTCATGATAATTGGAGTTTAAATTAATTAAAATTTTTATATAATCTTTATTAGATATTTGGTATAATTGAAATTATAATTTTGATAATTGAAAAAATAGAAGAATTGTATAATTTAATTTAAATAAATTCTATTTTGAATGAATTATGTTATTACTGTCACCCTCATCACAAGCGTACAGACTCCCCCTCTCTTCCTCAGCTTCACCGCGGCACACATACACACTCAGGACACCACACTCATTCAGCCCACACCCCTTCTGTCACACACCCACACCTTGTGAACGAAGCTGCACCACGTCCAGCCCGCCTCGCCATTGCCGCCGTCATTATTGCCAACGAAGAGGACGACGTCGTCGCTGTTCAAGGAGGAAGGAAGAACCGCGCGAGAGCCAAGGGAGGAGGGAACCTTTGCTGCGTTGCCGCCATGCCTCCATTGCCACCGAACGCCGTTAAGCGCGGAGAGAGAGCCAGACACCGCGAGGAAGAAGCCGTTCGTTGCCTTCACAGTCACTGTCGTTGGGCCTGTCAATTGCCGCTGTGACCTATGCGAAAGGAAGAAGCCCGCGACCAGCCTTATCGCCGTCAGTGCTGCGGGTTTCCGTCGCCATCCACGCGAGCTGCCATCGCGTCACCGTTACTGAGCTGCAGTACCGCCGTTGTTGCACCCTGCTGCTGCCGCGTCTCACCAAGCCGTCGCTGGAGGAGGAAGTTGCTCTGCCACCCTCCGAGCTTGCTGTTGTAGTTGCCTATACCACTGCCGTAGCTTCTTCATTCTGTTATTACCTTCTAATTGTTGTAAGACATTCGTGTTCTGAATCATCACTTGATGTTTTTGTTTATTCCACTGCCATTTTATTAGCCTTGCTCTTGTTCCAATTTGATTTTGCCCTGAACTTCCAGAATTGAACTTCCAGAATTGTTACTCTTATCCGATTTGAATTCATGGTTTTTGCTTGCTGCCGTGGCCACCTCACGTTGCTGCTGGCTCTGTTTGAAAATGGCTGCTACTTCTAGAATCTCAGATCGGAGAGGAGAGGAGGCGTTTAACCTTGTCATTGTTGCTGCCATGGAAATAGGTGTTGGAAACTGCTAATGGAGCAGCTGCGTTTAGTGATTTCCACGAGTTTCGACTTTGAGGTAGGGGATTTAACGTTTTTAATTTAGAATGCCTAAAAAGTTAATTAGATAAGTGCAAATGGTTAATAATAATTAAGGACTTCTTAATTTACATGAATGACTTGAAATGTGTTTGAGAATGGTTAGCTATTGTAATTTTTCTGAGTTATGATTTGAATTAAATATGGTAGTGAATGGTGATTAAGCTTGTGTTACTTACTAAATTGAAAATATGTTGAGTTACTTATTGAGAAAAACTGACATGTTGATGATTGATGAGTTGAGTTTGAATTGTGATTGGTTAATGCTATGACTGATATTGGTTTTCTAATTTTAATGGATTTGTTGACAATTCTGATTTCATGTGATATTGCTGAATTGGTTGAAATGTGGTTGTGGTTACTTTGAATTATAATTGAAATTAGATGCGGTTGTGAAATGTGACTGAATTATTGATTCTGCGATAAATTGGTTGAGATTCTGATTTTGAGTGAATTATTGACTTGTTTGAAGTTGAATTGGATATTTGATGTATGGGAATGGCTGTGAAGTTTACTTGTGACTAGTTAAGATTGGTTTTGGTGGTTATTGAAGGATTGGAACTAAGGGATTAAACTATTTTGAGAACCTATGATTTTCTGAAATAATATAGTAAACTTTAAGAGTATATAAATAATTTATTAATGGTTAGACTAATTTTCTGTGTCATGAGTTATTGATTCTGACTTGGCTGTGATTGTGGCTGGTTTCATTGTTGTAAGTGATTAATTGATGAGGTTGATTTTGGTTTGAGAACATGCTTGTTACCTAAATTTCGGGTTACATTGATTTCTTAATTTGGTTGTTAACTTAAGATTTATTTGAAGATGATGGACATTGTTGCAAGCTGGTTTGGAAAATGTTATTTACTGGATATGCTAATTTGATTGGATAATTTTGTGTGGAGTATTGAATTCAGTTTGAATGAACCAAGATTGAAAGTTAAAATTGGAGAACGAGTTAATGTTTATTTGACAAACAGATCTCTTGGAAATTCGGATTTTATTCGATTATGTCAAGTTGGTTGTTATTGTTGATTTAAGATTAACTAGAATTGATATTGAGAACGGTTAAAGGATTGAAGGTTGATTACTGAAATATTTTCCTAAAGTGTGATCTTTAGAATAAAATGGTAACTTTGCTAATAACTAAAGAACTATAAAAATAACTAGGAATATGAAAAGTTGGTGTTTGGAATATTAGTTATGAATCTTTGAAGCTAGACTGATTTACTTTTAAAGAATGGTTTATGAAAATTCTGATTTTAATTGATGAAAGGATGTTAGTTCTTAAACTGAATTATGATGAGATAATTATTGAGAATCTGTTATGGGAGTTGCTGATAAATGGATGGAGAATTGATTGAGTTTAATTTGAAAAGGTTCTATGACTTATGAATTTAGTTACGAAATGATGAGATGAAAATTGGATTGTTGGATTATGTGAGAATTGCGAATTGTGGATTTTCTGGTTGCTTGAGAATCTTGTATTTGATAATTGTTGAGAAAGGATTGTTGAATTGTTGAGAAAGAGGGAACCCGTAAGGGTGGCCAAGTCCGAGTTTTAGGGGAGGTGCTGCCGAAATTTTATAAAATCTGAAGTTTTATTTGAGAAGTTATTTTAGAAGATTTGGATTTGGAGAAATGATTATGTAAGTTTTATTTAGTTAAGAAAAGAATAATTCTATTTTGAATTCAATTTACGAGAGAAAGGTTTATGTTTCAAAATTAAATTATTTAAGAAAGAAATTATGTTTTGAATTTGATTCAATATAGAAAGAGTTATGTTTTGGGCTTGAAATAAAGGATTACCTTTTTAGAAATTTGGTGAAATAATAATATTTGAATTTGAATAGTAAGAGAGATGATTTTTGAATTTTTGGGAAGTTAGTAAACATGAGAAAGAGTTTTATTTAATTACTTCTAATGAAAGGTTAAGTTTTGAAAAGTGTTTAATGCACTTAAAATAAATGATTTTTCTTGAGTCTTTGATATAGAACTAAAATGAAAGAGTTTTAAAGTTGGCTTGACTCAAGATTGCCAAGGCAGAGATTATGAACTGAATTGATGATTGAGATTTTTATGAACGAATGCTTGAGAAAGTTAAGAAAGGTTTAAGAAAATGTGTTAAGGATTCAAAGTGAAAAGAGTAATATGATAAAGAGAATAGAGAACAAGCAGAGGGCCTGTTGAAAGGTCATTTGTTGCGTTAAGGCAACTCCAGAGATATTTGTATATTCATCTGCTGCTTTTCTGTTGGCCCTAGAGGTCCTGTAGGCCCAAGTTCACCTACAGTAAGTTGTTATTCCTGTAGGCCGAAGTTCACCTGCAGTGAATACCAATTGTGTATCTCAGGGTGTTGCTCCTGTAGGCCGAAGTTCACCTACAGTGAGTTGTGATACCTGTAAGCCGAAGTGCACTTACAGGGGCGCCATTTCTGTAAGCGGAAGTTCACTTATAGAGGTGCTATTTCTGTAGGCCGAAGTTCACCTACAGAAAGTTGTTGTGTTGTGGTTAAACTAATCCTGTAAGCCGAAGTTCACTTATGGGAGTGCTATTTCTGTAGGCCGAAGTTCACCTACAGAGATAAAGCCATATCTAGGACTAGTTCCTAGGTAATGTCGGGCTGCAGGATGTAAACTGACACGTGAGCTCATGGCCTGCTTAGGACAGACATGCATCATATTGTTTGTGCATATGCATTTGATCGTGTTGCTTGTCTTGTTTCTTTGTGATTGTGCTGCTTGTCTTGGTGACTTGCTTGTGTGTTTGATTAGATATTTTTGTTGATGCTTTGAACTTAGTGAAGTATTGAGGAATGGTATTTGTGAAGTGAGGTTTGGATATATTATTTATGTTGCTGATTTACTTAGTTATTGTGCTGGTTGAGGAATGTTATTTGTAGCTGAAGAATTGCTAATGCGGTTGAGACTTTATTTAAGTAATATGATTTAAAGAAAGGGATTTAAACGGTTTCAAGTAAGTCTTAAGAAATTTTGAAAAGGTTTGATAAAGAAAACTACATTGGAAACTGGAGTTAATTATTTGCATGTTAATCATTACTTTTACGGCATTCCCATTCCCTACTGAGAACATGTGGTTTGTTCTCACCCCAAAATCTTCCACCTTTTTCAGTGATACAGGTTCGAAGACTCAGTTTGAAGCTGCGGGCGATTGTTAGACCTTATTTATGAGTTAAGTTTTTGAATTGAGTTGCTTTCATAGAATTCCCTCGCCTTTGTTGCTTAAGATCTTATTTTATAAAGAGGGATAGGAGTTGTATCTAAGTTACACTTGAATTTATTTGTATAATATTTACTAATAATTATATGATTATTATTATTATTTGGTGATGCTTGATATATGATTTGATAAATAAAAACAAAATTTTCTGGCATTTTCTATAAAACTGAATCGCGATATCGAACTAGAGGCTCAATAGTAAATAGTTAATAAAGGAAAGCAGGTTGGTAACGCCTTACTTTCGATACGATCATGACGTTCTGGAAGTTGGGTCGTTACAAATGGTATCAGAGCAGTTCGTTCCTGTTAGAGCCTTGGGAATGGACTGACTATGCTTCATTGCATACTCTGAGTGTCTGTCATGCTTTGTGGCTTGTTCTGATAACAAGAATTTGTGTTTTATTTGCATGACTGTCTGATGATTAACGCTGTTAGTTTACCATTGCATGCCTCATGGTATTAGGTCTGGCCAACTTAATACTAATGATTTATGTATATGGGAACGCTAATGGGTTATCATAGACGAATAGAAGAATAGGTAATACGTTTCACAGGGTTTGGGAGCGTTAGAGGTTATGAAGTTAGCTTCGATTCGACGTATAATTTTTATTCGTGCCACATGAACTCATGCCATTTTTTCTTCGTTGCTTTCATTGGAATTCTCTTGTTTGAATTTCCTCCTTAGAATGTGATTTGGTTGTTCCCAACCATACTTTGTCATTCTTGTATAACTTTGCTTGCCTATGAATCTGACTCTTTGAATATTCATCCTTGACAATGCCTATACTTTTGTACATATATCCTGCTTTCTTTGATTTCAGTTTGAACTTATGTTATTCTAGCAATTTTCGAGGGCGAAAATTTTTCTAAGGTGGGTAGAATGTAACAAACCTAGTTTTTGAAAATCAAATAAAATAGTTATTTGTGATTTATTTTATTTGTTGATAATTTTATTTTAAGAAAATTATTTTGCTAAAGGTAATTAAATGGAGTTTCATGATAATTGGAGTTTAAATTAATTAGAATTTTTATATAATCTTTATTAGATATTTGGTATAATTGAAATTATAATTTTGATAATTAAATAACAGAAACCCTAACCCTCCCCCACTTTCCTCAGCGCCGTCACCCTCATCACAAGCGTACAGACTCCCCCTCTCTTCCTCAGCTTCACCGCGGCACACATACACACTCAGGACACCACACTCATTCAGCCCACACCCCTTCTGTCACACACCCACACCAATATGAATTGCGAAGAATAAAAGAGCATGGATTAAATACTTGTTCTGCAGTAATGGAAAATATGTTGGAGTTTTGGAGATGCTTTGTCTTCTGAATCTCTACTTTTTTCCTGTCTTCTTCTTCATGCACGCAAGGTTCCTCCTATGGCAAGCTGTGTGTTGGTGGATCACTGTTGTCAATGGCTACCATCCGTCCTCTCAGTGAAAAAGGTCCACGTGCGCTGTCACCGCACGGCTAATCGTCTGTCGGTTCCCACTCATACTGGAATAGGATCCATTGATCCTTTTGCGTCTGTCACTACACCCAGCCCTTGTGAGTTTGAAGCTCGTCACAATCATTCAATCCCTGAATCCTACTCGGAATACCACAGACAAGGTTTAGACTTTCCGGATTCTCAAGAATGCTGCCAATGGATTATAGCTTATACCACGAAGATTCTGATTAAGTAATCCAAGAGATATTCATTCAATCGAAGGTAGAACAGAGGTGGTTGTCAGGCACGCGTTCATAGGTTGAGGATGATGATGAGTGTCACGGATCATCACATCCATCTTATTGAAGTGCAAATAAACATCTTAGATAGAAACAAGCGTGTTTGAATAGAAAACAGAAATAATTGCATTAATTCATCAAGACACAGCAGAGCTCCTCACCCCCAACAATGGAGTTTAGAGACTCATGCTGTCAAAGAGTACAATGTTCAGATCTAAAAAATTTCATGAGATACAAAATAATCCTCTAAAAGTTGTTTAAATAGTAAGCTAGTAATCTAGGTTTGCAGAGAATGAGTAAACTATGATAGATAGTGCAGAAATCCACTTTTGGGACCCACTTGGTGTGTGCTGGGGCTGAGACTTAAGCTTTACACGTGCTTAGGCTGTTTTTGGAGTTAAACGCCAGGTTGTAACCTGTTTTGGGCATTTAACTCCAACTTGTAACCTGTTTCTGGCGTTTAACGCCAGACTGCAACATGGAACTGGCGTTAAACGCCGGTTTACGTCATCTATCCTAGAGTAAAGTATGAACTATTATATATTGCTGGAAAGCCTTGGATGTCCACTTTCCAACGCAATTAGAAGCACGCCATTTGGATTCCTGTAGCTCCAGAAAATCCACTTTGAGTGCAGGGAGGTCAGAATCCAACAGCATCTGCAGTCCTTTTTCAGCCTGAATCAGATTTTTGCTCAGCTTCCTCAATTTCAGCCCGAAATTACCTGAAATCACAGAAAAATACACAAACTCATAGTAACGTCCAGAAATGTGATTTTTATTTAAAAACTAATAAAAATATAATAAAAAGTGACTAAAATATATTAAAAACTACCTAGAAACAATGCCAAAAACTCCCTCCTCTCTATTTCTCTCTCACATTTTCCTCTTTCTCCCTTCCTCTTTGTCTCCCTCTTTTTCTCTCCACCTCCTCTCTCTTTCTCCTTCCCCTCTTCCTCCCTTTTTCCTTCCCCTCTTTCCTTCTTTCTTTCTCTCCTTCTCCTCTCTCTCCCCTTTTCTTCTTTCTCTCTCACCTCTCCCCTCTCTACCCTCCTCTCCCTCTCTTTCTTCTTTTTTCTCCTATCTCTCCTTCTCCTCTTTCTTTCCCTCTTCTGTCTTTTCTCTTTCTCTTTAAGTCTTCTCTCACTCTCTATTCTTCTCCTCTCTCTTTTCTCCTTTTCTCTTCAAAATGAGAAAAAGAGAGAGAAGAAAGAGAAGAAAGAGGGAAAAAGAGAGGAGGATATAGAAGAGGGGAGAGAGGGAAAAGAGAGAGATAAAGAGAGAGAGAAGAGAGAGAAAGAGAGAGAAGAGGAGGAGGAGAGAGAGAAAGAGAGAGGAGGGAGAGTGTGGTTATATTTGTGACAGAGCGTGGCAGTGGTGTATGTGACAGAGGTTCTGAGAATAAAGGGGTTTAGGGTAGAAGTAAAGACTTTAGAAGAAGAGAGAAGAGAGAAGAGAGAAGAAAGAGAGAGATGAGGAAAGAGAGGAGAGAGAGAGAGAGAAAGAGAGAGAAAGAGAGAGAGAGAGGAAGAGAGAGGAGGGGGAGAGAGAAAGGAGGAAAGGGTAATTTTAGCTTATGAACCAGTTTAAATTGCTTTATTAATTAAAAATAGTTTTATTTTTATGAACTGGTTTAAACTGGTGCACTTTATTATAAACTAGTTTAAAATCAGTTTCTTATGTGAAAAAGTAGTTTGGCTCATTTTTGAAACCATTTAAAATGGTTTAGTGTAGTTTCAATTCAGTTTATAGAAAAACTGAACTATGCCCACCCCTAGTTATAGATGTTTGGAAAGTTAGAAGATTGACTTAAAACTCAAAAGCCTTATTTTTTGCTAAAACAATGGGCTCGAGTCGTGTGCGTACTCTCGCGTACGCAGGCTTTCAGAAATTGGGTTCCGCGTACGCAGGCCTTGTCTCGTGTATGCGAGATTACAAAACAATGAGTATAGCTCGCGTCGCACGTGCAAGTCGCATACGCGACACTCCCTTTTGCTCAAAAGCTGTAAAGTCATTAAAAATTAATTTTAAACCCCTAACTTCCGACGTTCATAACTTCCTCTACAAAACTCCGATTTCCACAAAATTTATATTGTTTTAAATCTATTGAAATTATCTTTAATTTAAACTATATTTCATTTAAATCCAAAAATTGAGGCTCAAGTTATGATCCGCCGAAGTTCGTTAAAAATATATTTTTACCAAAAACATTCAAAACCTCTATTTTCCAATATTTTATTTTCAAACCAATGTTTCTCAACCCAAAACAACACCAAGATCCATCTAAAGCATTTTAATACCCTTTTTACCCCTTTCTCAAAATATCAATATCCACTTCTGTCAAATTCAATCCAACAATTCATAATGATACAACATTTATTCATGATATACTAATACATCATTATCATTTCTTATAATCATTATCAAACCTTGTCAACAACCAATAATTTACTACATTCTCATCATAAGCTCATGCATGATACACAACAAGAATTACTAAATCACAACAAGTTCACACAATCCAACTTATCCTACGGTCACCTAGGCTAAGTTTTCACGTTATATTATACGTTATCTATGAGAAACCAAAACCATACCTTGGCCAATTCCTTCCTAATGCCAGAGCACCTCAAATATCTCTGTTCCTTAAGTGTCCAAAGTCTCGAATCCTCATCGGATGAAAATCTAACCTCCACAGTTCACTTTTTATCCACATATATCACCAAATTTGTCTCCAAAACATATATCTCACTCTAATTCCACATAAATACCACAAAAATCAAAATAGGATTCCTAATTATAAATGATTTACAAGAGTTAGTGGTTTTTCATCTAACCAACAGAAATTTGGGACAAGACCTAGCAAGTCCACAAGGCTAATTTGATCCTAAACACCAAAATTTAACAAAATCTTAACACGTTTACTCAAAGTTTTTGAAATTAGGAAAGGAAGAACTGAGTATGAAATTGAAATTTTCATACCAAATTATTCAGTGAGTTTTATAGAGAATTTCAAAATGAACACGTGGCCGCTGACGGCTGGTCAATCGAAGCTCCAGAATGAAAGATACATAGATTTGAATAAAGAACCAAGGGTTTACAAATTTCCCTTGTTCTTCCCCCTTATTTTCCTTGCCCAGTGTGTTTTCATTATGAGAAGGAAGAAATGGCTGAAGCCATTAAGTGTGAGTGAGTTTGGGTTGCGCCTTGAGCCCTGTTCGGTTCTGGTATAATCGGTTTGGTCCGTTTGGCCTAATATTGGACCAAATTCTTTAAAATTATTGTCAAAATTCATATTTTAATTATTTTTACCCTTCTAACTTATCAATTTTAACTTCCTAATTTATTTAAATAAAAATTAATTTTTTAATTAATTATTTATTAATTATCCAGAGTTTATAGAAAACGTCTTAGAAGCTAGGATATGTAATCCCATTAACTGTCCTAATAGACTCATATGTTGTGCAACCTTTCTGAACAGTTAACAAAATTCTCATATAATAGATATCACCTGTACCCGGTGGAACATAGTTTAACCTCCCGATAGAATACCCTCTCTTGCGTAGATATCATTCCCTTTTTTCTCTATCATAAATTGATTTGGAAACTCAACATACGTTAAAGTTTGACCTACTTTAAATTTTTTGTTGGCCTCCATCCGTGCTAAGGACATCGTACCTTTTCCATTTTCTTATTCCATGATTTTCTCAAGATTTTCATCATTTTTAAAGATGATATTTTAATTTCCAAGCAAATGAAAGGTTAATCTTATCACTGAAGGCAATCTCCGATGAATATCATAAGCCAAAGTTCTCAACACAGCCTCATGTGCAGATAAATACCCACAATTATAAAATTGTTTGATCTCATAATAATTTGAGAATCCTCTCCACTAAAAGCCTCCTTTGAAACCTCAATTGTCACCTTGTCTGGACCTTTATTCACGTACTTAAACAAATATTTAATAGTATTTGACTTGTTGTAATACTCTACGTTAACATGCGCTTGATAAGTGATGAGCGGATAATTTATACGCTTTTTTGCATTGTTTTTAGGTAGTTTTTAGTATAATTTAATTAGTTTTTACTATGTTTTTATTAGTTTTCAAGCAAAATTCACATTTCTGGACTTTACTATGAGTTTGTGTATTTTTCTGTTATTTCAGGTATTTTTTGGCTGAAATTGAGGGACCTGAGCAAAATCTGATTCAGATGCTAAAAAAGGACTGCAGATGTTGTTGGATTCTGACCTCCCTGCACTCGAAATGGATTTTCTGGAGTTACAGAAACCCAAATGGTGCTCTCTCAATTGCGTTGCAAAGTAGACATCCAGGGCTTTCCAGAAATATATAATAGTTCATACTTTGTCAGAGTTTTGATGATGCAAACTGGTGTTTAAACACCGACTTCCTGCCCTATTCTGAAGTTAAATGCCAGAAACATGTTGCAAAGTGGAGTTAAACGCCAGAAACAAGTTACAAACTGGCATTCAACTCCAAGAGAAGCCTCTACACATGTAAAGCTCAATGCTCAGCCCAAGCACACACCAAGTGGGCGCCAAAAGTGGATTTCTTCACTTAGTTACTTATTTTCTGTAACCCTAGCTACTAGTTTAGTATAAAAACAACTTTTAGAGACTTACTATGTACCTCATGATATTTTACACGTTTCATATTGTATTTCTGATGGCATGAGTCTCTAAACCCCATGGTTGGGGGTGAGGAGTTCTGCTGTGTTTCGATGAATTAATGCAATTACTACTATTTTTCATTCAATCACGCTTGTTTCTATTCTAAGATATCCACTCGCACTTCACTCTGATGAATGTGATGATCCGTGACACTCATCATCATTCTCACCTATGAACGCGTGCCTGACAACCACCTCCGTTCTATCTGCATTAGCTTGAGTGTGTATCTCTTAGCCTCCTGGTTCACGATCAGAGTCTTCGTGGTATAGGCTAGAATTATTGGCGGCCATTCTTGAGATCCGGAAAGTCTAAACCTTGTCTGTGGTATTTCGAGTAGGATCTGGGAAGGGATGACTGTGACGAGCTTTAAACTCACGAGTGTTGGGCGTAGTGACAGACGCAAAAGAATCAATGGATTCTATTCCAACATGAGTGAGAACCGACAGATGATTAGCCATGCGGTGACAGTTCATTTGGACCATTTTCACTGAAAGGATGGATGGTAGCTATTGACAACAGTGATCCACCAACATACAGCTTGCCATGGAAGAAACCTTGCGTGCATGAAGAAGAAGACAGTAGGAAAGCAGAGATTCGGAAGACAGAGCATCTCCAAATCCTCAATCTGTTCTCCATTACTGCATAATAAGTATTATTTAATTTATGCTATTTACTCCTCATAAACACAATCACTTTTATTACTAATTTCCTGACTAAGAATTACAAAATAACCATAGCTTGCTTCAAGCCAACAATCTCCGTGGGATCGACCCTTACTCACGTAAGGTATTACTTGGACGACCCAGTGCACTTGTTGGTTAGTTGTACGGAATTACAAAAGTGTGATTGTGATTTCATACACCAAGTTTTTGGTGCCGTTGCCGGGGATTATTCGAGTTTGGACAATTGACGGTTTATTTTGTTATTTAGATTAGGAATAATTTATTTTTGTTGGTTTAGAGTCACTAGAATTGCATCTGCTATTTTCCTTTCAAAAATACTATTTTTCTTTATTAATTTTTAATTTTTCTTTGAGTCTTCTGTTTGAGTTTAGATTCATATTTTAAGTTTGGTGTCAATTGCATGTTTTTATTTTCCTTTAAATTTTCGAATTTGTGTTCATTATTTTTTTTTCTCTTGATCTTCAAGTTGTTCTTGCTATTTTTCTTGTTTGATCTTTAGTTTTTCCTTGTTTTTATTTTTCTTGTTTTTATTTCTCTTGATTTTATTTCTCTTGATCTTTATTTTATATACATTGAATACCTTTTTTTAAAACACCTTAAATTTATAGCTCAGTTGGCTAGAGTGTTGTGCTTATGTTCTTGGTAATTGGGTATCTTCCTTTTAAAACTTTTTTAAAAATAATTTTTCTTTGATTAAATCTTGTGTCAAACTTTTAAGTTTGGTGTTCTCTTGTTATTTTTCTTTAATTTTCGAAAATTTATTTTTAGGTTTCCAAAAGTTTTAAGTTTGGTGTTCTTTTTATGTTCTTGAGTCTTTGAATTTTATTCTTGTTGTTCTTGTGAGTCTTCAAGGTGTTCTTGAGTCTTCTTTGTATTTTGATCTTAAAATTTTTAAGTTTGGTGTTCCCTGGTGTTTTCCCTCCAAAATTTTCGAAAAACAAGGAGCATTAGATCTAAAAATTTTAAGTCTTGTGTCTTTTGTGTGTTCTTCTCTTTCCTCATAAAATTCAAAAATAAAAAAAAATATCCTTTCCTTTAATTGCTCATAATTTTCGAATTCATTAGGTTGATTTGATCAAAATTTTTAAAATCATATCTTTTTCAAAATCTTATCTTATCTTTTCCAATCTCAAATTTTAAAATCATACCTTTTTCAAATCTTTTTAATTTATTTCTTATTTTAATTTTCAATTTCCTTTTTTATCTATTTTTCTAATTTTCGAAATTATAGTTAATTTTTTTAATTTTTTTATTTTATTTTATTTTCCTTTTAATTTTCGGTATTCAAAAAAAATATTTAAAAAAATAAATTTTTTTTATATTTTACAATCCACATCATCTCCCTTTCTCCATCATGGATCTAAGTGGAAGTGAACAGTCCAGAAGGACTCTGGGGTCATATGCTAACGCCATTACTGTTGCATATGGGAGTAGCATCTGTATACCTCCCATCAAAGCAAGCAGTTTTGAGCTAAATCCTCAGCTCATTGTCATGGTGCAGCAAAATTGCCAGTATTCCGGTCTTCCACAGGAAGAACCCACGGAGTTTCTGGCGTAGTTCTTGCAAATTGCTGACATAGTGCATGACAATGAGGTAGATCAGGATGTATACAGACTGTTATTATTTCTGTTTGCTGTAAAATATCAAGCTAAGAGGTGGTTAAATAACCAACCCACAGCAAGCATAAGAACATGGAAACAGTTATCAGACAAATTCCTGAATCAATATTTCCCTCCAAAACAAGGCAGTTAGCAGAATTTAAGGAGATGCTACAAGAGACCAGAATTGCTAACAAGGATATGGAATCACAATTGAATCAGACAAAATAGCAGTTATTAAAACAGATAACAGAGGAGTGCCAAGCAGTTCAATTAAGAAGTGGAAAAACGTTAAATACTCCAACTCAAAGCAGCAGAAAGCCAAGAAAAGAACAGCTGATAGAGGATGAGCAACCTGCTACCCAAAATCCCTCTAAAGACAGTAAGAGCCCAGAGAGGAATATGTCTGGTGATCAAACGCCAAAAATAGGTGAAAATTTGGCGTTAAACTCCAATTCCATGTCTAATTCTGGCGTTCAAACGCCAGAAAAGGGTAGAAATCTGGCATTAAACGCCCAATCCATGTCCAGTTCTAGCGTTCAAATGCCAGTGAGGGATCAGACACCTGCAAGTGCTGATACTAACTCCCTCAAGAAGGCTTCTCAACCTGCCTCTGTAGAAAACAAACCTACAGCAACTAAGGTTGAAGAATATAAAGCCAAAATACCTTATTCTCAGAAACTCCGCCAAGCGGAACAGGATAAACAATTTGCTCGCTTTGAAGACTATCTCAGGACTCTTGAAATAAAGATTCTGTTTGCAGAGGCACTTGAGCAAATACCCTCTTATGCTAAGTTCATGAAAGAGATCTTAAGTCATAAGAAGGATTGGAGATAAACAGAAAAAGTTTTTCTCATTGAAGAGTGCAGTGCAATCATCCTAACAAACTTACCAGAGAAGCTTAAGGATCCCGGAAGCTTTATGATACCATGCACACTAGAGGGTACTTATACCAAGACAGCTCTATGTGATCTTGGGGCAAGTATCAATCTAATCCCTACATCCACTATCAGAAAGCTTGGCTTGGTTGAAGAGGTCAAACCAACCCGGATCTGTCTTCAACTTGCTAATGGCACCATTAAATATCCATCAGGCATAATTGAGGACATGATTGTCAAGGTTGGGCCATTTGCCTTTTCCACTGACTTTGTAGTGCTGGAAATAGAGGAGCATAAAAATGCAACTCTCATTTTAGGAAGACCCTTCCTAGCAAATGGACGAACCCTCATTGATGTCCAAAAAGGGGAAGTGACTTAAGAGTCAATGAGGACGAGTTCAAGCTGAATGACGTTGAGGCAATGAAGCATCCAGACACATCAAAAGACTGCATGCGTGTTGATATTATTGACTCCCTGGTAGAAGAGATCAACATGGCTAAGAGTCTCGAATCAGAGCTAGAAGATATCTTTAAAGATGTCCAGCCTGATCTGAAGGAATCAGAGGAAATAAAAGAGCCTCTGAAAATTCCTCAGGAAGAGGAGAAACCTCCTAAACCCGAGCTTAAACCACTACCATCATCCCTGAAATACGCATTTCTGGGAGAAAGTGATACTTTTCCGGTGATCATAAACTCTGCTTTAAATCCACAGGAAGAGAAAGCACTACTTCAAGTGCTAAGGACGCACAAGGCAGCTCTTGGGTGGTCCATAAGTGATCTTAAGGGCATCAGCCCAGCAAGATGCATGCACAAGATCCTATTGGAGGACGATGCTAAGCCAGTGGTTCAACCACAGAGGCGGCTAAATCTAGCCATGAAGGAGGTGGTGCAGAAAGAGGTCACCAAGTTACTGGAGGCTGGGATTATTTATCCCATTTCTGATAGCCCCTGGGTGAGCCCTGTCCAAGTTATCCCCAAGAAAGGAGGCATGACAGTGGTTCATAATGAAAAGAATGAACTGGTTTCTACAAGAACAGTTACAAGGTGGCGTATGTGTATTGACTACAGAAGGCTAAATACAGCCACCAGGAAAGATCACTTTCCTTTACCATTCATAGACCAGATGCTAGAGAGACTAGCAGGTTATGAATACTACTGCTTTTTGGATGGCTATTCAGGTTACAACCAAATTGCAGTAGATCCTCAGGACCAAGAGAAAACAATATTCACATGTCCTTCTGGAGTGTTTGCTTACAGAAGAAGGATGCCTTTTGGTCTGTACAATGCACCTGCAACCTTTTAGAGGTGCATGCTCTCTATCTTCTCTGATATGGTAGAGAAATTTCTGGAAGTCTTCATGGATGACTTTTCAGTATTTGGAGACTCATTCAGCTCCTGCCTTGACCATTTAGCACTTGTTCTGAAAAGATGCCAAGAGACCAACCTAGTTTTAAACTGGGAAAAATGTCACTTTATGGTGACTGAAGGAATTTTCCTTGGGCATAAAATTTCAAACAAGGGAATAGAAGTGGATCAAGCTAAAGTGGAAGTAATTGAAAAATTACCACCACCTGCCAATGTTAAGGCAATCAGAAGCTTTCTGGGGCATGCAGGATTCTATAGAAGGTTTATAAAGGATTTTTCAAAAATTGCAAAACTTCTGAGTAACCTATTAGCTGTTGACACACCATTTGTGTTTGACAAAGAGTGTCTGCAGGCGTTTGAAACTCTGAAAGCTAAGATGGTCACAGTACCAGTTATTTCTGCACCAGACTGGACATTACCATTCGAACTAATGTGTGATGCCAGTGACCATGCCGTTGGTGCAGTACTGTGACAGAGGCATAACAAGCTTCTGCATGTCATTTATTATGCTAGCCGTGTTTTAAATGATGCCCAGAAAAATTAAATAACCACAGAAAAGGAATTGCTTGCAGTGGTTTATGCCATTGACAAGTTTAGATCATACTTAGTAGGATCAAAAGTGATTGTGTACACTGACCATGCTGCTCTTAAATATCTACTCACAAAGCAGGATTCAAAACCCAGGCTCATAAGATGGGTGTTGCTTCTGCAAGAGTTTGATATATAAATAAGAGACAGAAAAGGGACAGAGAACCAAGTGGCTGATCATCTGTCCCAGATAGAACCAGTAGAAGGGGCATCCTTCCCCTCTATTAAGATCTCTGAAACCTTTCTGGATGAGCAATTGTTTGCCATTCTGGAAACACTATGGTTTGCAGACATTACAAACTATAAAGCTGCAAGATTCATACCCAAGGAGTACAGCAGGCAACAAAAGAAAAAATTAATTACTGATGCAAAGTACTACCTGTGGGATGAACCATATCTCTTTAAGAGATGTGCAGACGGAATAATCTGTAGGTGTGTGCCTAGAGAAGAAGCACAGAAGATCCTATGGCATTGTCATGGATCACAATATGGAGGACATTTCGGAGGTGGGAGAACAGCCACAAAAGTCCTCCAATGTGGCTTCTACTGGCCCACTCTCTATAAAGACTCCCGAGAGTTTGTGCGTAACTGTGACAGCTGCCAGAGAGCTGGTAATCTGCCTCATAGTTACGCCATGCCTCAGCAAGGGATCTTAGAGATTGAGTTGTTTGACGTATGGGTATTGACTTCATGGGGCCTTTCCCACCATCATACTCAAACACTTATATTCTGGTGGCAGTCGACTATGTATCCAAATGGGTAGAAGCCATTGCAACACCCACCAATGATACTAAGACAGTGCTGAAGTTCCTCCAGAAACATATCTTCAGCAGGTTTGGTGTCCCTAGAGCACTAATCAGTGATGGAGGCACTCACTTCTACAACAAACAGCTTTACTCTGCTATGGTCCGATATGGAATTAGCCACAAGGTGGCAACTCCATATCATCCACAGACAAATGGGCAAGCTGAAGTCTCTAATAGAGAACTAAAAAGAATCCTGGAATAGACTGTAAGTACCCGTAGAAAGGATTGGGCAAGAAGCTTGGATGACGCTCTGTGGGCATACAGAACAGCATTCAAGAATCCTATAGGGACCTCTACATACCAGCTTGTGTATGGTAAGGCCTGTCATCTGCCCATGAAACTGGAGCATAAGGCCTACTGGGCAACCAGGTTCCTAAACTTTGATGCCAAATTAGCTGGAGAAAAAAGATTGCTCCAGCTGAATGAGCTAGAGGAATTCAGACTCACTGCTTTCAAAAATGCCAAGCTTTACGAAGAGAAAACAAAAATGTGGCATGACAGAAAGTTGTCATCTAGAGTCTTTGAACCAGGACAGAATGTTCTGTTGTTTAACTCTAGGCTCAGATTATTCCCCGGGAAACTAAAATCCCGGTGGAGGGGACCATATGTGATTATAAGTGTGTCACCATATGGCTATGTGGAGCTTCAAGACATTGATTCTAATAAGAAGTTCATTGTTAATGGACAAAGAGTCAAGCATTATCTTGAAGGCAATGTTGAGCAAGAATGCTCAAAGCTGAGACTATATTAAAAGCTCAGTAAGGTCCAGCTAAAGACAATAAAGAAGCGCTTATTGGGAGGCAGCCCAATTTTTACTTATCTATGTTAATTTTCTGTTTTCCATTTTTATTTTATATTTTCTTTAGGATGATGATCATGTGGAGTCACAAAAATCAAAGCAAAATCAAAAACAGCATTAAAACAGCTCATCCTAGAGGAAGAGCTTACTGGCGTTTAAACGCCAGTAAGAAGCATCAGACTGGCGTTTAACGCCAGAAAGAAGCATCAAGCTGGCATTAAATGCCAGAAATAAGCTACAATCTGGCGTTTAACGCCAGAAACAAGCACCAACTTGGCGTTAAACGCCAAAAAAGGGAGAAAAGCTGGCGTTTAACGCCAGAAACAAGCAACAGTCTGGCGTTAAACGCCAGGATTGCACTCTAAGGGCATTTACACGCCTAAATGGAGCAGGGATGCTAAGTCTTTGACCCCTCAGGATCTGTGGACCCCACAAGATTCCCACCTACCCCACCTTCTTTTCCATACCATCTTCACCACTCACATCCATCCATCATAAACCCCTCATACACACTATCAACCTCCCTTGGCCGATCCCACCACACATCTCCATCTCCTCCTTTCTTTCTTCTTTTGCTTGAGGACGAGCAAACATTTTAAGTTTGGTGTGGAAAAAGCCCCGCTTTTTAATTCTCCATAACCATATGGCACCTTCCATGAGATTAGAGAAGATCAAAGAGCTATGAGGGAGGAGCAACAAAGGCAAGGAAAAGACATAGAGGAGCTCAAGAGCACCATTGGTTCTTCAAGAGGAAGAAGACGCCACCCTTACTAAGGTGGATCCGTTCCTTAATCTCCTTGTCTATTTATTTTTCTGTTTTTGTTCTCTATGCTTTATGTTTATTTATGTTTGTGTCTTTCTTACATGATCATTAGTGTCTAGTGTCTATGCCTTAAAGCTATGAATGTCCTATGAATCCATCACCTTTCTTAAATGAAAAATGTTTTTAATCACAAAAGAACAAGAAGTACATGATTTTGAATTCATCCTTGAAATTAGTTTAATTATTTTGATGTGGTGACAATACTTTTTGTTTCTCTGAATGAATGCTTGAACAATGCATATGTCTTTTGAATTTGTTGTTTATGAATGTTAAAATTGTTGGCTCTTGAAAGAATGATGAAAAAGGAGAAATGTTATTTGATAATCTGAGAAATCATAAAATTGATTCTTGAAGCAAGAAAAAGCAGTGAAAAGCAAAAGCTTGCGAAAACAAATGGTGAAAAAAAAAGAGAAAAAGAAAAAGCAATCAGAAAAAGCCAAGAGCTCTTTAAACCAAAAGGCAAAAGCAAAAATCCAGTAACCCTTTAAACCAAAAGGCAAGAGTAAAATAAAAAGGATCCAAGGCTTTGAGCATTAATGGATATGAGGGCCCAAAAGAATAAAATCCTGGCCTAAGTGGCTAAACCAAGCTGTCCCTAACCATGTGCTTGTGGCGTGAAGGTGTCAAGTGAAAAGCTTGAGACTGAGCGGTTAAAGTCGTGATCCAAAGCAAAAAAAAAAGAGTGTGCTTAAGAACCCTGGACACCTCTAATTGGGGACTCTAGCAAAGCTGAGTCACAATCTAAAAAGGTTCACCCAGTTATGTGTCTGTGGCATTTATGTATCCGGTGGTAATACTGGAAAACAAAGTGCTTAGGGCCACGACCAAGACTCAGAAAATAGCTGTGTTCAAGAATCAACGTACTGAACTAGGAGAATCAATAACACTATCTAAATTCTGAGTTCCTATAGATGCCAATCATTCTGAACTTCAAAGGATAAAGTGAGATGTCAAAACTGTTCAGAGGCAAAAAGCTACGAGTCCCGCTCATCTAATTGGAGCTAAGTTTCATTGATACTTTGGAATTTATAGTATATTCTCTTCTTTTTATCCTCTTTTATTTTTAGCTGCTTGGGGACAAGCAACAATTTAAGTTTGGTGTTGTGATGAGCGGATAATTTATACGCTTTTTGGCATTGTTTTTAGGTAGTTTTTAGTATAATTTAATTAATTTTTACTATGTTTTTATTAGTTTTCAAGCAAAATTCACATTTCTGGACTTTACTATGAGTTTGTGTATTTTTCTGTTATTTCAGGTATTTTCTGGCTGAAATTGAGGGACCTGAGCAAAATCTGATTCAGAGGCTGAAAAAGGACTGCAGATGCTGTTGGATTCTGACCTCCCTGCACTCGAAATGGATTTTCTGGAGCTACAGAAACCCAAATTGCACGCTCTCAATTTAGTTGGAAAGTAGACATCCAGGGCTTTCCAGAAATAGATAATAGTCCATACTTTGCTCGAGTTTTGATGACGCAAACTGGCGTTCAAACGCCAACTTCCTGCCCTATTCTGAAGTTAAACGCCAGAAACAGGTTACAAACCAGAGTTAAACGCCACAAACAGGCTGCAACCTAGCGTTTAACTCCAAGAGAAGCCTCTACACGTGTAAAGCTCAATGCTCAGTCCAAGCACACACTAAGTGGGCCCCGGAAGTGGATTTCTGCACTATCTGCACTTAGTTACTTATTTTCTGTAACCCTAGCTACTAGTTTAGTATAAAAACAACTTTTAGAGACTTACTATATACCTCATGACATTTTACACGTTTCATATTGTATTTCTAACGACATGAGTCTCTAAACCCCATGGTTGGGGGTGAGGAGCTCTGCTGTGTTTCGATGAATTAATGCAATTACTACTGTTTTTCATTCAATCACGCTTGTTTCTATTCTAAGATATTCACTCGCACTTCACTCTGATGAATGTTATGATCCATGACACTCATCATCATTCTCACCTATGAACGCATGCCTAACAACCACCTCCGTTCTATCTGCATTAGCTTGAGTGTGTATCTCTTAGCCTCCTGGTTCACGATCAGAGTCTTCGTGGTATAGGCTAGAATTATTGGCGGCCATTCCTGAGATCTGGAAAGTCTAAATCTTGTCTGTGGTATTCTGAGTAGGATCTGGGAAGGGATGACTGTGACAAGCTTCAAACTCACGAGCGTTGGGCGTAGTGACAGACGCAAAAGAATCAATGGATTCTATTCCAACATGAGTGAGAACCGACAGATGATTAGCCATACGGTGACAGCGCATTTGGACCATTTTCACTGAGAGGATGGATGGTAGCCATTGACAACGGTGATCCACCAACATACAGCTTGCCATGGAAGGAGCCTTGCGTGCGTGAAGAAGAAGACAGTAGGAAAGCAAAGATTCGGAAGACAGAGCATCTCCAAATCCTCAATCTGTTCTCCATTACTGCATAACAAGTATTATTTAATTTATGCTATTCACTCCTCATAAACCCAATCACTTTTATTACTAATTTCCTAACTAAGAATTACAAAATAACCATAGCTTGCTTCAAGCCAACAATCTCCGTGGGATCGACCCTTACTCACGTAAGGTATTACTTGAATGACCCAGTGCACTTGCTGGTTAGTTGTGCGGAATTACAAAAGTGTGATTGTGATTTCGTGCACCAATAAGACATTAGCAAATATGCGTTGCAAGAAACTACATTCCTATTATCCATATGAACTCTCTTTCTCTCGGTAACTACTCTTGTGTCTCATCTTATATATGATGGGTATCTACTATCATTAATAACTGTGGTATTATTGAATATTTTTGGATAATATTTGGTATAGTTCCTATCTTTCATGTAGGGAGATTTTGAGCAAATGGCCCATGAATCATATATGTAGACACAGCTCTAAACAACTTTGGGTACCAAGCAAGCAAAGTAATCCTAAAAGTAATCCTAAAAGAAATCCTATAATGTGTAATATTAATGAGTAATCAAGCAAGCAAAGTAATCCTAAAAGCTTTAGAAAATGCAGACTTAATTAAAGAACTTTATAATTCTTTTCCATAAGACACTTAAGGAAAGGCGAGGGAACAATGTGAGGATGATTTATATTATAAACGATAAGAAAGAAAGAAGAAGAAAGAAAAGAAAAGGAAAGAAAAATATTAAAGGAACCTCTGTCATAGAAGAGTAGCGAGAAAAGATTAAAAGAATCTAAAGAACCTCTACCACGGGAGAGAAGAGAGTAGGAATAAAAGAAACGAAAGAAAGAACGAGCTAAGATGATTATGTACCTGCTGAAAACGAGCAGAGATATGGTAGTGAGTCCACTGAGATTTGCTTCCAAAGATACATCGGCCAATTCAGGGGATGGTCGCACCTGTAAGACAGAAGTTGCTTACAGAGGTTATTACTACATACATTGGCAAGAGAGAGCCTCACCTGTAAGACAGAGGTAGCTTACAGAGGTTATGTTTGCATACATCAGCTCAAGAGAGTCGCACCTGTAAGACAGAGGTTGCTTACAGAGGTTATGACACTGGAAACCAAACTCAAACAAAGGTTGCTGAGTTGCGTCAGGAGCGGGTCAAAATCGACAGATGAGCTCATTACCTGCACTAGGGATAGACATGCATCATACTTGTTTGCGCATACTTGTTTGTGATTGTGTTTTCTATGATTTTGTGTGCTTGTGTTTGAATTCTGTGTTCTTTAATTGTTGAAATAGATGGTACCTTGTTGACTATTATTGCTGACCAAGTATGTATAGAATGAACTTAACTAACTGCCCTGATCCTACTAAGAACTCCCCAGTTCTTACCCCCTATTTCCACCCCTTTCAGCTACAGGTGCGAAGGCTTAGTGCGGAACTACAAGAACATAGAAGATTCTATTTACAAGTTGACTTGTTAGATTTTATTTTCCCCTCGTCATTTACTGTTTTGGTTTTTAGAGGGGTAGGAATTGTATTTGAGAATCTTTGAGTAAATCTATGTATATAATGTTACGTTGATATATATAATTTTGTGATTAGATGATTTAAAGTACTGACTGTTCGGTTTCTTGGTGAAAGTTTCATTCGTATTCGCAAAGGCTCAATATTAAATAAAAATAGTATAGAAAAAAAAGGTTTAGAGGTAAGTAACGTCTGAGCTTTTAGTACGATCATGAGGTGCTAAACGTTCGGGTGTTACAACCATATTGATGCAGAGGAAGATGATTACTCAATCTTCGAATGGGAAGAAGAGGAAGGTTTGGAATAATGTTGCGAGATTGTTGAATGGAGGTTCGTCATCCTCGTTGGAGAAGTTCACTTTAGCTTTCTTTCCGCGAATCTTACGAGCTTCTCTATCATAGGCCCTGGTGGCTTCTTTGGTGGTGTTGACGGTTCCAAGCCAAACGTGAACACTTTTCCTTGGATCGCGAATCTCTGCCGCCCATTTTCCCTCTTCACATGCCTTCTCAATCGCAAATTGAACCATTGTCTCAAGAACACAGGATCTTCCATGCGATGCCTCTGCAGTAGATCCCACCCCCTCTGCTGCTACCACCACCACCACAACCACAGCTACAACCAAAGCCTCGTTAACTACTACCTGATTTCCAAAAATGACATCGTTGAGAGGAAAAAGAAGAATAAAAAAGGAGATTAGGATTTTAGAAAATGATGATAATTTAGAAAAAGAGATGAGAGTTTTAGAAAAAAAAAAGAGAATTAGGGTTTTTAAAAAAGTTGAAATTAGAGATTTTTTAAATTATAAAAATTAAAAGTGGGTAAGTTTTGTATATGATAATTGTTAACTGATACGTCACTTCTAAACTTTAACTCTAAATAATTCAATTGGCAATTAGTCATTTTTGTCAAATTTTAAAATTTTTTAAAAATCATCTTGCCAATAACAAAGATCAGGTATTATAATTTTAACTTTATTCATTTTATTAGCGTAAATTACTTAAAAATTATCTTTTAGATAAACATTAATAACCTTTTGTTTTTCTCCATTTTTCCTCTCCTTCAAATTCATCGTCAAAATCAAAACTCATATGCCTTCATTCATAAATTACATATATATCTTCGGAATTGAAAAACGATTCATGGTCTAACAGTAAGGAAACAAACAAACGAAACAAAGAAATATTAAATCGTCTTTCATCATGAGTTTCTAGTTTCATATTTTAAGTTTCTTGAAATAATTTATTATTATATAACAAGAATTTTATTTAATTTATATGTTAAAAAATAATTTTTAAAATTTTTGTAATATTTTAATTTTTCAAAAATTTATTTTTCATTAATATTTTTTAAAGTTATTTTGTCAACTATCTGAATTTTTATGTATTATTTTGATTTTGATTTTGATGTGATAGTTTATTTATTTTTTATTTGTCACTATTTTAGTCTAAGGAAAGCTGCAACGGCTACTTGGATAGTTGGATGAGTACCGTTGGGTATTACGTGGAGACGCAGAACGCTCCCCAAAGCCTCCATTTTCTCTCTCATACAAAACACACATACTGTCCACCGTGCTAAGTGCTAGTCAGCTACTACTCTGCTGCTACTCTCCGTTTCAATTAGGGTTCTGCTCCTCTTCCATTCACAGACACACAACCATGAACCTCTTCAAGAAGAAAACCTCACCCAAAGGTCCACCTTTCCTTCCTCCTCATTTCTCATATCGTGTCATTCTTTCGTTTTTGCACTTTCTCCGCACTCTGAATTTTGAAACTCGCATTCAAATTCGTACCTTTTGTTTTTTTGAAAAAAGGAAATAAAATAATACATCTCTGTAGATTGTGAGTGCTGGGAAAAATTGGTTAGGTGGAAAATTGGAAATTATAAGCTTTTGATCAAAATTAGGAATTCAAAGATTTAGCATTGACCATCTGTTTGTGCATTTTTTTCACTCTCTTTTTTCTTTTGGGAATTATAGAGGCTCTGCGGACAAGTAAGAGGGAAATGGCGGTTGCAACAAGAGGTAATTACTTGGTTCGATGCTTATTCAATATTTTGCTGTTTATTTCGACTTGTATATTTTGCTGCATCTGTACTAAATTTCTTGAATAGATAATAGAGAGTTAACATGCTTTGGTATGTGGTACAGGTAAACAGTTGTGTTTTCACTTCAATGTGGAATCTTCCCTTTACCAGTTCTATTTCTTTTCTCCCTGGAATGAACTAATTGTTTCTTAAGATTGTTAAAGTGCACTGCAGAAACGTCATAAATGGAAATAATTAACAGAGTCCCAAAGTAGACATACCATTTATGCATTTAGCTGTCAAGAAAGTCACGATCGGTGTCTTCTCTTCTTTCCTTCCATATCTGAAAAGAATAATGAATATCGTGTGCGTTTTCATAATTAACTGGGGACAGAATGTGATGGGTAATAATAGTTACAACCAAATAGTTAGAGCGTGAAATGTGATCAAATTTTTTATGGGGAAGATATGTACAAGTAATATTTCCAATGTAAACTATTTATATTGATGATCAAAATATGGGTTTAAATTGGATATTTTGTTCTTCTAAATTAGTGGCTAGCTTACTATTGGTTTCCTATTGCTTCCAAACAGGAATAATATTTTTACGGATATGTTAGTTTTGAAATGCAACTGACTAGTTGTGAAAGTCAAGGTTTTTTCTTTTTAAAGGATGAGTAAGTTATTTTAAACCTATATTTTCTTGTTCAAAATCTTTTTTTTTGAATTTTCTGATATTTTTGTTTCTTAACTGTGGTTTTCCCCTGCTCCGATTTTTCTACATATCCTATATGTTCAGTCTTTGAGTATTTACCCTGACGCTTTTTATTCATCTGGAGGAACATTTGATATGATTATTTAATTTTAATAAGGTGTATTTCCTTTAAGATATTCTTTATTCACCCTTGTTTCTTGTAGGCATTGAAAGAGAGATAGCATCACTTCAGATGGAGGTACATAATACCGAGCAGAGACCTTATTCTGTTTCATCTTTCATTTGAGTTTAACTTCCTTGTGCATTACAGGAAAAAAAATTGGTGGCTGAGATCAAACAAACAGCTAAAACCGGAAATGAGGCAAGTTTTTCTCATTTTTATGTGTCTCACATATTTTTGTATGGTCATTGAATGTTTGATCTTGATAGCAAATCTTTGATCAGATACATATCTGTGTGCTTTGTATTGCACTTGAGTAGTACATTTGCTCCAAAGATGTAATGTTGTTCAATAATCCCACATGAATAGCCCAGAACTGGTCCAGATAATGCTTCAATTACAGATTTATTTTCATCATCAAATTTGGAGCATGTAGAGTTCTGAAATATGGTTAAAACGGTCACTTGAATGTGGCTGTTGTACAGAATACGATTTCTTAGTACACAAAGCTTTGATATAGAATTTCCAATGAAATTTAAACAGAGGAATCACATATATCATTGTTGAAACTTTGTCATTAGCATGTCTAATGAACAATTATTTATAGTTCAGAACTATAAAGTACTAAATCATATCTTCCTGGTCATTTTAGCCTTGGGTAGTTTTGATGTGCAATTTTTGTAGTTAGGGGGAAGTCATGAATTGCCTTTATTTATTTATTTTTGATAAATCATCAGTTGTCTTACTGTAAAGAAGACTTCTTTGGCTTATCACAAATTTGAAAGTGTTCATATTAGGAATTTGAAAGTGTCCATATCTGATTTTGTTATTTATTGGTTATATGATTCTTTTCTAGATTTACTAATTTTAGAATCTTCCATGTCTTGGACTAGTTCTTCTGTTCTTTTATGATGCCATTTACTTAACTTTCTAGGGATTTTAGAACTTCTGAAGACTCAATCTGAGATTTCAGTTGCTAGGTTCTTTATGCCTACATAACTAATCATTTCAGGATGCAATCGTCTACAACCAATTACACAACTAATGATTCCACAATATCAACTAAAATATAGCACACCTAAGCACACACTCAATACTCTAATCACAGATATGAAAAAATAGTTGGGAGTCACTGTTAGTAATATTATCAATCTCGAGTAAATAAGTGCATGGTTACAGGCTGCCACTAAAATCCTGGCTCGCCAACTTGTTCGATTACGACAACAAATAACCAATTTGCAGGGAAGTCGTGCCCAGATCAGGGGTGTAGCAACTCACACACAGGTATGCAAGAAGAGATAATATATTTTTTTTTATTTGTATCAAAAGACTTATGATAAGAAGTTTTCTATTTTGATTATTTAAAAATTTCCTTTTGTAGGCATTATATGCAAGCACTTCAATCTCAACGGGAATGAAGGGGGCAACAAAAGCAATGGCAGCAATGAACAAGGTCTGATACTTTGGATTCTTTTTATTACTTTTAATTAATGATTGCAATAAAAATTGTTCGGGACCTAAATATCTGATCTAAAATTCCTTGAGGAACAATTTGGGTTGTCACTCTATTTATCAATATGTTGTAACCAAAACTAAAGTGGAAGTTGGCTAGTTATTAACAGTATGTGCTATTAGTATATTATACACGATTAAACTCCTTTTTCTGCCATGACAAAAATATGAATGTAGTGTCCATATCAACAAAAGCCTGCCACCTTCCTTAACATCTAAAGGTCGAAAGATTATTTCCAAATTTTAACCATTGTTTATAGTTAAATACTAAAAGTGCAAATCTGTGTTCCTCAGACCATGATTTATCTCCTATCAATTAATTAAAAGTTCATAATGTGCTACAAAAGGTTGTGACAATAATAGATCTTTGCTAGAGTTTGTACTATGTGATCAAAATATACAGTAATAATTTTTTACTTCTCTTTTCAGCAAATGGCACCAGCAAAACAGGCTAAAGTGATTAGAGAATTCCAAAAGCAATCGGCACAAATGGACATGACGGTAATTTATCCGTTTGAGCACATTCCTGCATTTTCTTGAGAATTTTTCCTGCATTAGTGGTAGGGTTAAGAAATTTAGATAGGAAGATCATGGTTTGCTTTGCACACTGAATATTAAAGAAGGAACTATTTTTTCTCTCGGTATAAAAGTATTGTTGACTTAGTTGTGTGTTTTGAAAAATTTGAAATGCTTTCATATTTTTTAACAAGGGAGAGAATACTATACTTTTTTTTTTCCAAGAATTAGGCAACAAGCCTGCCATAAGCAATCATAAAAATTAAGAGTGGGTAGAATAGTCAACAGCGTTTTCTAGTCGGCAATCTGTGCCTAATAGTTAAAACAAATTTCATGTTGAGTGCCAATAAGTGAAGAACTTGAAGCAACAACAATGAAATAAAATTGAATTAGGAGTAAAGATCAATAAGAAAACAAAGAATTTTCTAGTTAAAATCAGAAATGTGTGATACCAGTAAAAGAGTAGGGGTAAAATACCAGAACAAAATTAGGAACAAAAGAGAATGAAGGCTGAGCTCTAGACGAAGTGTATTCTCGGGACTTCACTTTATGAAAATATTCTTCACTTTCTATTGAAAAAGTAAAGAGAGAACATCTGAAGAATAGAGGATCTCTGAAATATGCAAGAGAATTAAAATCAATAAGGCAAGCAGTGTTGACGCCGTCTGCCTGATAGCTTTTCTATTTATTTTTTGTGGTCAACTTCATCCTAAGCTTTTTTGCAGATTGAGATGATGTCAGAATCTATAGATGAAACTTTAGACAAAGATGAAGCCGAGGAAGAAACAGAAGAGCTCACTAATCAGGTGAATGTTATCCATGACCTAATCGATTATATAGCTTGCTATTATGATTTTGCTCATCAAATATTTCATTCCATGGAATGCCTAATTAATTTTCAATTATTTTTGACAGGTTCTTGATGAGATTGGAGTGGATATTGCATCCCAGGTTGGTTTTGGGCGCAATAATAAATCCCTTTGTCCTTCGCAGTCATTCTGTATATTTTCATTATTTTGCGAAATGTTGTCTCTGATGGGTATTCTTCTCTGTTGATAGTTATCTTCGGCGCCAAAAGGCCGGATTGCTTCAAGGAATACCGAAAATGTTGCTCCAAGGTACGCACACACTATTCGTATTTCCGGCAACAAGTTCTGGTTGGCTTGGAGAATTTTGTCTTATATTATAGATGCATTTATTTGTTGACTATTCACAACTCTTTTCTACAACAGAACAGTTTCTTTTATCGCGTTGTGCATTTTAAGCGACAATATTTATTTCTGTGCATGCAGCAGACCGCAGGAATCCCAAGATGTTGAAGATCTTGAAAAGAGATTGGCTTCTCTTAGAAGATTATAGAAGGACTATAAAGAGATCTGCTCATTCATGTGAAGAGGCTTGTAAAATCGTGAAGTTATAAATATATAAAGTATTGTATCACTCTACTTATGCGTATTTTATAATTTATAAGGGCTCTGGTGTGTGCAACTCTCAGCAGAAGTATCAGTAGCTAAAAGCGTTTATCTAATATTTAGACATTTCATAGAGAAATATGTGTGTAATTTATTTTGCATTTTTTTTTGTGAAATATTTTTAGATGAATTATCACAACTTTGTTATTGTGCATAGGATCTGACATGGATGAAAAATTACTACTATAAAATTACAACCATAAAAAAGATAATAAAAATTATATCAGATCTAATATTCTTCAATTTACCTAAAAGAAATTTAATATTCTTCAATTTTCTAATATAACAATACATTATAAATTAAGCTTCAAATTATCAAAGTTTAAACAATGTATGCAATAATTTTAATTTTAAAAATAAAACATCATGTGAATGTCGTACTTTGTATATTTTAAACAATATATGCAATACATTTTGATATTTTAACAACTTTTCATTTAAAATACATTCAAAATATCAAATTACAATATTTGTATCATAAAAAGTTGTTGCTATGGCAATGTTGCAATAGTTCTGTTCATACCCTGGCCCAAAACATAAGTCAGGTCCAAAGCAGAGAAAGCCCAGAAGATAGCTACAAAGAGGTCGGACAGAATGCTACAAAGTGATAACTCCTCCTGAAGGAGTTGTAACTAATCCCTACTATCTCTCACCTACTAGAAGAGAGATCTTAACAATCCCTAGAAAAAGGGGATGGTTATCCACCACCAATAGTGGAACTACTCCAACGGGTGTTATTGGCCCATCACCTATAAATACACTAACACCCTTCAGGTATACTTAAGTCCCAATATACTTAAACCTGCTAAGACCCTTGCTGACTTAAGCATCGAAGTGTTTTGCAGGTACCACCCCCCACCTTCTCACAAACAACTTGGACGACGGCTATTGGACGTAGGCTAAGTCGGAATCCGCTCCATTGAGGATTTGAGCCTCACATACAAGCCCAAAAGCAATTTAGTTTTAGGTAACCCTCGGAACATTGGTGTCGTTGCCAGGGACCTGGAATTCAACCCTTGATAATGGTGGATGATCAAAATCTAGAAGGACGAATTGCATCCAACTTCAGATAAAAAGATGGAGACCCTTTGGAAAACAAGTTAGAACGATGAAGAGAATCAGAGAGCCAACTCCCAAAAGAAGAGAGATTGAAGATAAACTAAGAAAACTGGAATCTGAGCCAAGGAAAAAAAAAGTCGAGATGACAAAGACTTAGTCTTCATTGGAGGGGACGATCTTTTCTCTAAAGAGGTCAGGCATGCAAAGGTCCCAAGAAATTTCCAACATCCCAACATGGATTCCTATGATGGATCTTGACAATGAGAATTATTGCCGGTTTAGAATCAATCAAAACAAGAATCAATTCGTTGGTAGCATAGTCCAAACCAACAATGAATTCTCAAAATCAAATGTTAAATTCAAAACATATAAACCGAGATCAAGAATAATTCAACCTCGGGTCGTTCTCCCTAGGATGCAATTGGAAGTGTTATGCTTTCGGTTGCGGAGGCAAAAAGGGGTTTGAAATCAAGAAATGAAATATTAAAAGAACTAAGAAATCAAAGAACTAAGGAATGAGCAAAATTGTGAATTAATGCAAGTAAAGAGAAAGCAAGATCAAAACTAGTGAAAATGCTATAAATGCAATAAAGAGCCTTGACTTGGGAATGAGAGTCCAAGGAATCCTATCATCGCCATAACCACAACTATGGTAATTATCATGAGTTAATCTCGCTTAGTTAACCCCAAACATCGAGGAGTAAGTCAAGCAAGCATAATTGACCTTGATCCCTAAGTCCTAGCCAACTTATCAAACTAGTTGATAAAAGGCTAGCTTTAATGGAAACAAGAGTCAACCAACTACCCAAGAATTACCACTAAATGTAAGACATTATGACTCTAGTATCCTAGGGACTCAAACCACAATCCAAGGTGGGGAAATCTACTCAAAATCTAAAGTTGGCATTTTCACAAACACCTTGTGTGCATAAAAGTAAAACATGGAAAATTACAAAGTAAAATGGAAAACTATAACCAACTATCAACAAAACCAAACATAAACAAGCAATCAAATATAAAGGAAGCATGAAACATAAAATTCATTGATCAAAATTTCAAGAAACACAAAATTGTAAATATGAACAAAGTAACTTGAACCAAAGAAAATGAAAATAAAACTGATGTAATTAAAGAGGAAATTGAGTGTATGATAAACCACTATTTTATGGTTTATCTTGTGTTCAATTGAGTAGTTTCATCAAGTCTTTGCCCACTTATTCATATGATTTGCATGATTTTACAATTCCTTCCTTGTTTTGTTCTATGGTTGAAAACTTGCTTCCTAGAAGTCTTTAAGTTGAGTATTTTAATTCTTCTTTATACCATTCGATGCCGTGATCTGTGTGTTAAGTGTTTCAGGCTTTATAGGGCAGGAATGGCTTAGAAAATGGAGGGAAAGCTTGCAAAAATGGAAGGAACACAAGAAACTAAGGAGATAACCAGCAAGCATCGATGTGCACGCATGGCTCACGCGTGCGCGCGACATGGAGAAATTTGCAGCGACGCGTGCGCGTGCCTTACGCGTACGCGCGGATTGGAATTTGCACAAAGACGCGTGCGCATGGATGACGCGTACGCGTGACACGCCAAGATGACCAGCGACGCGTACACGTGACTGACGCGTACGCGTGACTGACGCGTACGCATGACATGCGCGATCTGCAGAAATAACAGAAAATGCTGGGGGCGATTTCGGGCCGGATTTTGATCCAGTTTTCGGCCCAGAAACACAAACTAGAGCTAGGGAACATGTAGAGACTCAACACACATTCTCATTAGCATAGTTTTAGATATTTTAGATCTGAATCTGGAGAGAAATCACACTTCCTCTAGGTTTTCTTTTACATTCATAGTTTTATAGTTTATGCTTTTGCTTTGGATTTGGATATTGCGAAGAGTCATCACCTCCGTTGAAGTTACTATTCTAGTTTGTTTTCTTATTCCCTTATTATTCCATATTCTTAATTCTTGTTTAGAGTTACAATTGGATTATTTTGGATTTATTAATACAGAAAATTACTTTTACCTTTAATTAATTTTCAATCCCTATTTTATTTAAATTATCATGTCTCTTTTCTATTCCAAACTCCCAACAACGAAGATGGTATCCATGTCAATGGGGTAGACTCTCAACTTGACATGGGAGTTGATTAAAAGGAGACACTTGAGTTGGAATGCTCAAGTGATTAGTTAAATTAGAAGTTGTTGGCTAATTCTCTATTTACTAATGCTAGACCTTCCCAAGGGATAGGACTAGGATTTGCGAATAAGAGTTTGCTCAATCACTTGACTTTCCTTTTTTAGTAAGGGTTAACTAAGTGAAAACAACAACCTTTTTATACTACACTTGAGAGAATTCCAACAAGGATAGAACTTCCAATTAATCATTCCTCCAGTCAAGGCTTTTTTTTATTTGGAATAATATAAATCTCTTTTAACTTTCATTGCTTTAATTTACAATCATATGCTTGTCCCCATTGCCCAAACTCAAAATTTCCCAAAAAACTCCTGATTAATAAGATAGCACCCTTTTGTCAACTCATTAGGAGACGACCTGGGACTCATACTCCCAGTATTTTTATTCTAATTTTTGTGAAAATCCTTCTAAATTGATGAGCAGATTTTAGCTGGTTAAGAACTATACTCGCAACGTAATTCTTATATCAATTTCTTAATCGGTCGACGTCCGTGATGAGATATTTTGGAGGAAAAATAAATTTCTCCAAAAACACCCAAAACTAACCGGCAAGTGTACCGGGTCGTATCAAGTAATAAAAACTCACGGGAGTGAGGTCGATCCCACAGGGATTGAAGGATTGAGTAATTTTAGTTTAGTGGTTGATTTAGTCAAGCGAATCAAGATTTGGTTGATGGTTTTGTGACATGCAGAATTAAATTGCATTGAAGTAAAGAGAACAAGAAATAAATTGCTGAAATGTAAAGAACAAGAAATTAAATGGCGGAAGCTTAGAGTGCAAGAAATGTAAATTGCAGAATCTTAAAGTGCAAGGAATGTAAATTGCTTGAAATGTAAAGGGGATTGGGATGTGGATTTGCAGAAATTAAACAAGGAAAAATTAAATTGCATGATCCTTCCGTAACTCTAGATCTGAACCAAAAGATCAGAGACCCAGGACTCTAGATTTAAAGGGTAAAGTTAAGGAACAAATGACGAAGAATACAAGTAAATGAAAAGACGAAGTATAGGCCAAGTTAGGGTTAAGGGAAAGGGAGAAGACAAAT
>NC_029787.2:70655831-70712510 GCF_000816755.2 Arachis ipaensis
TAGAGAGATCCAAGATTGAGATTGAAACAGAATTTCTTCAATTCTCCAATCCAAGATCCAAGACAAATGTAAAATGAATTTGAAAGCAATGGAAACAAAGAAATTAAAGTTCACAAAAGCTCTCCGAAAACTATTATGAAAATTCCAAAAGGAAAGCTCCCCGAATAACTTGAATTCTATCCTATTTATACACTTTCAAAAATGATCTTCAAGCCTTGAGTTGGGCCTTTGCTCTTGGTGGAATTGGGTTGAAAGAGGCCTTGGTTGATTGCTCTTGAAGTTTGAAGAAGAACCGAAGTGAACCAATTGAACCGGGTTTGAGGTTAGCAAAAGTTGGACCAAAAGTTTGAGCCAAAGTTAGGGGTCTAACTTTGGCTCCAACTTTTCATAGCAGACAACACATTTTTCTGGTATGGACGTTGGTGCCAACGTTAGGGGTCTAACTTTGACCCTAACGTTGGCCTTGTCTTGTATGCTAGTGGCGCCAACGTTAGCCTCCAAGTTAGGGGGCTAACGTTGGGGCTAACGTTGGCCCTTCTCCCTTTGTAATTCATGTGCCAACGTTAGCCTCCAAGTTAGGGGGCTAACGTTGGGGCTAACGTTGGCCCTTCTCCCTTTGTAATTCATGTGCCAACGTTAGCCTCCAAGTTAGGGGGCTAACGTTGGGGCTAACGTTGGCCCTTCTCCCTTTGTAATTCATGTGCCAACGTTAGCCTCCAAGTTAGGGGGCTAACGTTGGCGCAAACGTGGGATGGCCAGGGAGGAAATTTCAAGTTCCAACATTAGCCTCCAAGTTAGGGGGCTAACGTTGGGGCTAACTTCTTGCTTCCTGGTTCAATTTCACTTATTCCATTGTCCTCTCTTCACTCCTAGCCATTCCTCTTTGCTTCAACCTTTCTCCAAGTTTTCTTCACCTATCATTAATCAACCAAACTCATCAAAGCTATGCTCAAAATCATGAGATATTCAATCTTTCATAATATGCAACAAATATAGCATAAAACCTCATGAAATGGCATGAATTCATATATGGTTGGTTCAATCAAGGGAAACATGAAAATCTACTCAATTAGCTTGCTTGTAGCTCAAGAAAGTGCATAATTCTAATGAAAACAAAAGAAAAAGACTAGTTAAAATAGGCTAAGATGACTCGTCATCACAACACCAAACTTAAAGCTTGCTTGTCCCCAAGCAAGAAATGAATTATGTTCAGAGATTCTTTCAATTAAGATGGATTGAGAAACACTTGTAAAGTGCAGTGAGTGAAGTGATCAAGTATCAGTGGGGTGAACTCTAAATCATATGCTCATGCAAGGACTTCAGTGCTCACTAGTCCTTACATATTGGGAGTCGTAGGTCTTAGGATTTTCATCCAAATGGTACCATGGAGATCTCTTTTTATGTAATCACCTTGAAGCAGCTTATAGTTTCTGTGCTTTGGCCTCGACTCTAAGTATCATGTCTCAAAGCGGCTCTTTAGATAAGCTTTCAATCAATACTCCTAAACCAGTTGGTTTTAAGGTATTAGGTGTTAAAGCACCCCTAAGGATTTACTTGCTCAAGCCTCTTTCCTTGACACACTTCAACCACAAGCATTTACTAGGATAACAACTCTTTGAGTTTTTGTGAGTGCAAACAAGTTTTGAAGATGAGAATGTTGTGAATGATAAAACATCTTGCTTATTGAATTATAAAGAAAGAAATTATACTATACATGCAGGCAGGGGTATATAGAAAGAAACTATACTATGCAATTAAGGATACAATCCAACTTTCAATCACAGCAATATTTGATGCAGAACAATCACTTAACAATACAACCTGTTGGAGTTCAATTGCTTTTCTTTTTCTCATCATCATCATTGCTGGCCTTTAGGTTCATCTTTTGTCTCTTTGGTTGATGATGCTTAATCCTTCCAACAGCTTGTATGGATCTCTGCAATGATATTGAAAGTTGCTTGTTGGCTTCAGGTGATATTTGAGGTGGGTTATGAGATGTGGGTGGTGGGTGGCAGGCATTTTGGTTAGTGAATTGGTTGTTGGAGTTGAAGCTCCTTGGTTCCTGATGTTGAGGTTCTCTCATTCTGAAATAAGAGTGTGGCTTCCATGGTGGAAATTGTTCATTCACTGTGGTGGAGTGGAGAAAATCAATTTGTCTGGCCATATCAGTCCGCCTCACATCAATTTTTGGTGCCGTTACCGGGGAGTTGCAATTATGTGCTAAATTATTAATTGGTGTACATATTTTTAATTTTTGCGTATTTTATTTTATTTCATTACCATGAGCTATATATTTCTCTCATTGAATGACACGTTCACTGCCTGATCCGAGCTTAGCCGCATTTGATCCTGAAATTGAAAGAACTCTTTCACGTATTAGGCAAGCTCGGCGTCGGTTAGTATCTGAGGGTGAATCTGAACCGCCATCTGAGAGAGAAACAAGCTCCTCTACTACTGATTCAGTTGATTCATGTGCAAATAACATGACAGCACCCAGGAGGATCACTCTCCAGGAGGCAGGGGCCCCAGACTTTATCCTGCAACCGTATCAAGTGCGTCATCCAAATCTGGCTGCAGATTTTGAATTGCACTAATCAACTTGATGTCCAAGTTTCATAGCTTACCTACTAAGGAGCCTATCAAGCACCTCAGGGACTTTCAGACAGCCTATTCTACTGTTAGGCGTCATGGTGCAAATGAAACTTCTATTCTGCTGACCGCCTTCCCGTTTTCTCTTGAGGGAAAGGTGAAGGAGTGGTACTACTCCCAACCTGAAGCAACTGTTACTAACTGGGACACGCTCAGGAGAGAGTTCTTGGAAAAATACTTTCTAGCTGAAGTTACAGATATATTGAGGAAAGAGATTTCCTGCCTCATTCAAGGTGAATCTGAGACTCTTTATGAGTACTGGGAGCGCTTCAAGAATCTTCTTCACGTCGAAAACAGTCAATGACTCCCGAGATGCTTCTGATTCAATAATTCCTGAAAACAGGGCTGGCGCGCCTAACAGGAGATTCGATAACCCGGCATTCGTAGATCAATCCTCCTTTGCTTTTGCTAAAGATGGCATTCTATTAGAAATGGAATTGTGCAAACCCTATTTTTTCTCTGGCCGCGGGTGTGGTTCTTATACTAGTGATCTTCTTGTAAGGGACAAAGTGGCTTAGTTGAACATAGTGAGACTAAGCTGGCTTCTATCCCAACAGCGAGTAAGGACCCAAGGCAAGGTGACGAAGGTAAGAGGGAAAGTGCTAACACCAATAAATCCCTTAGGGCAATCAGTCTTTGACTCCCTTCCCATTCTTGCATCTCGGAGGGCTTTGCCGGCTAGTGGTTACCTATGTGCGAAAACATTCCTCGCAAAAAGTCTTTATTTGACCTGCTAACAGGGCATTTTCCCTTCCAGTTAAGTGTCCTTCTGGTATCTAGCTTAGAGCTAGTTGCAGTAGATTCTTGGCCCCGCTTTACTTTTTAGGATAGGGGTCAAGACAAGTTTGCTAGTCCCCATAGGAATCAAAACCATGTTCTTTTATTCCTATAAACATCTTTCAAATTTCCATAGACAAAACTCTTATAACACGCGGAGGTTTGCTTCCTTGGTCTAGCTTCCTGGCTTTCTTTTTCGATTGGGAATGGCAATTGAAAAAGTCTTTCCCACAACCAGGGTCAGGCCTATATAATATAATGTTTGGACGAATAAGCTGAAATTACTTTAAGGCTTTCCTCTAACTTTCTCTACATTTGGTATGCATGCCTTAGAGATCTCATACAGCAACAGGTACTCACAGAATCTTATACGTTTTCCTTCATATTGGGCCAGTAACCTTCCTCACCTGATCTACGACCACCCTTCTCCTCTAATGGTTCCTTCCGAGGTCGTCTAGTTCATTACCATTACATTAGGATATGTCCTCACTCAGAATAAGGGGAAGGAAGATAGGGCTAAAAATACTAAATAAATAAATAAAATGAATTCAAAAATAATAACATAAATTAAATGACAGATTTTTGAAAATTAACAGGAAAAATAAACAGAAAAATTAAAATAAATTTAACTAGGTAACACCAAACTTAATTTCAGAAATTAAGGAAAAATATTAATACTATTTATTTATTAATTTTTTTTATTCGAAAATTTTTAAATAAAATTTAAATAAAATCAAAACTAAAACACCTAATCTAAGCAATCAAACAACTAATAGTTGTTAATCACAATCAATCCCCGGCAACGGCGCCAAAAACTTGGTGCGGAAATTCTCTAACCACAAACTAACCGGCAAGTGCACCGGGTCGTACCAAGTAATACCTCAGGTGAGTGAGGGTCGATCCCAGGAGGATTGATGGATTAAGCAACAATGGTTGATCAATTTACTTAGTTAGGAAAACAGAAAATAGTGTTTGAGAGTTCAAAGACATTAAACAATATAAAAAATATTAAAGGAAGGCAAGTAAATAAGTTGGGAATAAAGTATGGAGAAACAGTTAAGCCTTCAGAGTTATCTATTTTTCGGATTGACTTTTCTTATGAATTTATTTTAATCATGCAAGATTCAATTCATGGCAACTATATGTGACTAGACCCTAATTCCTTAGACGTTTTTAGTCTCCTCTAAAATTTATCAACAGCCAATTCCTTGGTCAATTAATTCCAATTAGGGGGTGAAGTTCAATTCTAGTTATATGCCACAAAAATCCTAATTATCCAAATATAAGAGGATTATATGTCACGTATCCCGTTAAATCCAGATAATTAAAATTTAGGAGAATATGTTTTCAAACTGTTGTTCAAGTAAAGAGCTTTTCCAAGTTATATAAGAACTCAATTAGAAAGAGTCATACTTTCGTTCCACCCAAATTCATCAAATAAAGAACGAAAACAATTCTTGAAATATAAATCAAGTCATGAATTAAAATAGACAAACAATAAAACCAATCCATACAATAGATAGAGCTCCTAACCAATGTTCTGAAAACCGGTTCGAACCGGCCGGTCGGACCGGTCGAACCGTGAACCGGACTGAAAAACGGTTCGGACATTCATCAAAACCGTAAAATTCAAAAACCGGAATTGAACCGGCGAATCGGCCGGTAACCGGTCGGTCGAACCGAACCGTGACCCGGCCGGTTTTTTGGATGGCAACAAAACGCTGGCGTTTTTTCATTCTGAATCCCTAAATCACCAAAACTCCAGATGCTGAGATCCCTAAATCACCAAAACGCCTTCCCTTCTCTGCTTCAGTGGTTCTCATTCTTCGAGCAGGCTTCGCTGAAGCTGCTTCCAACGCCTCACTGAGTCACTGTCATACTCACACCGTCACACGGGTCGAGGGCTCGCCGTCGAGCCATCGCAGACCCGTCGAGAACTGAGAAGTGAGAACGCCTCACTCTCACACGGGTCGAGCCACCGCCGTCGAGCCACTGCCGTCGAGCCACCGCAGCAGCCGTCGAGAACTGAGAAGGTGCCTTCGCTGTCTCCCACCGCCTCACTCTCACTCTCCCTGTTGCATGTTCTGCCTTGAAGGTAACTTCGCTGTCTCAGTGTCTCCCACTCTCCCTGTTTTATTTTTCTTTGAACTCTGTAGTGTGATTACTCAAACTGGATGATTTTACTTTGAACTGAAACTGATCTGTAATTCAGCATGATGAACACCGAAACTTTGAACTTTGAAATTCTGTCTCCCTGTTTTATTTTTATTTGAACTGTGTAGTGTGAAACTGTGAATTGATTCAAGATTCAACTGATTGGAAGGATCTAAACTGTAATGTGATTATTGACTAGTGAGTGATTACTGAAACTGAACTGTGATTCAACATGATGACTGATTGTTGTTTACTGATTAGTTATTAACTGAGTAATTACTGAAACTGAACTGATTTTGGTTTGTTTACTAAACTGGATTTTGTTGTTTGTTGAATAATTGTGAATAATTTTGAATAATTTTGGATGTTGTTTGTTTACTGAACTGATTTCGCTTTTCGCTTTCTTCCTGTTGGCGCTCTCCCTCTTCCGTTTCTCTTCTCCTTCCCATTCACTCTCGCCTCCAATCCAGTAACTATCTAACTAACTACTCTCCAATTTTGTTCCACTTATTTCTTTATTATCATAATTTGATTGCATGATTGTACTCTGATATTATTTAATTGAAGCTAGAACTATGCTTTTGGATTGTTCAGATTCTTGATTTAATATGGGATTAGGTGAAATTTGTGTTGATTTTTTGCCTTTATTCTATTTGCTACTGCAGCTTCTGCAAATGGAGATATTGGGGTTGAATTACCTGGTCGATCAGGCAGAGATTATATTCATGGGGACTGGAACTAGTGAAGGGATACCTAGAGTTAGCTGCTTGACTAATCCTCTGAAAAAATGTTTGGTACAATCAAGAAAAAAACAATCTTTGTGGAAAAAATAATTAAGATTTTGCTGCAATGGAAGTGAATGTTCAGGGTTTTGTTAATATTTCTATATTTCATGATTATTGTAGGTATGTTCAAACTTCAAAGGCTGCTCAGCCGGGCAATAAGAATAGGAGACTTAAACATATAAAGACTGCTCAACCGGGCAAATTGGTAGAATGTTTTTTAACATATAAAGACTTGCTGAACACGTATTGGATTACAATAAGCAGACAATAGATGATTTAGTTAAATTGTTTGGGATATTTTGATGCAGCAATGAATCATATTAAAACTTCAGACCTATGTAGGTAGTAATTAGAATAAGTGAGGTAACGGTTGAGAACTTAGGTTGAGAATATAAGGTGCTCCCAATGGCCTTTAGGAACATGTAATTACAACTTTAAGATTTATATTAGACTATAATTATGTTTTATTGTGTTTATTTATATTTTATTTATTATTTTATTAGAAAACAGTTTTTTCGGTTCAACCACGGTCAAACCGGTTGAACCTATAAACCAGTGAACCAGTGACTAGAACGGTTCGATGACCGGTTCGGTTTTCAGAACCTTGCTCCTAACCTTAACAGTGGAGGTTTAGTTTCTCATGGCAAAGAGAAAATAAGGATTCTGATAAAATATATTTTTAGTAGTCTGGAATTGGAATTCCCCCCTTGTGGAATAATTCCAATCCCCTTTTATATCTAATCCTAATTAATTTAAAAATCTATCTTCTAAAACTAAAATAATATCTTTTCCTATTTTCAAATTTAAATTTAAATCAGAATTAATTAAAGCAATCAGCATGTCTTCAATTGATGGATGGGGACCACTTGTTTCGTCCATTCTACAGCTTCAAATTTGTGTTTTCTGGGTTGGAATCTGGGTCAAAACAGCCCAGAAATCACCCCCAGCATTTTTTTGCGTTTTCTGTACGTGACGCATGTCACGTGTATGCGTCAGTCACGCGTACGCATCGATGGTATTCTTAGCGTGTCACGCGTATGCGTCAGGTACGCACACGCGTCGCTGTGCATCTTCGCTTTTCACGCATACGCGTCAAGTACGCGCATGCGTCGCCATCGAAAGTTCCAAATCACGCGCACGTGTCAGATACGTGTACGCGTCGCTCCTCGCTGTCATCTCCTTTAGTTCTTGTGCTGCAGAAACTCCATCAAATCCAGCCAAATGCTACCTAAAATAAACAAAATTGCACAAGACTCAAAGTAGCATCAATAGTGGCTAAAATATAATTAATTCTTCATTAAACTCAACAAATTAAATGCAAAATCACTAGAAAAAGATAGGAAAGATGCTCATGCATCACCCAGTTGGTAAGGCCGACCTTGAGCATCCCTCCTCCACTTAGCTCCAGGCACGCAGATGTCAGCAAGGACTTGATCCAACTTTTGGTCAGTGTTGACCTTTCGAGTGTATGAATTAGGCTCATTTTGTGGCTCTAGCAACTATAGCGCCACCCTCACACTCTCAGGGCTAAAATTCATGATGTGCCCTATGACCATGGTGCGCCAATTCTTTGGCTCTAGGTTTGCGCTTGTATCATGCTTCTTTGTGACCCAAGAGTTGGCATAGAATTCCTGCTCCATCAACACACCAACCTCCGAGTACTCATCATCTTTCAGCTTGAAGGGGACCTCGGAAATCACCTTCTTCTTCCTCACCACGTCATAAAAATGGTCTTGATGGGCCTTGGAGAAGAATCTTATGAAATCCCATGGCTCGGAAGCAAGGGCTTTCTCCTTTCTTTTTCTTGAAAATTCTCCGCTCTTTGGTGCCATAGAGGTAAGAATGGAGCAAAAAGCAGAGTGTCAAACACCAAACTTAAAAATTTTGCTCGTCTCCGAGAAAATAAAAATATAAGACAAGAACAAGACAAGAAAATAGAAGGAATAGATAGAGGGGAGGGGTTAGAGGCTTCGGCCTTTGGGTGAAGAAAGGGGAGAAAATGAAGAAAGGGAATGTGTATGGTGAAGGGGAAGTAAGAGGGGAAGAGTAGTGAAAGTGTGGTGAAAATAGATGAAGGGAGGGGTATTTATAGGAGGGGTGTGGGGCTTGGTTCGGTTTTGGGGAGGAAAAAATGAGGGAAATTGAATTTTGAATGTGGTTGTTAGAAAGAGATATAGATGGGATTGATGAGAGGTGATTGGGTGGAGTGAAAGGTGCGGTGAAAGAATCAAGGGAAGTGATGGGTGATGGGATAGATGAATGTGGATGGAAAAGTGGGTGAAAGGAGAGAGAGAACGGATAAAAGTGAGCAAATGGTGAAGTGGTTGGTGGTTGGGTGTTATCCATTGGCCAAGGACTTCAAAAATTCAAAATAGCATGCTGTTTCCCCCCTGGGCATTGAACGTCGGGCTGGCGTTGAACGCCACCAGGGGGATCTCCCACATTTTTTTAGAATTTCTGGCATTCAACGCTAGGAATGGGCATTGAACGCCTTAGGGGGACTAAAAATTGGTCCTGGACTGCTCCTGTATGGACGTTTAGCGTTCAACGCCAGCAGGCAATCTCTTTCAGGGTGTGCTGCTTTTCCTGCTGTGCTTTTCTGTTTCTGTTCTAAGTACTATACTACGAAAATAAATAGAAAACAACTTAATATGAAATCAAACTCAAATTAGTGAAAATAAAACAAAAGAAAGTGAAATTAAAATATAGGATACGTATGGTTGGGTTGCCTCCCAACAAGCGCTTCTTTACCGTCATTAGCTTGACGGACAGCTCCTTGACGGAGGTTCATAAGGGCTTAGGTCTTCACCCCTTATTGTAAACTTCCTCCCTGTGCCCTCATGAATTAATTCACCATGCTCCAGAGACAGGATCCGATTCACAGTATGTGGCATGACTGGACTTTTTGTGAAGACTACTCTCATGCTAGGTGAGAAGTCTTCAGTAGAAATCTTCTTGTTCCTCTAGCCCTTGGGTACTTTCTTCTTGAGGCCTCCTTGATGACTGTGCATCATGATATATTTTTTTATGCTTTTCCATATCAAAATTTAATTCATTTTGCTTAGTCATTGAGTATTTTTGTACTTAAGTTGTATATTGCTTCGATTTCTTTGAATTGTTTAACTTTATAAAAAAATGGTGAAAAAAGAAGCAAAAAGCACAAAAGAAGCAAAGGAAGCTAGCGTGCCACTTGGTGCTCTTGGCGTGGCATGCCAGGCTTATAAAACAGAAAGGGTGCTCAACACTACACCATGGGCATGGCACGCCAATTATATTTTTCAGAGAAGGGAGGAAGTTGCATCACTATGGGCATGCCACTTGGTGCTATGGGCGTGGCACGCCAAGTTTGTGAAGCCAAGATCTCAAAGAGGGCGTGCCACTTGGTGTTTTGGGCATGGCATGCCAGGCTTGAGTTCCAGAGAAGTGATTTTGAGCCTCCACTATGGGCGTGGCACGCCAAGCATTAGCGGGGCACGCCAGGGCATATGCCAGCCTGACCTCCTCCTGTTCAAATGAAGATATCTTGAGCTACACAACTCCAAATGAGGTGATTCCAGTGCCATTAGAAAGTAGACATCCAGAAATTTCTAACACTTTATAATCAACACTGGAATTGAGTAAGATATTGACCCCGAAAACACAAGGAGCACAACACGTCCCTGTAGAGTTACCAGCCTGACCTCTTCAACTTCAAAGGAACATAACTTGAGTTGTAGAGGTCCAAATGATATGATTTTGGTGGCGTTGGAAAGCTGACATCGAGAGTTTTCCAATGAAATATAAAACTCTATAGTGGACTGATGAGCAGATAATTTATACCCTTTTTGGCATTGTTTTTAGGTAGTTTTTAATATGTTTTAGTTAGTTTTTATTATATTTTTATTAGTTTTTATTCAAAAAATCACACTTCTGGACTTTACTATGAGTTTGTGTATTTTTCTATGATTTTAGGTATTTTCTGGCTGAAATTGAGGGACCTGAGAAAAAATCTGATTCAGAGGCTAAAAAAGGACTGCAGATGTTGTTGGATTCTGACCCTTCCGCACTCGAAATGGATTTTCTCAAGCTACAGAAGCCCAATTGGCGCGTTCTCAATTGCATTGGAAAGTAGACATCTTGGACTTTCCAGTAATAGATAATAGTCCATATTTTTCACGAGTTTTTATGGCCCAAACTGGCATCAAAACGCAGGTCAGAGACCCTTTTCTGGCGTTAAACGCCAGAACTGGCATAAAAGCTGGAGTTAAATGCCCAAACTGGCACCAGAACTGGCGTTTAACTCCAAGAAAAGCCTATGCACATGAAGCTTCAATACTCCGCCCAAGCACACACCAAGTGGGCCCGGAAGTGGATTTCTGCATCATTTACTTATTTCTGTAAACCCTAGGTTACTAGTTCATTATAAATAGGACCTCTTGCTATTGTATTTTCATCTTTGGATCATCGTTTGATCTCTTGATCATGTTTTGGGGGGCTGGCCATTTGGCCATGCCTGGACCTTCATCACTTATGTATTTTCAACGGTGGAGTTTCTACACCTCATAGATTAAGGTGTGGAGCTCTGCTGTTCCTTAAGAATTAATGCAATTACTACTGTTTTCTATTCAATTCAAGCTTATCTTCGTTCTAAGATATCCATTTGCACTTCAACATGATGAATGTGATGATTATGTGACACTCATCACCATTCTCACTTATGAACGCGTTGAATGCATATCTCTTGGCCTCCTGGTTCACGACGCATGGTTGTCTCTCCTGACAATAGAGCCTTCCATTCCATGAGATCAGAGTCTTCGTGGTATAGGGTAGAACTATTAGCAGCATTCTTGGGATCCGGAAAGTCTAAACCTTGTCTGTGGTATTTCGAGTAGGATCCGGGAAGGGATGACTGTGACGAGCTTCAAACCTGTGAATGTGGGGCGCAAGTGACAGTGCGTAAAAGGACAATGGTCCTATTCTGATGCTAGCGGGAACCGACAGATGATTAGCCCTGCGGTGACAACACAGATGGATTTGTTTTCGTCCGAGATGATCATACAGCTTACCATGGAAGGAGGTAACGCATGGTTGGAAGAAGGCAGTAGGAAAGCAGAGGTTCAGAAGCAACAAGCAACTCCATACGCTTATCTGAAATTTCCACCAATGAATTATATAAGTATCTTTATCCTATTTTATATTTTACCTCTCTTTTAATTATCAAAACCTCATAACCATTTGAATCCGCTTGACTGAGATTTACAAGGATGACCATAGCTTGCTTCAAGCCGACAATCTCCGTGGGATCGACCCTTACTCACGTAAGGTATTACTTGGACGACCCAGTGCACTTGCTGGTTAGTTACACGGAATTGTGATAGAATTCTTGAGATCACGTTCTCCCACACCAAGTTTTTGGCATTATAGCCAGGGAATGAATAATCACGATCTCGTGTACCAAGTTTTTGGCGCTGTTGCCGGGGATTGTTCGAGTTTGGACAACTGACGGTTCATCTTGTTGCTCAGATTAGGTAATTTTATTTTATTTTTAAGCTTTTTTATTTTCGAAAAAAATTCAAAAAAAAAAAAATTATTCTATGACTTCAGAATTTTTAAGAATGAATTCTAGAGTTTCAGATGATGCTTTTATCATCACAGGAGCTAGTTGATTCCAATCAATTTGGCTGTTGTATGTAATGTTCTGCTGATGCTTGGCTACCCAGGTCTAATCTTTTTAGACTGAATCTTTAGACTAATATTGCATGATTCCTGGAATTCGAATTAAAATTTTGAATTTCCTTATTTTCTCTTCCAAATTAATTTTCGAAAAATCCAAAAAAAATTAATAAAATCATAAAAACCAAAAATTTTGTGTTTCTTGTTTGAGTCTAGTGTCAAATTTTAAGTTTAGTGTCAATTGCATATGTTGATTTTTCCAATAAATTTTTGAAAGTCCATGCATTAAGTTCTTCATGATCTTCAAGTTGTTCTTAATGATTGTCTTTGTTTGATATTGTGTTTTTCTTGTTTTGTGTCTTTTATTGTTTTTCATATGCATTTTTGAATTCTTATTGTCTAAAGTTTAAAAATTTTTAAGTTTGGTGTCTTACATGTTTTTCTTTTCTTAAAAATTTTCAAAAATATGTTCTTGATGTTCATCATGATCTTCAAAGTGTTCTTGGTATTCATCTTGACATTCAAAGTGTTCTTGCATGCATTATGTGTTTTGATCTTGCATTTTCATGTTTTGTGTCATTTTTGTGTTTTTCTCTCTCCTCATTAAAAATTCAAAAATTAAAAAAATATCTTTCCCTTGTTTTGCTCATAATTTTCGAAATTTTAGATTGATTTAGTCAAAAATTTTAAAATTTAGTTGTTTCTTATTAGTCAAGTCAGAATTTCAAATTAAAAATCCTATCTTTTCAAAACTTTTTCAAAAAATCAAATCTTTTTCATTTTTCTTCCATAATTTTTGAAAACTTTAAAATTTGATTTTCGAAATCTTTTTCTTATTTTTATTTCATATTTTTGAAATTAATGCTAACATTTAATATTTTGATTAAAAAATTTTCAAGTTGTTACTTGCCTATTAAGAAAGGATCAATCTTTAAATTCTAGAATCATATCTTGTAGTTTCTTGTTAGTCAAGTAATCAACTTTAATTTCCAAAATTAAATCTTTTTAATTTCCTTCTCAAATCTTTTTCAAAATAAATTTCAATCATATCTTTTTCAAAATCAATTTCAAAATCTTTTCTAACTTCTTATCTTTTCAAAATTGATTTTCAAATCTTTTTCAATTCACTACTTGACTTTTTGTTTGATTTTAAAAGTTTACTATTTCTTATTTCTTTCAAAACTACATAACTACTTTTCTCTCTTTAATTTTCGAAAACTCCTCACCACTTTTTCAAAATTCCTTTTTAATTAACTAATTGTTTTAAATTTTAATTTTATTTTATTCCTTTTAATAATTTCGAATTTTAACTAATAATTAAAATAAAAACAAAAAATATTTTTCTTTTATTTTTAATTATTTTTGAAAACTCTCTCTCTATCATCTCCTTCTATTTATTTATTTAATCACTAACTTCTCTTCTTCTTATAATTCGAACCCTCTCTCCCTCTCTCTGAGTTCGAATTCTTCATCTCTTCTCTCTACATCATCATTCTACTCTTCTACTCTTCTACTCACATAAAGGAATCTCTATACTGTGACATAGAGGATTCCTCTTCTCTTCTGTTCTCTTCTTTTTCATATGAGCAGGAGCAAGGATAAGAACATTCTTGTTGAAGCTGATCCGGAACCTGAAAGGACTTTAAAGTGGAAGCTAAGAGAAGCTAAAGCACAACACTCTGGAGAGGACCTTACTGAATTTTTTGAAAAAGAAGTAGAGATGGCCGAACCCAACAACAATGGTGGAGATGCAAGGAAGATGCTTGGTGACTTTATTGCACCCTCTTCTGACTTCTATGGAAGGAGCATCTCAATTCCTGCAATTGGAGCAAACAACTTTGAGCTTAAGACTCAATTAGTTTCTCTAATGCAGCAGAATTGTAAGTTTCATGGACTCCCATTGGAAGATCCTCATTAGTTTTTAGCTGAATTCTTGCAAATCTGTGACACTGTTAAGACCAATGGGGTTAATCCTGAGGTCTACAGACTTAAGCTTTTCCCCTTTACTGTAAGAGACAGAGCTAGGACAAGGTTGGACTCACAACCTAAAGATTGCCTGAACTCTTGGGAAAATCTAGTCAATGCCTTCTTGGCCAAATTTTTTCCACCTCAAAAGTTGAGCAAGCTTAGAGTGGAAGTCCAAACCTTCAGACAGAAGGAAGGTGAATCCCTCTATGAAGCTTGGGAAAGATACAAGCAATTGATCAGAAGGTGTCCATCTGGCATGCTTTCAGAATGGAGCATCATATGTGAGTGGAAGTCCAAACCTTCAGACAGAAGGAAGGTGAATCCCTCTATGAAGCTTGGGAAAGATACAAGCAATTGATCAGAAGGTGTCCATCTGGCATGCTTTCAGAATGGAGCATCATATGTATATTCTATGATGGCCTATCTGAATTGTCCAAGATGTCATTGGACAACTCTGCTGATCGATCTCTTCATCTGAAGAAGACACCTAAAGAAGCCCAGGAACTCATTGAAATGGTTGCAAATAACCAGTTCATATACACTTCTGAAAGGAATCCTGTGAATAATGGGACAACTCAGAAGAAAGGAGTTCTTGATATTGATACTCTGAATGCCATATTGGCTCAGAACAAAATATTGACTCAGCAAGTCAATATGATTTCTCAGAGTTTATATGGAATGCAAGCTGCATCAGGCAGTACTAAGGAAGCTTCCTCTGAAGAAGAAGCCTATGACCCTAAGAATCTCGCAATGGAAGAGTGAATTACATCGGAGAATCCTATGGAAACACCTACAATCCTTCATAGAGGAATCATCCTAATCTTTCATGGAAGGATCAACAGAAGCCTAATCAAGGCTTCAATAATAAGAGCACGGTTTGGCAATAACAAACCTTTTCCATCATCTTCTCAGCAACAGATAGAGAATTCTAAGCAGAGCTACTCTGACTTAGCAACTGTAGTCTCTAATCTATCTAAGACCACTCTCAGTTTCATGAATGAAGCATGGTCCTCCATTAGAAATTTGGAGGCACAAGTGGGGCAGCTAAGTAAAAGAGTTACTGAACTCCCTGCTAGCACTCTTCCAAGCAATACAGAAGAGAATCCAAAACGAGAGTGCAAGGCCATAACTATAACCAACATGGCCGAACCTGGAGAGGAAGAAAAGGCAGTGATTTTCAGTGAAGAAGACCTCAATGGACGTCCACCAGCCTCCAAAGAGTTCCCTAATGAGGAACCAAATGAATCTGAGGCTCATATAGAGACCATAGAGATTCCACTGAACTTACTGTTGCCATACATGAGCTCTGATGAGTATTCTTCCTCTGAAGAGGATGAAGATATTATTAAAGAGCAAGTTGCTCAGTATCTAGGAGCAATCATGAAGCTGAATGCCAAGTTAATTAGTAATGAGACTTGGGAGGATGAACCCCCATTGCTCATCAATGAACTAAGCGATCTGGTTTAACTGAAATTATCTCAGAAGAAATAGGATCCTGGAAAGTTCTTCATACCTTGTACCATAGGCACCATGACCTTTAAGAAGGCTCTGTGTGACCTTGGGTCAAGTATAAACCTCATGCCCCTCTCTGTAATGGAGAAACTAGGGATCTTTGAGGTACAAGCTGCAAGAATCTCACTAGAGATGGCAGACAATTCAAGGAAACATGCTTATAGACTTGTAGAGGATGTCTTAGTGAAGGTTGAAGGCTATTACATCCCTGCTGATTTCATAATCCTAGATAGTGGGAAGGATGAAGATGAATCCATCATCCTTGGAAGATCCTTCCTAGCCACAGCAAGAGCTGTGATTGATGTGGACAGAGGAGAGCTAGTCCTTCAATTGAAAGAGGACTACCTTGTGTTTAAGGCTCAAGGATCTTCTTCTGTAACCATGGAGAGAAAGCATGAAAAGCTTCTCTCAATATAGAGTCAAACAGAGCCCCCACACTCAACTTCTAAGTTTAGTGTTGGGAGGCCACTACTGAGCTCTGAATCTCTGTGAGCCTCTCTAAGAGCTCACTGTCAAGCTATTGACATTAAAGAAGCGCTTGTTGGGAGGCAACCCAATGTTATTTAATTATATTTATTTATTTTTCATTGCTATTTTATGTTTTCTTTAGGTTGATGATCATGTGAAGTCACAAAAACAACTGAAAAATCAAAAATAGAATGAAAAATAGCATTAAAAACAGCACACCCTGGAGGACAGGCTTACTGGCGTTTAAACGCCAGTAAGGATAGCAGAATGGGCGTTTAACGCCCAGCCTGGCAGTATTCTGGGCGTTAAACACCAGAATGGGCAGCACTCTGGGTGTTTAACACCAGAAATGGGCAGCAGAGTGGCGTTTAACGCCAGGAAAGGTAGCAGAGCTGGCGTTTAATGCCAAGAAAGGTAGCAGAGCTGGTGTTAAATGCCAGATTTGGCACAGAATGGGCATTTGAACGCCAGAATGGTGCAGGGACTCAAATTCCTTGACACCTTAGGATCTGTGGACCCCACAGGATCTCCACCTACCCCACCTCTTCTTCTCTCCTCTTCATACCTTTCCATAACACTCTTNACCTCTTCCCCAAACACCATTCACCTATCAAATCTTATCCTCTTCTCCATACTCTCTTCACCACTTACATCCTTCCATCATTATACCCCACCTACCTCACCATTCAAATTCAAACTATTTCCCTCCCAAACCCATCCACACATAGCCGAATACCCTCTCTCCCTTACCCTATAAATACCCCTCCTTACCACCTTCATTTCCACACCTCATACACACTTCTTCTCCCCTTGGCCGAACCACTCACCTCCCTCCATCTCCTCCATTTCTTCTTCTTCTACTCTTTTCTTTCTTCTTTTGCTTGAGGGTGAGCAAATCTTCTAAGTTTGGTGTGGAGAAAGCATTGCTTTTTTATTTTTCCATAACCACTAATGGAACTAAAGGCCGAAGAAACCTCTAGAAAGAGGAAAGGGAAGACAATTGCTTCCACTCCGAGTCATGGGAAGATGGAGAGATTCATCTCACAAGCCCATCACTAAGAAAAGGATGGAGCAAACAAGAGAGCCCACTCATGGACCTCAACAAGAGCATGAGAAAATTCCTCATCATGAAATCCTGAGATACCTCAAGGGATGCACTTTTCTCCATAAAATTATTGGGAGCAAATCAACACCTCCTTAGGAGAATTAAGCTCCAACATGGGACAACTAAGGATGGAGCACCAAGAGCACTCCATCCTCCTCCATGAAATTAGAGAAGACCAAAGAGCCATGAGGGAGGAGCAACAAAGGCAAGGAAGAGACATAGAGGAGCTCAAGCACTCCATAAGATCTTCAAGATGAAGAACTAGCCGCCATCACTAAGGTGGACCCGTTCTTTAATCTCCTTGTTCTTATTTTTCTGTTTTTCGAAAATTATGCTTTATATTTTATTTATGTTTATGTCTTTATTGCATGATCATTGGTGTCTAGTGTCTATTCCCTAAAGCTATGAATGTCCTATGAATCCATCACCTTTCTTAAATGAAAAAGGTTTTTAATTGCAAAAGAACAAGAAGTGCATGGTTTCGAATTTTATCTTGAAGTTAGCTTAGTTATTTTGATGTGGTGGCAATACTTTTTGTTTTCTGAATGAATGCTTAAACAGTGCATATTTTTGAATTTGTTGTTTATGAATGTTAAAATTGTTGGCTCTTGAAAGAATAATGAAAAAAGAGAAATGTTATTGATAATCTGAAAAATCATAAAATTAATTCTTGAAGCAAGAAAAAGCAGTGAAAAGCAAGGCTTGCGTAAAAAAAAGAGAGAGAAAAAGAAAAAGAAAAAAGCAAGCAGAAAAAGCCAGTAACCCTTTAAACCAAAAGGCAAGGGTAGAAAAAGGATCCAAGGCTTTGAGCATTAATGGATAGGAGGGCCCACAGGAATAAAATCCTGGCCTAAGCGGCTGAACCAAACTGTCCCTAACCATGTGCTTGTGGCGTGAAGGTGTCAAGTGAAAGCTTGAGACTGAGCGGTTAAAGTTGTGGTCCAAAGCAAAAAAAGAGTGTGCTTAAGAGCTCTGGACACCTCTAACTGGGGACTCTAGCAAAGCTGAGTCACAATCTGAAAAGGTTCACCCAGTTATGTGTCTGTGGCATTTATGTATCCGGTGGTAATACTGAAAAACAAAATGCTTAGGGTCACGGCCAAGACTCATAAAGTAGCTGTGTTCAAGAATCAACATACTGAACTAGGAGAATCAATAACACTATTTGAATTCTGAGTTCCTATAGATGCCAATCATTCTGAACTTCAAAGGATAAAGTAAGATTCCAAAACTGTTCAGAAGCAAAAAGGCTACAAGTCCCGCTCATCTAATTGAAGCTAATCTTCATTGATAAGTTTGGAATTTATTGTATATTCTCTTCCTTTTATCCTATTTTGTTTTCAGTTGCTTGGGGACAAGCAACAATTTAAGTTTGGTGTTGTGATGAGTGGATAATTTATACCCTTTTTGGCATTGTTTTTAGGTAGTTATTAATATGTTTTAGTTAGTTTTTATTATATTTTTATTAGTTTTTATTCAAAAAATCATACTTCTGGACTTTACTATGAGTTTGTGTATTTTTCTATGATTTCAGGTATTTTCTGGCTAAAATTGAGGGACCTGAGCAAAAATCTGATTCAGAGGCTGAAAAAGGACTGCAGATGCTGTTGGATTCTGACCTTGCTACACTCGAAAGGGATTTTCTCAAGATACAGAAGCCCAATTGGCACGCTCTTAATTGCATTGGAAAGTAGACATCTTGGGCTTTCCAGAAATATGTAATAGTCCATACTTTGCCCGAGATTTGATGGCCCAAACTGGCGTCAAAACGCCAATTAGAGACCCTTTTCTGGCGTTAAATGCCAGAACTGGCATAAAAACTGGAGTTAAACGCCCAAACTGGCACCAGAACTGGCGTTTAACTCCAAGAAAAGCATACGCACGTGAAAGCTTCAATGCTCAGCGCAAGCACACACCAAGTGGGCCCGGAAGTGTATTTCTGCATCATTTACTTATTTCTGTAAACCCTAGGTTACTAGTTCATTATAAATAGGACCTCTTGCTATTGTATTTTCATCTTTTGATCATCGTTTGATCTCTTGATCACGTTTTGGGGGCTGGCCATTCAGCCATGCCTGGACCTTCATCACTTATGTATTTTCAATGGTAGAGTTTCTACACCTCATAGATTAAGGTGTGGAGCTCTGCTGTTCCTTATGAATTAATGCAATTACTACTGTTTTCTATTCAATTCAAGCTTATCTTCATTCTAAGATATCCATTCGCACTTCAACATGATGAATGTGATGATTATGTGACACTCGTCACCATTCTCACTTATGAATGCGTGCCTGACAACCACTTCCGTTCTACATGAAAACGAGCTTGAATGCATATCTCTTGGCCTCCTAGTTCACGACGCATGGTTGTCTCTCCTGAAAACAGAGCCCTCCATTCCGTGAGATCAGAGTCTTCGTGGTATAGGCTAGAACCATTGGCAGCATTCCTAGGATCCGAAAAGTCTAAACCATGTCTGTGGTATTCCGAGTAGGATCCGGGAAGGGATGACTGTGACGAGCTTCAAACCTGCGAATGTGGGGTGCAAGTGACAGTGTGGAAAAGGACAATGGTCCTATTCCGACGCTAGTGGGAACCGACAGATAATTAGCCCTGCAGTGACAACGCAAATGGATTTGTTTTCATCCGAGAGGATCATACAGCTTGCCATGGAAGGAGGTAACACATGGTTGGAAGAAGGCTGTAGGAAAGCAAAGGTTCAGAAGCAACAAGCAACTCCATACGCTTATCTGAAATTTCCACTAATAATTACATATGTATCTCTATCCTATTTTATATTTTACCTGTCTTTTAATTATCAAAACCTCATAACCATTTGAATCCGCTTGACTGGGATTTACAAGGATGACCATAGCTTGTTTCAAGCCGACAATCTCCGTGGGATCGACCCTTACTCACGTAAGGTATTACTTGGACGACCCAGTGCACTTGCTGGTTGGTTGCACGGAATTGTGATAGAAGTCTTGAGATCATGTTCTCCCACACCAAGTTTTTGGCACTATAGCCAGGGAATGAATAATCACGATTTCGCGTACTATGGACCTTAAATATGAAGGTGAGACCATTATTTCAGCATTGCAAACCTGGGCGTGGCACGCCAATTCCTTTCCTAAAATGGGCATGGCACGCCAGGTCTTGGGCGTAGCATGTCAGTTCTAATGGCCAGAGAGGAAGATTTAATGCATCATTGAAGGTGTGGCATACCAGTTTCACTACACAAGGGGCGTGGCACGCCAAGAATGGGCGTGGCATGCTGGGGTATTTGACAGACTGACCACTTCACCTTCAAATGGGCATAGCTTGAGCTACAGAAGTCCAAATGAGTTGATTCTAGTGGTGTTAGAAAGCTGACATCTAGGACTTTCTAATAATATATAATACTCTATGATAAACATTCATTTTAAGGCCTAAACAACTCCATCTATCCAGCATTGCAAAGTGGGTCATACTCCAAAGAGCAAATTCAAGTTGGCGTGGCACGCCATCTTCTTCCTGCAGCCCCCAACCTTCAACCAAGCCCACTCCAACTCTCATTCAAGCCACAATTGTCAACCAATCAAGGCCACAAGAAGCATCTAGAATAGTTTATTTTCATCTCATTGTAATTTGCTTTCAATTTTATTTAAGATTGTAATTTAGGGGAGCCTATATAAAGGCCTTAGTTTCATAGAATTAAGGGCTATCATCTATCATCATTCTGGACACAATTGGAGGAGTGAGTCTTCAAACCCTCCTTTCCACCATTCTCTTCTTCTCTTTTCTTTCTTACTTGTAAATATTTTAGTTATGAATTACTAACTCTTTCCATTAGGAAAGAGAGCTCTATTGCTATTTGATGGATTGATTATTTTTATTCTTCTTCTTCTCTTCATCTCTCTTTAATTTACTAGAAGGGATTTTGTTCTTCATGTTAGCATTCAATTATCTTGGAAAAGTGATTGAATGTATTTGGGTTTTATGTGAACCTTGGAAGAGGAATCATAAAACCATGCTTGAAATCCTTTCTCACACTTGAGTAGATTTGGGTTTTGGGTTGGATATTGTGACATTTAATCTACCCACTACTTGGATTTATAAGGATGTGTGGTATAATCAGGGAACAAGCTTTATCTCTTCTCATGGGCAACTAGACCAAGGGAGTGGCTATTGATCAAGATTGGAGAGATTGAGTTACCAAGGAATTAGGACTCAATCACTGATGATTGCCAAGAGGTCAATGAGTTGCATGATTGAAGATGTGATGAAATCAATTAATCCAGAGAATGTAATATCTCTTGATCCCAATGCTTATTTTATCTTTCTTTCTTTTATTTACTTTATGGTTATTTACATTGTCTGCACTTTACATTTCCAGGACTTTACTTTCTTATACTTTACTTTCCTTGCCATTTACTTTCTTGCACTTTATTACTTTCCTTTACTTTCATGTCATTTATATTTCTTGTTGATTATCTCTCCTTAATGTTTATCTAACTAGAATAATTAATCAACTATTATTTGTTTAATCCGTTAATCCTCGTGGGATCGACCTCACTCTTGTGAGTTTTTACTTGACGAAAATTCGGTATACTTGTCAAAGGAATTTTTGTAGTGATACATTAATTCCGTCTATCAAGTTTATGGCGCTGTTGCCGGGGATTAATTGTGATTAACAAACTACCGGTTGATTGATTATCTAGATTAGGCATTTTTCTTTTGTCTTTGATTTCTTTTGTTTATTTATTTTCTTTTGCTAACTAACTGTTTGTGATATTGCCTCACTGGGAATTTTCTCAATTGTGACAAGGGAAATTCCAATATCTTTTATCTTGGTGATTGTGTTAGTTACACAGAATTTTCAAGAAAGAATAGAGTATCTTTTATATTTTGGTCAATCAAATTTCATGAAAAACTTTCCACCACCACAGAATGATTCACATTATCATGCTCATGGTGGGTGGGAGTATCAAGAACATGAAATGGGGTGCTTTCCAGGGCCACAAAATGGTCCATATTTTGATGAGTGTAATCACTACTCATGTTGTGGCTGGAAAAATCAAAATCAAAGAGATTTCACTCATTCATACCCCATTCATCAAGAGCCATCACCTCTTAATTATCTAACCTTGCCTCCTAGTTTTACATGTCCAAATTCTTCATCACTTGAGTATGCCTCAGCACAAAATTTCTTGCCACATCCATACAATTCATTTCACTATTCACAAAACTCATTTCAAAATCTACAAAATTCATTTTACCACTCACAAAATTCATTCTAAAACCCAAGCCAATCACCACAACCTACACAACCTTCCTTAGACACCCAAAGATTCTCCAGGATTGAAGCACTCCTTGAAAGCATTGGAGAGAATATAAAAATAATTAGATAGGGGGGAGAGAGGATGGAAAGTAGTATGGAGGATTTCATCCAATGGTCTAGAAAATTTAGAGAGGAACAAGATATCACTTTGAAGAACATTGAAGTGCATATAGACCAATTTGTGGGTGAAAAGGAGGAATTGGAAAAATAAGAAAAAGAGGCCCCTATACCAAGTGAGATTCCAATGAAGAAGGAGGAGGTTGTGAGAGCATATAAGCCTAGTGCTCCATACCCATAGAGGCTACTAAAGGTGACAAACGAACATGAAAACTCACTCCCAAAGGAAGCAATACGAAATCATGCAGAAGAAAGGGAGGAAGTCAATCAAGGGAGTCCACACTCCAATGAAACAGAAAGTTGCATAAAGGGTGAGTTCATTGAACCACCAATTCAAGATGTTCTTGATGAAGAGGACACTCTAACCATAACACAACACCCAAGTTTTGAAAACAAAGAAGTGAAGGCACTCAACAAAAGCACTGGAATAAGGATTGTGACCAAGAAACAATTAAGAATATCTATGGAAAGGAGAAGGTCAAGGAACAATCCAACTCCTGCTCCAACAAGCAAGTTCACTCAAGCTAACAACAAAAGAAAGCTTGTTGGGATGCACTCAAAACAGGGGATATCAAACTTCTCCTCTGCTTCTCTGAAGTCATTTCTATTAATCAATTGAAAGAAGAGGAAGAAAGTTGAGAACAACATGTCAAGCTAATGGCATCAAAAGAGCACTTGTTGGGAGGCAACCCAAACGTAGATAACATTCCCTTTCTTTGCTTGTTTATTTTCAATAATTTGGCATATGATTGCATTCTAACTTTGGTATTGCCATGCAACAATTTGATTTTCAATTTTTACTTGGTACTTGCATAAATCTAAAATGAAAGGATCACACTAAGTTTGGTGTTGCCACTTATTTTTCATGCTATGTACCATGCACACACCACTTATTACTGCAATCATATTGTCTTTGTTTCTTTCTTGTGCCTTATGGTATCTTTAATTTTGCTTGCTTAAGCACATGCATTACTCACATTTCATTGTTAAAGACACTCATGACCCATCATAAACCCTATCACTATTGTTTTAATTGTTGCTTGAGGACAAGCAATCATTCTAAGTTTGGTCTGGGAAGGGAAAGAATAGGAGAAAAAGGACAATAACAATGAAGATGAACTACAAGGTGGTAAAGTTCTTTTTTCCTCTTACTTATTTTCAGCACTTTAAATTACAAGATTGTCTTCTATTTTCTTTGTATGCATGTGTGATTACTCCTTGTGAATAAGCATAGATTGATATTTGATTTGTAATATGTTGCTATGATATCATGATTATCATCTTGAATTTTACTTGCACCCAATATCTCTCAGAATGTAACAAATAAATTATTCTTTTGAAAGGAAAATGTTGAAGAATTTTATAAATCTTGGGGCAAGCAAAAGATTAAGAAGAGTGAATGTTCTGATTGTGTGATTGTATATTGAGGTTGCATGCTTGTGAAAACTTGCATGGGAGCTCATAGACAGGAAAGGAAGTTTAGAGAAGTTTTATGGAAATTCTCAAACATCTATTGATCCAAGAAGCAGCAACAAAAGAAAACAAAAGAAAAAGAAAAACAAAGAACAAGGTCCAAGGCTCTGAGCATCAATTACTAGGAAAAAAAAGAAAGAAAGAAGAACTCAAAGAGTTATTGTCCTAGTTAAATGCTTGTGGTGGATTTGTGTCAAAGAGAGAGGCTTGAGCAAGTAAATCCTAAGGGGTGCTTCAACACCTAATATCTTTGACCAACTAGTTTGTGAGTATTGATTGAAAGCTTATCTTAAAAAGCCGCTTTGAGACATGACATCTAGAGTCGAGGCCAAGATACAAAAAGAAAAGAAAAATGCTAGAAAATAAGTGCTGCTTCAAAGGTGACAATCTATAAAGAGACTTCCATAATATCATTTGAATGAAAGTCCTAAGATCTAAGACTTCCAAAATGTAAGGACTAATGAGCATTGGAATCCTTGCATAAGCATATAAATTGGAGTTCACCCCACTGTCACTTAACCACTTCACCCACTAAGGCATCATAAGCAATTCTTCAATACATTCCAATTAAGAGAGTTGTTTGTGCATAGTTCTTTTCTTGCTTGGGGACAAGCAAGATTTAAGTTTGGTGTTGTGATGATTGCGCATCATGTTATATTTTTCTATGCTTTTTCATATCAAAATTTAATTCATTTTGCTTAATTATTGAGTATTTTTGTGCTTAAGTTGTATATTGCTTTGATTTCTTTGAATTGTTTAACTTTGTAGAAAACGGTGGAAAAAGAAGCAAAAAGCACAAAAGAAGCAAAGGAAGCTGGCGTGCCACTTGGTGCTCTAGGCGTGGCATGCCAGGCTTATGAAACAGAAAGGGTGATCAACACTACACCATACGTGTGGCACGCCAAGCATGGGTGTGGCACGCCAATTATATTTTTCAGAGAAGGGTGGAAGTTGCATCACTATGGGTGTACCACTTGGTGCTATGGGCGTGGCACGCCAATTTTGTGAAGCCAAGATCTCAAAGAGGGCATGCCACTTGGTGTTTTGGGCAGGCCACGCTAGGCTTGAGTTCCAGAGAAGTGATTTTGAGCCCCACTATGGGCGTGACATGCCAGGGCATATGCCAGCCTGACCTCCTCCCGTTCAAATGAAGATATCTTGAGCTACACAACTCTAAATTTAGTGATTCTAGTGCTATTAGAAAGTAGACATCTAGAGATTTCCAACACTTTATAATGGAAACTAGAATTGAGGAAGATATTGACCCCAAAAACACAAGGAGCACAACACGTCCCTGCAGAGTTACCAGCCTGGCCTCTTCATTTTCAAAGGAACATAACTTGAGTTGTGGAGGTCTAAATGATGTGATTTTGGTGGCATTGGAAAGATGATATCTAGAGCTTTCCAACGATATATAACACTCTATAATGTACATTAAATATGAAGGTGAAAAAGACCATTATTTTAGCGTTGCAAACCTGGGCGTGGAACGCCAGCTCGAGGGCATGGCACGCCAATTTCTTTCCTAAAATGGGCGTTGCACGCCAGTTCAAATGGCCAGAGAGGAATATTTAGTGCATCATTGAAGGCATGGCACGCCAATTTCACAACACAAGGGGCGTGGCACACCAAGAATGGGCGTGGCAAGCCGGGGTATTTGACAAACTGACCTATTCACCTTCAAATAGGCATAACTTGCGCTATAGTGGTCCAAATGAGTTGATTCTAGTGGCGTTAGAAAGATGATATCCAGGGCTTTCTAATAATTTATAACACTTCATAATAGACATTCAATTTGAGGCCTAAACAACTCCATCTATTCAGCATTCCAAAGTGGGTCATACTCCAAAGAGCAAATTCAAGTGGGAATGGCACACCAACTTCTTCCTGCAGCCCCCAAACTTCAACCAAGCCCACTCAAAATCTCATTCAAGCCATAATTGTCAATCAATCAAGGCCACAAGAAGCATATAGAATAGTTTATTTTCATTTCATTGTAATTTGCTTTCAATTTCATTTAAGTTTGTAATTTAGGAGAGCTTATATAAAGGCCTTAGTTTCATAAAATTAAGGGCTATCATTTGTCATCATTCTGGACACAATTGGAGGAGTGAGTCTTCGGACCCTCCTTCCCACCATTCTCTTCTTCTCTTTTCTTTCTTACTTGTAAATATTTTAGTTATGAATTACAAACTCTTTCCATTGGAAAAGAGAGCTCTATTGCTATTTGATGGTTTGATTGTTTTTATTCTTCTTCTTCTCTTCATCTCTCTTTAATTTACTAGAAGGGATATTGTTCTTCATGTTAGCATTCAATTATCTTGGAAAAGAGATTAATGTATTTGGGTTTTATGTGAACCTTGGAAGAGGAATCATAAAACCATGCTTGAAATCCTTTCTCACACTTGAGTAAATTTGGGTTTTGGGTTGGATATTGTGACATTTAATCAACCTACTTCTTGGATTTATGAGAATGTGTGGTATAATCAGCATCTCTTCTCATGAGCAACTAGACCAAGGGATTGGCTATTGATCAAGATTGGGGAGATTGAGTTACCAAGGAATTAGGACTCAATTACTCATGATTGCCAAGAGGTCAATGAGTTGCATGATTGAAGATGAGATGAAATCAATTAATCCGGAGAATGCAAAATTTCTTGATCCCAATGCTTATTTTATATTTCTTTCTTTTATTTACTTTATGGTTATTTCCATTTTCTGCACTTTACATTTCCAGTACTTTACTTGCACTTTGCTTTCCTTGCCATTTACTTTCTTGCACTTTATTGCTTTCCTTTACTTTCATGTCATTTACATTTTTTGTTGATTATCTCTCCTTAATGTTTGTCTAATTAGAATAATCAATCAACTATTGTTTGCTTAATCCATTAATCCTCGTGGGATCGACCTTACTCCTGTGAGTTTTTACTTGACAACAATTAGATATATGATTAACCCCATATTTAAGGTTTATCTTGTATTGATTTTAAGGGATTTTATCACCTTTTATCCATATTTATTCAATGAAATAGCATGGTTTCATGATTGTCTCCCAATTTATGATTAAGTGTGAAAACATGCTTTCTAGCCCTTAATTAGCTAAATTTAATTCACCTTTGATTCCACTAGATGCCTTGATTTGTTTGTTAAGTGATTTCAGGTTGAAAAGGCTAGGAATGGATCAAGGGAATAGAGAGAAAAGCATGCAAAGTGGAGAACACATGAAAAAGCCAAAGATTTGGATATCTTCATCCACGCGCACGCGCACCGTACGCACACGCGTGGATCACAAAAATGAAAGGGACACACACGCGCACTGCACGCGTACGCGTCGGTGGCCGCACATGATATTTTAATAGAAAACGTACCCAGCAATTTTGAGGAGCTGTGGGGCCCAATTTGCAACCAACTTTGGCGCCAAAATTTATTTAAAGGACCAAGGATTGAAGGGAAACAACACTTAGCATCATTTACACACATTAGGATTAGTTTTAGTTAGTTTTAGAGAGAGAAGCTCTCACTTCTCTCTAGAATTAGGTGTAGGTTAGATCTAGATTAGGAATTCTTAGATCTAGGTTAATTTCATGCTTTGATTTACTTTTCCTTTTGCAATTCTTCTTCTTCTACCTTTCTTCTCTCTAGTTTTGCACTTAATTCTTGTAGTGTTGATGCTCTTTTGTTCTTCCATTTTCCTTTAATACAATTTATGATTCATGTTCCTTTATTGTTCATTTGATTTGTTGTTATTTAATTCCTTGCAATTGAGTAGTGTAGATTTACTTTCCTTGCAATTTTACTATGCTTTCCTTTTATGCCTTTCAAGTGTTTGATAAAATGCTTGGTTGGATTTTAGAGTAGAATTTTAGTGCTCTTGGCTTGGGAAGGTAACTTAGGAACTCTTGAGTTATTAATGTCCAAGTGATTGATGATTGGGAGCCATTAACGCTAGATCTCACTAATTGATTTGGTGGAGAACTAGGACTTATGGACTTGGATTGACATAGCTCATTTGACTTTCCTTTATTAGTTAGAGGATGACTTAATGGGGTTGATCCTTGCCAATTCTCATGTTGTTGTTAGTGATAGGGATAGAGATCCTTGACCACCAAACCTTGCCAAGACCTTTTGTTATTTGAATTTCATCTCCATTTACTTTTCATGTTTCTTATCCAAAACCCCAAATATACAACTCATAACCAATAACAAGAACACTTGTTTGCAATTCCTAGGGAGAACGACCCGAGGTTCAATACTTCACTTTATATATTTAGGGATTTGTACTTGTGACAAACAATCTTTTGTATGAAAGGACTATTGTTGGTTTAGAAACTATACTTATAACGAGACTTTATTTGTGAATTCTAGACCACACAAAAGTCTTCTCATCAGTATACTTGCCGAAGGAATTTTCGTAGTGATACATTAATTCCGTCCATCACTCCTCATTCAATGGTAGGTGGTGAATGCCCAACACTAAACTTAGGTTTGATATCTGGGGGCTCTGTATGACTTTCCACTGAGAGAGAAGGTTGAAACACTAGGTGTTGTATGCTAGTACCTCCTCCTTTGTCTGAGAGAGGTTGATGCTTAGGAATCTTGAATAGTAATGGTCCTCATACATCCTTAGGATGAGCTCTCCTCTTTTGATATCAATCAAGGCTCTCCCAGTTGCTAGAAATGGCCTTCCTAGGATGATGGAGTCATCCTTTCCCTCTGCAGTGTCAAGTATCATGAAGTCTGCAGGGAGGTAAAGCTCTTCAACCTTTACTAGGACGTTCTCCACCAAACCATAGGCCCTCTTTAAGGACTTATCTGCCATCTCCAGTGAGATCCTTGTGGGCTGTGCCTCTTGGGTCCCCAGTTTCTTCATCACAGAGAGATGCATCAGATTTATGTTTGATCTAAGGTCGCATAGTGCCTTCTCAAATGTGATGGTCCCTATAGTGCAAGGAATTAGGAAGGTCCTGGGATCTGGCAATGTCTAAGGCAGCTTTTTTTGCACTAGTACACTACACTCCTTGTGAAAACCACCGTTTCATCTTCCCTCAAGGCCTTCTTCTTAGAAAATATACTTTTTAAATTGGCCATATAGGGAGGCTTCTTTTCCAACACCTTAGCAAAAGGAATGTTGATTTGTAGCTTCTTGAAGACTACCAAGAATTTAGCAATTTGTTCATCCTCAGTCTCCTTTTGCATGCTTAGAGAGGGTTGTACTTCAGGCTCCTTCATCTTGACTTGGGTGTGTACTTGTGCATTTCTAATCTCCTCCTGAGCCTCTTCCTCTTGCAAATCCTTAGCAACAACTTCCTCCTTGGGTTCGGCCTTCTTGTCCATAGTGAGGGCCTTGCACTCTTCCCTTGGATTTACCTCTTTGTTGCTTGGAAGAGTGTTGAGAGGTCTCTCAGGTATCCTACTGCTCAACTAACCCACTTGTATCTCCAAATTCTAAATTGAGGACTGTGTCTCTTGCATGAAGCTATGAGTGGTCTTGGAGAGCTCAGAAACTATTGTGGCTAAGCCAGTAAGGCTTTGCTTAGGCATCTCCATCAGCTACTAAGAGGGTTAGAACTATCTATTGTTGAAGCTATTTTGATTGGTTCCATCCTGATTGTTGTTGAAGCCTTGTTGAGGCCGCTGCTACTCCCTCCACCCAAAGTTAGGGTGATTCCTCCATCCCTAATTAAAAGTATTTGCATATGGATCATTATTAGAATTTCTGGAGGAATTTCCCATGTAATTAACTTCTTCCATGGTGGGTATAACAATCCTAGTTTTTGAAAATCAAATGATTAGTTATTTGTGATTTATTATATTTGTTGATAATCTTATTTTAAGAAAATTATTTTACTAAAGGTAATTAAATGGAGTTTCATGATAATTGAAGTTTAAATTAATTAGAATTTTTATATAATCTTTATTAGATATTTGATATAATTGAAATTATAATGTTAGTAATTGAAAAATAAGAAGATTTGTATAATTTAATTTAAATAAATTCTATTTTAAATGAATTATGTTATTAATTTGAACTCCTAGAAATTATTTTATTAGAAATAATTGATTTAACTTAGCAATATGTTGATAAATAATGTTCCTAAATATTTTTAAGATAGTATATTTGATTTTAAAATAACTCTACCCTTCAATTTTATCAAAATATCTATTCATACCTATCCTTATTATTTTATAAAATCTTAATTTCTAATCCCAAATTCCCAAATTGAATCAGAAATCCTAATTCCCAAATCCCAGAAACCCTAACCCTAACTCCCTCACCACACTCAGCCGTACCCCCATTTCTCCCCTTCCTTTCCTAAACGTAAAAATCACACACACACACAGAGGAGACCGCCGCCGCTGTGACCATCGCACTACCACCGTTCAACTCCGCTCGCGCTGCCGTGCGTTCCGTCACCATTAGAGTCATCATCGCCGTTTGTGGAACCGCGACACCGTCGCCGTCGAGCTGCTTCGCAGCGCCGTCCCGTCCATAGAGCCCGAGCCCGCGTCGCCGTCGTCCATTCGCGTTCTGCCGCCACCGCTTCGAGGGCCTGTCGTCGCTGCTGACGTCGCTGAAAGGAGGAGAGCGACCACCACGAGGAGCCACCGCCGTCCTTTCTCGTCGTCTTCCTTGGAGCCGTCACCGTCGAGGGGCCAGCAGAGAGAGAGAACGAATGCGAGAGTCAGGGCCACCACCAAGGAGAGGAGCTGTGCTCTACGCCATTGTCGCCATCGATCCACGGCCACCACCGCGAGAGTTCCACCACCGTCGTTCCAGTGCTGCCGTTCATGCCCTCCGTTCCCTTCGTCGTTCTGTCCAGCATCACCAGCACTGAAGTCAACCTCTACCACCGTCAAGCTTTGTTGGAGCTGGTGCTATTTTTGGAGGTTTGAAGTGGAGGATTGCCCAGCTCTGTCGCTGCTCCTGGTTCTCGCAGCTACCGAAGCTTCTGCCGCCATCAGAGCTGCCATTGAAGCTATTGATTTGGTTCCAATTCCTCCATTTTTGAGACCGTGAGCTTTAATCCTTGCTCTGTTTCTATCCTATTCCTATGTCTTTCATCTGTTCTAACTAAGGAAACCTATTTTTTTGTTCAGTGCTGCTACTCTATTTTCCCTGTTTACTGCTAGAACTATCATAGGGGATACTGTTGATACCATCAGGAAACTGTTAGAGCTACTGTTGTTGTTGATGCGAGTTAGAACGAAGTTGGAGTCACGTTTAAATTCTGTAAATTTCGACACTCTGAGGTAGGGGATTAAACTTTTTTAATTTAGAATGCCCACCAAGTTATTTGAATAAGTGCAAATGGTTAACAATGGTTAAGAATTTCTTAATTGACATGAATGACCTGAAATGCATTTGAAATTTGTTAGTTGTTGTGAATATTTTGAGCTATGACTGGAATTAAATGTGGTTGTGAATAATGATTAGTTTAGTGTAATTTATTAAATTGATATATGCTGGGTTAATTATTGAAAAGCTGTCGTATGGATAATTGAAGAATTGAGTGTGGACTGTTGCTGTGAACGTTACTGGGTTTTATTGTTGTAAGTGATTACTTGAAAAGATTAATTTTGGTTGCTGTTGTGATTGATATTGGTTTTCTGATTTTGATGTAATTATGCTAAATTGGTTGAGTTGTGGTTATATTCCAATTGTTGAAAACAAGTGCTTGCTGTTGATTTTAGTTATCCGATGTACCGGAATGGCTGTAAAATTGACTTGTGACTGGCTGAAATTTGATCTGGTGGTTATTGAAGGATTAGAACTTAAAGGATTAAACTGTCTTGAGAACCTGATTTTCTAAAATAATATAGTAACTTTAAGAGTATATAAATAATTCTGTGATGGCTGGACTAATTTTCTATATCATAATTTATTGATCCTGGCTATGGCTGTGAATTGTGACTGCTTTTGAGGTTGTTATGACAATGATCAGTGGTTTGATTACTTTACTTAATTCTGATTAGTTGGGCTAGCTGGGCTAGCTATGAGTACGTTATGTTTGTGCTTTGATTACAGTAATATGTGAATTGAGGATTGCTTGGTGAATGTTTGCTGGAGATTCTGATTTTGCTTGTAAGCAATACATTGGGTGTTGAATTAATTTTTGATAAGCTAGGTTTGAAGTTGTGATTCGTAAAGGGATTGTAAATCGATTGTTAAATTAATTCCTTAAAATCTAAATTATAAACTGATGCAGTTATTATTAAAAGTATAAAGATAATTTGTAATAACTGGAAACTATATGAAGTTGACTTTTTGGGTGAATATAATAGTTGATTATAGGAGAACCAAGATTTTGTGAACAATACATATTTTTGTGTTTTGGTGTCAATGTTACTAAAATTTCTAGTTAAGTGGGGCGATAATGTGTTTGGATATTTGGGAATGAGGAACTATTAGTCTTTTGGTTAACTTAATTTATGATTTGATGAGTTTGAAGTTGGATTGATGGATTATGTGAGAATAGCAAATTGTGGATTTTCTGATTGATTGAGAACCTTTATTTGATACCTGTGAGAAAAGTTGATGAGATGTTGAGAAAGAAGGAACCCGTAAGGGTGGCTAAGTCCGGGTTTTAGGGGAGGTGCTGCCGAAATTTTATAAAAATCTGAGGTTTCATTTGAAAAGTTATTTTAGAAGCTTTGAATTTGGAAAATTATATTACTTGAGCTTTATTTAGTTTAGAAAAGAATTAAAATATTTTGAGTTCAATTTACCAAGGAAAGGAATTATGTTTCGAACTTGAATTATTTAAGAAAGAACTTATGTTTTGAATTTGATTCAATATAGAAAGAGTTATGTTTTGGGCTTGAAATAAAGGATTACCTTTTTAGAAATGTGGTGAAATATTAATATTTGAATTTGAATAGTAAGAGAGATGATTTTTGAATCTTTGGGAAGTTAGTAAACATGAGAAAGAGTTTTATTTGATTACATCTAATGAAAGGTTAAGTTTTGAAAAGTGTTTAATGCATTTAAAATAAATGATTTTTCTTGAGTCTTTGATATAGAACTAAAATGAAAGATAGTTTTAAAGTTGGCTTGACTCAAGATTGCCAAGGCAGAGATTATGAACTGAATTGATGATTGTGATTTTTATGAACGAATGCTTGAGAAAGTTAAGAAAGGTTTAAGAAAATGTGTTAAGGATTCAAAGTGAAAAGAGTAATATGATAAAGAGAATAGAGAACAAGCAGAGGGCCTGTTGAAAGGTCATTTGTTGCGTTAAGGCAACTCCAGAGATATTTGTATATTCATCTGCTGCTTTTCTGTTGGCTCTAGAGGTCCTGTAGGCCCAAGTTCACCTACAGTAAGTTGTTATTCCTGTAGGCCGAAGTTCACCTGCAGTGAATACCAATTGTGTATCTCAGGGTGTTGCTCCTGTAGGCCAAAGTTCACCTACAGTGAGTTGTGATACCTGTAAGCCGAAGTTCACTTACAGGGGCGCCATTTCTGTAAGCCGAAGTTCACTTACAGAGGTGCTATTTCTGTAGGCCGAAGTTCACCTACAGAAAGTTGTTGTGTTGTGGTTAAACTATTCCTGTAAGCCGAAGTTCACTTATGGGAGTGCTATTTCTGTAGGCCGAAGTTCACCTACAGAGTTAAAGCCATATCTAGGACTAGTTCCTGGGTAATGTCGGGTTGCAGGGTGTAAACCGACACGTGAGCTCATGGCCTGCTTAGGACAAACATGCATCATATTGGTTGTGCATTTGCATTTGGTTGTGTTTGCTTGTATTACCTCTTTGTGATTGTGTTGTTTATCTTATTGTGATTTGTTTTTGTGATGAATTGAGTTTCTTACTTGTGCTAGTATTTTGTGAATGGATAAAAATGATTACTATCTGTTGTTATGACTGAGAATCAATTATGTGGCTGAAAGATATTTAATATGACAAGTTTTTCAATTGAGATTTGTTTTGGGTTTAGGAATTTAAAGAAAGTAATTACTTATCTAAGGTAAGATTAAAAAGTATTTCAAAGGGTTTGACAAAGATGGTTTATTAAGTAAAAGTTAATTATTTGCATGTTAATCATTACTTTTACGGCATTCCCATTCCCTACTGAGAACGTGTGGTTTGTTCTCACCCCAAAATCTTCCACCCTTTCAGTGATACAGGTTCGAAGACTTAGTTTGAAGCTGCAGGCGATTGTTAGACCTTATTTATGAGTTAAGTTTTTGAATTGAGTTGCTTTCATAGAATTCCCTCGCCTTTGTTGCTTAAGATTTTATTTTATAAGAGGGATAGGAGTTGTATCTAAGTTACACTTGAATTTGTTTGTATAATATTTACTAGTAATTATATGATTATTATTATTTGGTGATGCTTGATATATGATTTGATAAACAAAAATAAAATTTTCTGGCATTTTCTACTAAAACTGAAATACGATATCGAACTAAAGGCTCAATATTAAATAGTTAATAAGGAAAACAGGTCAGTAACGCCTTACATTTGGTACGATCATGACATATTGGAAGTTGGGTCGTTACAGTGGGCTAAGCAATGTCACCAACGTCTCCTTCATAGGATGCATCTTGAGTGTTGACGGCTGAAACTTGCATCCCGGTCAAGTGTTGAGAGATCATGCTTATCTGCTGGGACATGAGCTTGTTCTGTGCCAAAATAGCATCCAGTGTTTCTACTTCCATGACTCCTCTCTTTTGAGTAGTCCCAGTATTTACATGGTTCCTCTCAGAAGTGTACATGTACTGGTTGTTGGCCACCATCTCAATGAGCTCATTCGCCTCCTCAGGCATCTTTTTCATGTGTAGTGAACTATAACACCCTAACTTTTAGCACCCCATAATCGTACTAAAATTCCAGGCGTCATGTACCTCTAAACCTTTTTATTCTATACTATTTTTATTTCATATTAAGCCTTTGTGAATACAAACTGAAACCTTTACTTAAGAAAACGAAGATTCTTTATTTTAAACCACTTAACGACAAAGGAATATATTAATTAAAGGAATGTCTGCCACATGAGAGCATATGCGACTTTATTTGGGCCTTAGTACCGAATGTATAGTGGGGATGCCCACAGACTGAGAACTATTTTCCAGACGTAAGCTCGTTGATTTGAAAGTCACACTGTATGCGGCCTAGCCGTAAGACTTATAAGCACACTGTATGCATCTGGAAAGCCATATCTGGGACTCGTGCCCGGGTAATGTTGGGAGCGGGTAGGCAACCGACACATGAGCTCATGGCCTACATAGGACATACATGCATCATATTGTTTGCGCATTAGCATTTGATTGTGGTTATTTATTTTATTTTCCTGTGCTTGTGTTGTTTGTCTTGGTGTCTTGCTTGTGTGCTTAACTGGGTATTTTGTTATGCTGCAAACTTAGTAATCTAATTTAAAGAAAACTAACTAAAGTCTTTAAAGTGAGTTCAAATATTTTTAAAGGTAATTCTTTTTAAAGTTATAAAGTATTCATTTGCATATTATTTCTTTACTCTCACGGCATTCACCTTCCCTACTGAGAACATGCGAGGACGACGTTCTCATCCCCCTATAGATTTTTCTTTTCAGCAACAGGTTCAAGAATCCTTGGCGCGGAGTTGCGACTGAACATAAGAGTTTTATGTACATATATATCCGTATTTACTGTTTTTTTTATTTTGTTTTAGTCTTTATTTTCCCTCGTCGCTTATTTTCTTTGGTTTTTAGAGGGGTAAAAACTTGTATTTGACGATCTCTTAATTTGTCTATGTAAATAATGCTATGTGAATATATATATTTTTGTGATTAAGAGGTTTAAAGTAAAAACCTTTCTTTTTCTTGATTAAAGTTTCGGTTCGTATTCGCGAAGGTTCAATATTAAATACAAATAGTATATAATAAACAGGTTTAGAGGTAAGTAGCACTCGGACTTTTAGTACAATCACGAGGTGCTAAAAGTTAAGGTGTTACATGAACCACCTGCTGAATGGTCCAGTGACATCTTGGCCATCTTAGAGAGGTCATCATAAAAGATCTCTAGCCTGGTCCAATCTGAAATCATGTCGGGAGGGCATCTCCTGATCAGTTGTTTGTACCTTTCCCAGGCTTCGTAGGGGGACTCTTGTTCTTTCTGTCTAAAGTTCTGAACTTCCACTCTAAGCTTACTCAGCTTCTGGGGTAGAAAGAACTTGGCCAGAAATCCAGTGACCACCTTGTCCCATGTGTCCATGCTCTCCTTAGACTGAGAATCCAGCCATAGCTTTGCTCTGTCCCTCATAGCAAAGGGGAAGAGCATGAGCTTGTATACCTCGGGGTTTACTCTATTCGTCTTAACCGTGTCACAGATTTGCAGAAAGTCAGATATGAATTTATTGGAGTCCTCCTTGATGACAAGTCATCTTAGCCTAGTTTCACTAGCCTTTTTCTTTTGTTTTCAATTGATTTATGCACTATCTTGAGCCATAAGCAAGCCAATTGGGTAGATTTCCATGTCTCCTTTGATTTAATCAACCATGTATGAATTAATGCAATTTCATGAGATTTTATGCTATAATTGTCATATATTATGAAAGAATAACAAACTCATGATTTTGAGCAAAGCTTTGATGTGTTTGGTTGATTAATGATAGGTGAAAAGAGTTTTGAAGAAGGTTGAAGAAAGAAGGAAGGGCTAGGAGCAAGAGAAAACAAAAAGTTTTAGCCAAAGTTTGACCTCAAACTTTAGCTCAAACTTTTAAAAGAGTTGAAAACACTCCAGAGGAAAAAAGCTTGAGCAAAAGTTTGACCTCAAACTTTAGCTCAAACTTTTGGGATCAAAAAATCAATACCCTGGAGAAAAAAGCTTGCGCCAACGTTTGAGGTCAAACTTTTGCTCAAACGTTGGCACCACACTTGCACACTCTGGAGGAAAAAGCTTGCGCCAACGTTTGAGGTCAAACTTTTGCTCAAACGTTGGCGCAACACATATTTACAAGGGGGCCAACGTTTGAGCAAAAGTTTGACCTCAAACTTTGGCTCAAACGTTGGTAGCAGCAAGGAAGCTTAGCTGATGCGAAAAGTTTGAGTAAAAGTTTGACCTCAAACTTTTACTCAAACTTTTACTCAAGCTTTTATGTTTTTCAACCCGGTTCACAATGGATCTTTCTCCAACTCCAAGAGCAATCAACCAAGGCCTTTATCAACCCAATTCCATCAAGAACAAAGGCCCAATTCAAGGCTTGAAGACCATTTGAAGAAAGTGTATAAATAGCTTAGTTATTCTCTCTGCAATTTACATTTCCCTTGCAATTGTTCTTGCTGGATCTAGGAAGGCAGTGGGATCTAGACTTGGTTATCTAGTCTCTTGGGTCTTGAGATCTACAGCTTTAAATTTCAATTTCCCTGTTTCATTGCTACACCAAGCTGATTTCCATTTTTGTCAAGATCTGGTTCAATTGAATCCATCTTTGACATTCCTGTTTGTTGCAATTTATTGTTCCTTGTTTAATTTCTGCAAATCCAATTCCCAATTCCCTTTACAATTCAAGCCATTTACATTTCTTACACTTTAAGATTCTGCAATTTACATTTCTTGCAATCTAAGTTTCTGAAATTTACATTACTTGTTCTTTAAGATTTAGCTTATTTACTTTCTTTGCTCTTTAATTTTCTGCAATCTACCCTTCTCCCTTTTAATTTCATGCAATTTAAATTCTGTCGAATACAAACCACTCAAATCAACTCTTGATTCGCTTGACTAAATCAACCACTAAACTAAAATTGCTCAATCCTTCAATCCCTGTGGGATCGACCTCACTCCCGTGAGTTTTATTACTTGACACGACCCAGTGCACTTGCCGGTTAGTTTTGTGTATTTGGAATTCATTTTTCGTTTTCCGAAAATACGCATCAAGTTTTTGGCGCCGTTGCCAGGGATTGAAATAGATTGACAATGATTACGTGAAGTGGAGATCTAGATCTAGCATTTTTATTTTCTGTTTCTCAAATTTTTGACTAACACACTAACTGCTTGAATTTTTGCTTAAGCTAACTTAACTTCATTCTGGCAACAGATCGAAGTGTTACTGGAAAAAGAAGTTGGAATGAGAAAGAGACCATACTGCTTACTGAGGAATGCAGGGTTTTGATTCAAAAAGGGCTTCCTCCTAAGCTTGAAGACCCAGGAAGCTTTTTGCTGCCTTGCACCGTTGGGGAATTAACTATCACTAAGGCAATGTGCAATCTAGGAGCAAGTATTAACTTAATTCCCTCCTCTTTGGTAAAAAAACTGCATATAGAGGAAGTTAAACCGGTACAGATGTCTCTAGTGCTGGTAGATAAGTCAATGGTATACCCCAGGGGTGTAATTGAAAATCTTCTAGTCAAAGTGGACAAATTCATATACCCTGCAGATTTTGTGGTTCTAGATTCAAATGAGGATGAAAGTGACTCCATCATACTTAGGAGACCGTTCTTGGCCACTGCCAGGGCTATCATAGACGTAGAACAAGGAGAATTAACTCTCATAATGCATGATAAGAGTGTCACTCTGAAAGTATTACCAGAAGCGCAGTTCAATGATGAGAAGAAAGATTATATGGAATTCGACAAGGAAGAATCACAGTTAAAGGAAGAAAGCAACAAGGTGATTCACAGCAACATCCCAAGGCAAAAGATTGTGCAGAAAGATGAAGAAGTTTAAGAGGATACTGGAATATTAGCCACTAAGAAGAGAGATCTCCAAAGTAAGTCTACAGCCAGAGAAGAAAGATCAACAAAAAAGGGGAAGAAACACAGAAACAAAACAAAAAGAGGTTGAAAGAACAGAAAGATTCCAACAGAAGGGCTTTCTAAAGGTGATCAAGTGCAATTAATTTATCAACAACTAGGAGCAAGCCAACAGACTGATGATTACTACACTGTCAGCAATATACTCTCATTAGAGCATGCTGAAATTGAACACCAAGGAACAAAGAGGAGGATCACAGTCAGGGGAGACAAGTTGAGGCACTACAATCATCAACCACCATAAAAGAAAGCCCCAATGTCAAGCTAGTGACAATAAAAGAGCGCTCCATGGGAGGCAACCCATGATTTAAGATTCATGTCATTTTAAATTCAATAAGCTATGATCACCTGAGCATGAATTTTTTTTTCCTGGACGTACTTAATGAATGCATGCAATTTTTTTTAAACATATGCTAAGACTTCTAAAGTTTGGTGTACCTTCAAGCACACCAAACCAGTGTTACAAACATTTTCATACTATATGCCTAGCATATGACCAAACACTAAGTTTGGTGTTTTTCTTCTCATGAAAATTAAAAATCATGCATCAATGGTCATACATTGTCTCTTTCTGAGACTTTTCAATTAAAAGGAAATCATATTCTGTGATGAAGGCATCAATTGTGATTAACTACTAGCATCTCACATTTACCCCTTAAGCAAGAGACAAGTTTGGTGTTCATCAAACCTTGATGCACTGATTAAGGGACACAATTGATCCTTCATGAAAAAAAAAGAGAGAAAAAGGAAAATTATGATGAAAACATTTCTTATAAACATTTAACCAAGAGTGACATTGGGATTTCAAAAACACTAGTTGGAGGAAGAAACATTTTTAAACTATATGACCAAACATTAAGTTTGGTGTCCTCCAAGAAAAGTCACGGTCACAATGGATATAAGGAATGAGAGTTCATATAGTTGTGAATAAAGGAAGCATTCTTGCCACGGTTTGATAATGTTGATCCTTGATGTCTTGTTGTGATGACTAGGTGGTCAAAGAACACTCAATGAAAGAGACAAGACAAAGGAAGAGCATAGCATGAGGAAAAAATCCCATCACATGTCTCAAAAAGTGAATCTTCCACTCCTTGGAATGATCACAGTATAGACCATTGAAGAAGCAAGTTTTGTCTTCATTCACCCTCACATGCACACCTTTGATTCACATAGTGTCCAATTGCATCCCAGCCTTCCATTATTCGTTTAAGTAACACACCACCTTCAAGCCATGCACATAACCGAATCGTTGCATACCTCTGCACTCCAACCATTCAAACTCCATTCCCATCATCATTCTTCATCATATAAGCTCAGCCTCAATCACTTTTCTTGTCAAAATCTCCAACTTTTTTCACACTCCTTTTAACCTCAAAGAGATCAAACAACCAAGTGGTCATGGCCTCTTCCTCAAGAACCAAACGAAGAAAAGGGAAAGATCCCATGATGGAGGAGAGTAAACATGAATATGACCGATGGAGATTTAGATCTTGGTTCCATCAATTACAACTTCAATGGATGAATGAGAAGAAGATATATCCAGAGGTTCCTTTCATGCTACCTGATGAAGGGTGCCAAGAAATGAAGGACAAGATTAGAAAGAGGAAATGGGAAGAACTCGTCTCACCTATCACTCGAGTCAATGCAAATATCATAAGAGAGTTCTATGCCAATATCCCAAGACTTGACATGGGTGAAGCCCCAACGTACAAGAGTTATGTACGGGGGATGGAAGTAGACTTTAGCTCAGACGCCATCAAGAAAGTCTTGGGACTAAAATCAGTCCGCTTTAGTGAACCTGGATACCACCAAAGGGTGAATGGAGATCCGGATTATGATAGAATTTCTAGAGATATTTGTATGGAGAACTCAGAGTGGGAAGGAGATGCCAAGAACAAATACAAGTATCTGAGGAGAGGAAACCTTACCCCGGAAGCAAAGGGATGGTATGAGCTATTGAAAAGATCAATTTTGGGCACAGTAAACACCTCAGAAGTCAACAGGAAGAGAGCTATTATGTCGCATTGCATTATTATGGGAGGAGAGGTGAAGGTTCATGAAATCCTTTCAAAAGACATTCAAAAACTTGCAGAGAAGAATTTGGCCGGGTCTTGGTTGTACTACCCAAGCACCATTATGAGGTTGTGCACAAAAGCTAAAGTACCAATGGAGGACGAGAATCCAACATGGTTGAACCCGGGTATGCCTATAACCATTGAAAGAATGATGATAGCTACTGAAGCGCATCAATGCCGAAGACCACATGGAAGAAGGCAAAGAGAAGAACCAATGGAAGAAGAAGAGTTACAAGAGGAAGAAGAACCACAAGAGGAAGAGGAACAGCAACACAGTCCATCACACAACACTCTGGACATGACTCAGATGTAGGAAGCAATTGGAAGATTATCACAACAGTACATGAGAATTCAAGAAAGGCAAGAAGAATACCATTCACTATACATGAAAAACCAACAAGAGCAAGAAGAATGGGAGCTAAGAATGATGAACAAATAAAGTGAGTTTGAGTCAAAATTCTTTGCGATGCAAGAGGAGCATGCCTTCCAATCTCACGAATCGTTTGGAAAGTTGGCACAAATGCAAGCTGAAAATCTGAGGGCTCTCAAAGAGTTCACAACACTCCAAGATGCAAGATATGAAGTCCAAGCCGACTACAACATAAATAGTCAAATCAAACTGAACTATATTGGAGAGCATCTGCACAACATGGATCCAACATTTCCAACTTTCGATGAATTCTTCAAAAGGAGAAGTGAGATAGAAGTAAGCAATGCTATGAAGCTTGAAGATAGAGTAGAGGAGGCGATGAATAAAATTGGGTTCTGGCAGGATCAACAGACAACAGACATGGACACAGGGAACACCAGCAACCAAGTGTATGAAAGAAGAAAGAAAAAGCATGACAAATGAAAGGTGGACTTGCTCCTTGTTCATCACTACAAAGAAAAAAAAAGAGCATGCATCTTATTTGTTTAAAATAGTCTTTGCATTATGTTTGTTTCCCTTAAAATAAACTGAACTAAAGCTTTTAAAAAAAAAAATAATAGTCAAGGACAAAGGAATAATGAGAGGTCATAGAAGTGTGTTGCTTGATGCTTGAAGGGGACTTTCTAGGCCTAAAAGTCACATATCCACAGAAAACCCCATGAACTACCAATAATACTCTGCTAGCATGAACATCCTCTTCGATTTCATTCTTTCTTCTCAATAATTCTTTTCTTGCTTGGGGACAAGCAAGTTTTAAGTTTGGTGTTGTGATGACAAGTCATCTTAGCCTAGTTTCACTAGCCTTTTTCTTTTGTTTTCAATTGATTTATGCACTTTCTTGAGCCATAAGCAAGCCAATTGGGTAGATTTCCATGTCTCCTTTGATTTAATCAACCATGTATGAATTAATGCAATTTCATGAGATTTTATGCTATAATTGTCATATATTATGAAAGAATAACAAACTCATGATTTTGAGCAAAGCTTTGATGTGTTTGGTTGATTAATGATAGGTGAAAAGAGTTTTGAAGAAGGTTGAAGAAAGAAGGAAGGGTTAGGAGCAAGAGAAAACAAAAAGTTTGAGCCAAAGTTTGATCTCAAACTTTAGCTCAAACTTTTAAAAGAGTTGAAAACACTCCAGAGGAAAAAAGCTTGAGCAAAAGTTTGACCTCAAACCTTAGCTCAAACTTTTGGGATCACAAAATCAATACCCTGGAGAAAAAAGCTTGCGCCAACGTTTGAGGTTAAACTTTTGCTCAAACGTTGGCGCCACACTTGCACACCCTGGAGGAAAAAGCTCGCGCCAACGTTTGAGGTCAAACTTTTGCTCAAACGTTGGCGCAACACACATTTACAAGGGGGCCAACGTTTGAGCAAAAGTTTGACCTCAAACTTTGGCTCAAACGTTGGTAGCAGCAAGGAAGCTTAGCTGATGTGAAAAGTTTGAGTAAAAGTTTGACCTCAAACTTTTACTCAAACTTTTACTCAAGCTTTTATGTTTTTCAACCCGGTTCACAATGGATCTTTCTCCAACTCCAAGAGCAATCAACCAAGGCCTTTATGAACCCAATTCCATCAAGAACAAAGGCCCAATTCAAGGCTTGAAGACCATTTGAAGAAAGTGTATAAATAGCTTAGGATTTAAGTTTTGAGAGAGCTTCCTTTTAGAATTTTCATAACACTTACAGTAGAGAACTCACTTTACATTTTTTTGTTTTGCTGTTTTAGAATTCTAGAGAATTGGGGAGGAGAATTGATCTCTCTTCTTCCTGGTTCTTGTTGAGCACTCTTTACTTTTCTTGCTTGGGATCTTAGGTGGAGAATTGAAGAACATCTGTTTCAATCTCACCTTTGGATCTTGTTTAATTTTCTGCATAATCAAAATTCAATTTCTGTTCATTGCTTCTTCTTCTATTCTCTCTGCAATTTACATTTCCCTTGCAATTGTTCTTGCTGGATCTAGGAAGGCAGTGGGATCTAGACTTGGTTATCTAGTCTCTTGGGTCCTGAGATCTACAGCTTTAAATTTCAATTTTCCTGTTTCGTTGCTACACCAAGCTGATTTCCATTTTTGTCAAGATCCGGTTCAATTGAATCCATCTTCGACATTCCTGTTTGTTGCAATTTATTATTCCTTGTTTAATTTCTGCAAATCCACTTCCCAATTCCCTTTACAATTCAAGCCATTTACATTTCTTGCACTTTAAGATTCTGCAATTTACATTTCTTGCAATCTAAGTTTCTGAAATTTACATTACTTGTTCTTTAAGATTTAGCTTATTTACTTTCTTTGCTCTTTAATTTTCTGCAATCTACCCTTCTCCCTTTTAATTTCATGCAATTTAAATTCTGTCGAATACAAACCACTCAAATCAACTCTTGATTCGCTTGACTAAATCAACCACTAAACTAAAATTGCTCAATCCTTCAATCCCTGTGAGATCGACCTCACTCCCGTGAGTTTTATTACTTGACACGACCCGGTGCACTTGCCGGTTAGTTTTGTATATTTGGAATTCGTTTTTTGTTTTCCAAAAATACGCATCACTCCTGTGGGAGTCCATGAAACTGACAATTCTATTATACCAGAGTGACCAATTGAGCCTTGAGCTCAAAATTATTGCCACCAATGGCAGGTACTGCTATACTGCGCCCATAAAAGTCAGCAGTGGTTGCAGTGTGTGAGCCAAGCACCTTCCTTGCTTTCTTTTCAGCATTCAGATTAGCTACCATAGTGGTTTCTTCAACTTCCTTCTCAAGGGTTTCCGTGAGATTCTCTTTGGCTTTGTAAGCTTTGGTTTGTTCCAAACGCAGCCTTAAGGTCCTCTCAAGCTCAGGATCTAAATCGAAAAAGGGTTCCTTATCCCTGTTCCTACTCATAAACAACAGGAAACAAAGAAAAAATGGGAGTCTCTATGTCAGAGTATAGAGATCTCCCAGTGAGATATCCTAAAAAGAAATAAAATAAGATAAAGTAAGCAATTAACAAAAAAGAGAAAAATTGAAAACTAAGGAAAGTAAATAAGATAGAATTCGAAAATCAAGAAAAAGATAATTAAACAAAAACTAGTAAAAATACCTAATCTAAGTAAAAAGACAACCGGTAGTTGTCAATCATGTACAATCCCTAGCAACGGCACCAAAAACTTAGCGCGCGAAATTAGAACTCGCACAACTTTACCGGCAAGTACATAGGGTCATCCATGTAATACCTCAGGTGAGTGAGGGTCGATCCCATGAGGATTGTCAGACTGAGCAAGCAATAGTTATCCTGTTGGACTTAGTTAGGCAAACAGTAAAAGGTGGTTGTTATTGTAAAACGCATAAGTAGTGAAAAGCAAGTAAATAAAGCAAATAAACAGGTTTAGTGTAAAACAATAATGAGAAAACAATTAAGGTCTCGAAGATGTTTACTTTTCTGGATTAAAACGTCTTACCAACTATTTTAACTATGAGTGATTCATTCTATGGCAAACCATAAGTGACTAAACCCTAATCTCTTAGTGATTTAATTTCCTCTAATCCTCATCAAAAGCCACTCTCGAGGTCATTCAATTCAAATCAGAGGGTGAAGTTCGTAAAACTAGCATAGCGCAATAAAAACCTTAATTACCCAAAGCTAACAGGATTTTATGTCACACATCCCAATTAGTCCAGGAAATTCGCAATTTAGGAGGAGTGTTTTCAAACTGTAGCTCAAGCGAGATAGCTCTCTCGAGAATCACAAGAGCTCATGTAGAATAAGGGTCATACTCTCGTTCCACCCAGATTCATAAGATTAAGAACGAAAACAACACCTTAGAATTGAATCAAACATTAATTAAAATAAAAGAATAATAATCTTAATCCATAGAAATAAACAGAGCTCCCAACCTTAACCAAGAGGTTTTGTTAGTCATGACTTACAAAGAAAACAGGGTTCTGAAAAGATGCGGAAGGAAGAATATCCTCAACCTAATTAATCTTCTCCTTTAAATACTAACCTAATAATAAATGATAACCTAAAGGATATTATTTTAAAATAAAGATTACAAAGATAAAATAAGATAGAACTAATAAGTGCTAAATCCACTTGGAGGCCCAATTGATTGTGAAACGGACTGCATGCTGGCATTCAGCGCCAGGATTGGGCGTTGAACACCAGAGAGGGGGAAGCACTTTTGATTTCATACCCCCTGCTAGCGTTGAACGCCAGGTGGGTGTTTAGCATCCAGGGGGTAGCTACCAGCATTTTCCTTTCTTGCTCCAAGCTTTTCCAAACTGCTCCAAATTTTACCTAAAACCATAAAAACATGAGAAAAACTCAAAGTAGCATCCAAAGGTGATTTTTGTACTAAAATCAAGTGAAAGTATTTAAAATCTAACTAAAAACAATATAAAAACAACTAGAAAAAGAGTATAAGATGCTCACGCATCACAGAGGGTCTTTTTTATCTGCTCCAAAAAGGAGAACAGAGCTTGAAAATTTCAAGTTTGATGCTTAATCATAGATATCCGAAAGCCAATCATCCATTCTTTGCAAATGATTCAATTCTATTTAGTAAAGCTTTTGAAGAGGGTTGTCAGAACCTAATTCACATACTACAAGTATATGACGAGATTGATAATGAAGGGAATTTATCGTCGATCTAGATTTTCACAGAATAGAATTCCATCGTTGAAAGTATAATCTAGACCAACAATGAATTCCCCAATCAAATGTTAAATTCAAAACATATAAACCGAGATCAAGAGTAATCTGATGACAAGTCATCTTAGCCTAGTTTCACTAGCCTTTTTCTTTTGTTTTCATTTAGTTTTATGCACTTTCTTGCATTATAAATTAGCCATTTGAATTAGAATTGCATGGTTTCCTTAAATCAATCAACCACCTTTTAATTGATACAAAATCATGAGGTTCAAGCTAATTTTAGTTGATAATTAATTGATTTATAAACCTTGTGAATTTTGTGATCCTTTGATTGGTTGTTTTGATTACTTGTAGGTGAAGAAAGGAAACAAAAGGTGTGCCAACATTATGGAAGAAGGTTGCAAGAATGGGTTTGAGAAAATGGAATTCACGTTTGAGCTAACGTTTGCCTCAAACGTCAACTCAAACGTGAGTAGCAGTTGAAAAACACCCTGGGGAAAAGCCAACGTTTGCGCCAACGTTTGCCTCAAACGTGAGGTCAAACGTTGGCGCCAAAGAGAAGAGAAATGGCATCCCTAGAGGCAGCAACGTTTGAGCCAGCGTTTGACTTAAACGTGAGGTCAAACGTTGGCACCAAACAGCATGAAGGGGCATACTTCAAACAAGAATAACTTGAGTTGTAGATGTCCAATTGAGGTGATTCCAAGTGGGTTAGAAAGCTGACATTCAGAGCTTTCCAACCATATATAATAGTCTCTATTGGGCACAAAAATTGGCAACACAACAAGAGGACAAAGTAGCCCCAAGAAGCATACAAAAGGGAAGAACCACGTTTGAGCTCACGTTTGACCTCAAACGTTGAGCCAAACGTGGAAGACAGCACATGGCCTAGCTGCATAATGCCTCACTCAAGTAACGTTTGAGTCAACGTTTGCCTCAAACGTTGGCTCAAACGTGAATGGTTCATGGCCTGGTTCACTAATGGATTTCCTCCCAACACCAAGAGCAATCAACAGAGGCCACTATCAACCCAATTCCATCAAGGCTAAAGGCCCAATTCAAGGCTCAATAATCATTTGAAGAAAGTGTATAAATAGCTTAGGATTTGAAGATGGAAGAAGGTTGCAAGAATGGGTTTGAGAAAATGGAATTCACGTTTGAGCTAACGTTTTCCTCAAACGTCAACTCAAACGTGAGTAGCAGTTGAAAAACACCCTGGGGAAAAGCCAACGTTTGCGCCAACGTTTGCCTCAAACGTGAGGTCAAATGTTGGCGCCAAAGAGAAGAGAAATGGCATCCCTGGAGGCAGATCCAACCTCGGGTCCTTCTCCCTAGGATGTAATTGGAAGTGTTACGCTTTCGGTTGTGGAGGCAAAAGGGTTTTGTAAATCAAAGAACTAAGCAATAAAAGAACTAAGAGATGATCAAAATTGTAAATTAATGTAAGTAAAGAGAAACAAGATCAAAACTAGTAAAAATGTTATAAATGCAATAAAGAGCCTTGACATGGGAGTGAGAATCTAAGGAATCCTATCATCGCCACAACAACAACTTTGATAATTATGATGAGTCAATCTCGTCTAGTTAACCCCTAACATCGAGGAGTAAGTCAAGCAAGCATAATTGACCTTAATCCATAAGTCCTAGCTAACTTACCAAACTAGTTGATAAAAAGCTAGCGTCAATGGAAACAAGAATCAACTAACTACCCAAGAATTATCACTAAATGTCAGACATTATGACTCTAGTATCCTAGGAACTCAAACCACAAGCCAAGGTGGGAAAATATACTCAAAACTCATAATTGGCATTTTCACAAACACCTTGTGTGCATAAAAGTAAAACATGAAAAATTGCAAAGTAAAATGGAAAACTATAACCAACTATCAACAAAATCAAATATAGACAAGCAATAAAGCATCAAAGAAGCATGAAACATAAATTCATTGATCAAAACTTCAAGAAACACAAAATTGCAAATATGAACAAGTAACTTGAACCAAAAGGAAATGCAAGTAAAAGTGCTATAATTAAAGAGAAAATTGAGAGTACTTACAATTAAAGAAGCAAAATCAAAGATCAAGGCTTGCTATAAAATGCTACAACGGAAATTGATAAACCCTAGGAGAGCATTCTACTCTACACTACTCCTACTCCTATGGAAGCTTCCTATACTACTACTTCCTAATGAAAACCTAATGTCTTGATATGTGTTGATATCCCCTTCATATAGTACTTCAATTCAGCATTGGAGCCTCCAATATTGAGCCAAAAGCCCTCAGAAATTATGCAGCACGTGTTTCATTAATGAATTCACATGCAGGGTCTTGTGCGTACGTACAGATGTGTGCGTACGCACACTTGGCTGAAAGTTGACCTGTGCGTACGCACAGGTACTCATGCGCACGCACACATAGAAATTCTTTCTTGTGCGCACGCACACTTCGCTGTGTGTGCTTTTTCCTTGTTTTCTTCATGTTTTCTCCCTTGTAAACATGCTTTCTTCCACTTTTGGCTATCCATTCTTGCCTCTAAGGCCTGAAAGCACTCAGTAAACATGTCATGGCATCAAATGGAATAAAAGTGAAATTAAATTGCTCATTTCAGGCACAAAATTGCATGTTTTCACATTTAGGATCAAATTGGGGACAAAACACAAAAGTATGCTATTTTGGTGCTTAAGTGTGAGTTCATGTGCTAGAAGCCATCCAAATTGAGTCAAAATATACCATCAAATATGGACTCGTCAAATCCCCCACACTTAAACAATAACATGTCCTCATGCTAAACCAACAAGGAGAATGATCAAAAAGGGGTAATCAACTTATTAAATGCAACTACCTATATGCATGCAAGTATGTATGTACTATCCATACATATATATCTATCTATAGTATCTATATGAAATTGGTGAAAACAAACAATCAAATTCCCAAGCAAGTATAGACAAATAGGGCAAAGCGAGGAAATAATCTATTGCAACCAAAATCTAAAGAATTGATTCAAGACATCAAAATGAAGCAACTTGCAAGAATACATGATAAGAGGTATGGAAACATAGAGTTGAGTAATTGAACCCTCACTAGGTGTGTATACACTCTAATCACTCGGTGTCTAGGGTCAATTCACTCAAATTTCCTCTAATAATGTTTTCAAGGATTTGCTTTTCATCTAACAATCAACAACAAGTGATGCATGAATGCAGTTATCATGAGGATTCCATATGGTTGTAATGGGGTTAGGGTCAAGGTGGGATAGATATGGCTAAGTGGACTAAAATGATTGAATCCTTGATTAGTTTAAGTATCCGACTTAACCTATATCAACCAAATCAAAATAAAATGCAATCCTAACCTTCCATCATTTCTTTTTTACAAACACTCATGTATGATTTATCATTCACATCACATATGCATTTCTTATTCATTTTCCTTCACTTAGGGGTAACATTTATCCCCTTTTTATGATGATTTTTTTTTGAATGAAAGTAAAATGCATATGGTTTTAGTAGTTCATACATGATTGTTCCCATTTTCGTAAATTTTCAATGAAATACCCAAATTAAACATTTTCATTCACTACCAATGTTTTCCAGAATTCCCCCACACTTAAATGAAACACACTCCTCAACCTAAGCTAATCAAAGATACAATCCAAGGTAAATCATGGTTTTTCACTTAAGGTTGTAATGTGCTAATATCAAGAACAATGGGGTAGATAAAGTTCAAAAGGGGTTAACAATGGTAGATGCAATGGGTAGGCTATATGGGTAAGTAAGCTTTTATCAAAGATGGTTTCAATCATCCTCAATGCACTTCAAAACATCAATCATTGGACGTAAAGAATTAAGCAAAACCAAGATTACAATCATAGAAAAGATATAACACACACAATGAACAAAATTAGTGGTTAAAATGTGTAACCACTCAATATAGCCCAAAAACTCACAAGGTATTTGTTCTTTACTCTTCTATGTTCCATAAAGAAATCATTCAAGCAAGTTTGAAAATAATTTTCTCAATCAATTCTATAGAATGCCCTTGAAACAAAATTCTTGAAAAATTTGTTGTTCTTCACCAAAACTTATTTCCTATATGTATGTATGTTGTGACAGATGCAAATTTTTTTCAAAATTTCCTAGTTCTTTAACTAAATGACAAGTGTTAAGGAGAGAATATTTACACCCAAAATATCGTAGATCCTCTTCCACACTTAAATCATACACGGTCCTCCGTGCTCAAAAGAATCAAACGGGGGGTTAACTCTGAGTAGCTCCACCGTTAGATGGTGGTGGGTGGTGATGACACTAGTAAACAATAATGGCTCGGGATGTCTCTGTAGTGGTCTCAGCTGCCGGCTCTTCAACTGCCTGGTCAGCTGGCTCTACTGCCATCTCTACTATGTGCTCAGCTCCAGCTGCTGGCTCCTCAACTCTCTGAACTACTGGCTCCTCAAGCGTGGGCTCCGCCAGTCTCTGCTCAGGGGGATCAACTGCCTAGCCAGCTTCAGCTGCTGGCTCCTCCGGTGTCGCCTCCTCGGTCTCAGCCTCAGGCTCTGGTGTATATGGAGGAGGTGGTGCAGGGTCTCTACCCTCAAACTTCGCCACTATCCATTGGAAGCGGCGAGCGTTGCGGCGCTCGAAATGGTAAAGGAGCTGAATGATCTCTCGACCCAGCTCATAAGGTGTCTGTAGTCGGGGTGTGGATACGGGAGCTGTAGGAGGTGCTGAGGGCTCTGCTACTGATAGAGGCTCAGTGGTCTTTCTCTTCTTCTGTGGCGGTCCCTCATAGTCGCCATATGGCAGGAATGGTTACTTGCTGATAAAGACAGACGTCCAGTCTGTTGGGCGTCTCTCCACTCCAGATAAAGCGGCTAATCTGGTGATCATCGATGGGAAGGGAATGTTGTATTTCTGCTGTTGGTTCACCTTCCACATTAAATCTCTGATAAGGGGAAGAACAGAGTTCCTCTTCCCCTCCAGAATAGCCCAAAGCAAAACTGCCACACGGACACGGATATGAGTGTCATGCGTGCTCGATAGGATATAGTCAGCAATGATCTGCTGCCAGATCCTTGCCTCAGGATTTAGGTCAGTGCACGCGACGCTCAATGGAACCGCATTCTCCCCTCTGCTGTACTCCCATCTGGCCTCAGGCAGGCCAATCTTTTTCAAAACCACGTCCAAATAAAGCTTGCCCATTGTCAATTCCTTCACTATCTGAGGATAAGCGTCATGAGCCAGAGAAATATGCAGAATATCTAAGAGGGCCTCTAAAACAGTATCAGAGGTGTCCAGTGTGACACCTCTCAGAAAAACAGTTGCGGTGTCCCTCTTTAGGAGATTTCCGTAGAATTCTTTGACCTGGTGTTCATTGATTTCCATCGGATCGAATTCTACGAATTTTCAATGGTAAAAATTTAATCTATTAAGAATCTGATCCGCATATTTCTCGGACAAGTTCAGCTTTCTCTCGTAGTGAAAGGCTCGCTTTTCCAGTTTTTTGTACTGTTCTTGGGCTTCCGTATTAATGAACGTGTCCAGTTGGGTACTCGGAGGCGTGGGAGGAGGATGAGCTAAGGGATTGGCTTTCTCCATCCCTTTGCGAGCCATCCTGAAAAAGAAAAAATAGAGTACAACTCAAGAGAAACAGATAAGAATCACAAAAAAAAGAAGGAAACAGTCAAACAATTCAAATAAGAGCCAATAAGGTAAACAACACTCAATTAAGGAAAAACATGTATAAAACAGTCAATTGCTCAAAAAGAAGTGTATTTTCGCACAATCAAGCGACCTAAGTAACATTAAAGATAATGAACAACAATTAAAGCATATATATTACTTAGGTGTGCAATGCAAGTGGATTGATTCGAACTTGGTTATTGTTTTAGTGTATTCAAAGTATAAGATTCAATCAAAATTCAGCACCAAGAGAATAACCAATTTGACAATTAGAAGCTTGCTTATTCATGTTGAAAAGTGGAAGACAATCAAACACATGCAGCCCTTGTTCAAAAAGCAACTAGTTGAAAGAGTTGAATTCGAATTGCTCAAAAACTTGGAGAAAAATAAGTGGCTATGCATGCGATTGATGGGTTGAAAACGGATTCCAACACAAAACTCATCGGTAAGTGTACTAGGTAGCATCAAGTAATAATAACTCACATGAGTGAGGTCGATCCCACAGGGATTGAAGGATTGAGTAATTTTAGTTAGGTGGTTGATTTAGTCAAGCAAACAAGTGTTGATTTGAGTGATTTGTATTCAATAGAAGCTAAATTGCATGAAATTAAAAGGGAGAGGGAGAATTGACAGTAAATTAAAGGGCAAAGGAAGTAAAGAAGCTGAATCTTAAAGTGCAAGTAATATAAATGACAAAAGCTTAGATTGCAAGTAAATTGCTTGAATCATAAAGGGCTTTGGGAGCTGGGATCTCAGAAATTAAACAAGAGAGTGTAAATGACAATCAACAGAGAAGTAAAAGATGAATTAAAATGTAGCAGATCTAAACAGAAAAGAAGAATTGCTTGAAGAAGCAAAACAGAAAGTAAATTAAGCTCAATTGCACAAGCTAAAAGAGAAGTTGAAGATCTCAGGGGTTGAATGAGACTAAAAAACAAGTCTAGATCTCAATTCCTTCCTTGATCCAACAGAGAATAATTGCAGAAGAAATAGAGATGAAAGCAGTAAAGAAAACTTGAATCCAAATCACGATTCCTTGAAATGATGCAGAAAGTAAACAAAGAGAGATCTCAGATCAAGAATGAAACAGAATTCCTTCAATTCTCAATCCAAGATTCCAAACAAAAAATGAAGAGTGTAGTAGTAAGAACAAAGAGGAAGAGAATTCAATTCTCAATCCCAATTCCCAAACCCAAAGCTAAAATTTAAAACGAGCTCCAAAAATGAAAAGTAAAAGTGTCTCCAAGGTGAAAAAGTAAAAGTCCCCTCTAAATCAAACTAACTTCTATTTATACACTTCCTATTTTTAGATTTCAGAATTTGGAGTGGGCCTTTTAATTTGGTGAAGAATTGAATTAAATTGGAATTTTAGTTGAATTTGGACCATGGGTCACACTCCCAGGGCACGGCTCGGTTGATGGAGTGAACGCAGCACTCCCCCTTGCCTTGGCCTTCCAATTTTACGCGACAAGCTCCTTGGACCAAGCATCAGGGTAGCTGATAAACCCATATTTTATGATATATTTTATGCACAATTTAAGTGAATTATTTAATCCTTCACCCACTTATTCATATAAATTGCATGGTTTTACTTTCCCTTCCTTATTATGTGATGTATGTGAAAAACATGTTTCCTATGCTTTAAACATAATTATTTTGATTACCCTTTATTACCATTCGATGCCGTGATTTGTGTGGTAAGTAGTTTCAGATCTCCTAAGGCAGGAATGACTCAAAGGATGGAAAGGAAGCATACAGAAATGGAAGGAAAGAACAAAATGGAATTTTTAAAGAAACTGGCAGCGACGCAAACGCATGGACAACGCGGCCGCCTGCCCAGCGCGAAACGGCAGCGACGCGAACGCGTGACTGACGCGGACGCGTGACTGACGCGGACGCGTGCCTTGAGCGGAATGTAGATGACACGTACGCGTGACCGAAGCGAACGCGTGACAAGGAAAACTCCCAGATGACGCGACCGCGTGACCCCCGCGGACGCGTGACAGACGCCACGTGCAGAGAAAGCAGAAAACGCTACCAGCGATTTCTGAAGCCTTTTTGGCCCAGATCCAAGTCCAGAAAACACAGATTAGAGGTTATAAAGTAGGGGAATGCATCCATTCAGGGAGAGCTCTCAGAATTATTCGCTTTTCATGATTTAGATGTAGTCTTTAGAGGGAGAGGTTCTCTCATCTCTCTTAGGATTTAGGATTAGGATTTCTTATTATTTCAATTTAGTATTTCAACTCTTTACCAGGTTCAATATTCCTTTTACCTTATATTTTTCTTTTACTTTCAGATACTTTAATACTCTCATTTAATTACTTATGTTGCCAAATTGGCTTGTGAACTCTTTATGTTTAGATTGATTTTCTCTTATTAATGCAATTGAGGTATTTCAGATTTATAACTCTTATTTAGCTTTACATATCCTTGGCTTTAATTGATTAACTGGAAATACTTGAGTTGTTAAACTTATCGTGATTGATTGTTATGTTTGCTAATTGAATTAAATTCCACTAACTCTAGTCTTTCCTTAGGAGTTGGCTAGGACTTGGGAAATCTAACTAATTAGTTCACTTAACTTTCTCTTGCTTTCGTAAGAGTTAACTAAGTGGGATTAACTTCAATTCTCATAAGAATAACTAGGATAGGGCTTCCGAATTTTCATGCCTTGCCAAGAGTTTATTTTATAGTTATTTATTTATTTTACTTGTCATTTAAATTACTTGTTCCTTACTCTCAAAACCCCCAATTTACAAAACTCATAACCAATAATAAGAACATACCTCCCTGCAGTTCCTTGAGAAGACGACCCGAGGTTAAATACTTCGGTTATCAATTTTTAAGGGTTTGTTACTTGTGACAACCAAAATGTTTGTAAGAAAGGACTTTTGTTGGTTTAGAAGCTATACTTGCAACGGGAATTTATTCTGAATTCTAGACCACGCAAAAGTTCTCTCTTCAAAATGGCGCCATTGGCGGGGAATTGCAAACGTGTGCCTTATTATTGGTTATTGTAAATATTTTTCTTTTACTTGTTTATTTGTTTTAGTTTTTCTCTTTTATTTCTATTTAGCTACTATGAACTCTCACCCCTCTCGCTTTGAGTTTGATTCTGAATTTGTTGAAGGGAAAAGAAGCTATAACAGGAATATGCATCAAGGTCTAAGCAATCAAAGATGGATGGAGCCAAGAGGATCTGATCAACCCTTTCGGCAACAACACCTTCCAAGATATCATGGACAAAGACCATTCTACAATGCATACCAAGCGGATAGATATGGTGGACCTCCTGGTAGTTACCAACAAGTTCCACCCTGTGCTTATAGACCATCCTCTCAACATAACTTCAAACCACCACACTCACAAGCTCCTTTTCACCATTCACCACCGTATGATCCTTATTTACCTCAATTCCAATCCAATTACTCCCTAACACCACAACTTCCCTATGTACCATGTCCATATCCATCACCTCAAGAATCACAGGGTAGCCTCAAGGAAACAGTAGATCAACTTCATACAACCCTTCATCAACTAGAGCAAGCAATACATCAATTATCTTCCAGACGTTTGGACACTCAAGGAACTCCAATAGCTTTATGTGGAGAATCCAATGACAAACGTAGCATGAAAGAGACACTAGAAACCCCAGTGGGCAGCAATGAGCATAACTTTGTTCTGGAACAATTAGAGGAAGCTCAAATTATCCAAGAAGAAGAAGTACTGATTGAAGATTTAGGAGATGCTGAACCTCTATGGGAATCCAGAGCTGTGATAAATTCCGTCCAGGACGTTACAATTGATACTAAAGAGGATAGTGCACAACCCCCAAAGCAGGTATTTTATGAAGAACTAGACGGAATAACCCAAGACGCAAGTTTCCTTGATGATGATAGTCTCAAGTCAAGTTCTCCTAGTTTGAACTTGCATCCGCACGTGAATTCTCTGAGATTGAAGAACCTTATCCAAGTGAATATGAAGATGATGTCGAGGTAGATTTCTCTCAACCTCCAGCTTATGACTTGAGTGATGAGGAAGACATAGAAGACTTTGATCAGGACGCAGTTGCAGTTGAAGAATCTTGTAAAGAAGTGGAGGAATTCACAGAAGATTACAAGGGAGTAGAACTTACAGAACCACTGAAAACACCTATCCCAAGGCCATTACCACCTAATACAAGCTTCAAGTGGGTACAATCCTTAACCTTTATCTTTACTTTTCCACTTGAATATGGTTTCCTTGAAACAGATGGCCAGCTTAGAGATCTCTGCGGCTTTAAGAGTAAGAGGGAAATGGCTCGTACTCAAAGCTGGTGCACAAGATTCAATAAGGTTCCACGCTTTAATTCGAAGTGCACGGATTGGTATCACGTTCAATTGAATGGATCTCGGAAAACGTTTGGTCATCTTGGTGAGAACCTAATTCCTAAACCGCCCAGATGGAAAAATATATATCAAGACAAAGGCGGATTTAAAAGCAAAGTTTGGGATCCTGAAAAATATTTTGATATTCGTTACCCCGGGAGCCTGAGAATCTATTTGAAGCTGCTCAGAAGCTTTACATGCCTAGTTTGGGACCCCGAAGGCTGTTGGCATTCCAAACATTGGTGGAGATTTCTGGATGAATTTAAGCATAAGCCACCATAACAGGAAGCTCATTGATGATTAGATTTTTGACGGTTTAGAATTTCTCAAATAAAATCTCGTTGAAGTATAGTTTCTAAACCAATCAAAAATCCTTTCATACAAAAGATTGTTTGTCACAAGTAACAAACCCCTAATTTTATAAACCGAAGTATTCAAACCTCGGGTCGTTCTCCCTAGGAATTACAATAAAGTGTCTTGTTATTGGTTATGAGTTATTTTGGGGTTTTGGATAAGAAGCAAAAAGTATGAAAAGTATGTTGATTCCCCTTCAATCCTTGGCTTAAATAGCATCAGAAATGAGTTGGATTGGGCCCACAAGGCTTCTAAAATTGCTGGCCACGTTTGCATTAAGTGGGTCATGTGCCACCATCGGCTCGTCCGCGTACCGTGCGCGTGCCCGCCCCTATGCGCGATGCAACTATGGCAAAGCTTATATCGTTTCGAAGCCCCGGATGTTAGCTTTCCAACCCAACTGGAACCGCATCATTTGGACCTCTGTAGCTC
>NC_029787.2:70712568-70742449 GCF_000816755.2 Arachis ipaensis
TCGGGGTCCCATATCTTATCTTCGCACCCCTCTTCAATTTGATCTTCATACTTTTTCTTTCTGGGTGGTTGACATATAAAATTCTCTTTAGCACACCTAGCCTTCCGTCGAGACCCATGCAAAGTGGTATTCTTCCAATCATCGTTCCTATACCTTGAAGCTTTGACCTTAATGAGCCTAATTTCCAACTCGCAACCACTACACAACTCATTCTTGCTTTTAATTCCACAAAGAGCTCTAAGTTGTCCATCTGTTTCAATCAAACCATATTCAAGCGAGAAATTGATTAGATTTTTGACGGTTTAGAATTTCTCAAATAAAATCTCGTCGAAGTATAGTTTCTAAACCAATCAAAAATCCTTTCATACAAAAGATTGTTTGTCACAAGTGATTCTCCTTCAATCCTTGGCTTAAATAGCATCAGAAATGAGTTGGATTGGGCCCACAAGGCTTCTAAAATCGCTGGCCACGTTTGCATTAAGTGGGTCATGTGCCACCATCGGCACGTCCGCGTACCGTGCGCGATGCAACTATGGCAAATCTTATATCGTTTCGAAGCCCCGGATGTTAGCTTTCCAACCCAACTAGAACCGCATCATTTGGACCTCTGTAGCTCAAGTTATGGTCAATTAAGTGCGAAGAGGTCAGACTTGACAGCTTTTTGGTTCCATCATTTCCTCATGAGTTCTCAAACTTTACATGCTTTTTCTTCATTCCCTTAATCCAATCTTTGCCTCCTAAATCTGAAATCACTTAACAAACATATCGAGGCATCTAATAGAATCAAGGTGAATTAAATTTAGCTATTTTAAGTCCTAAAAAGCATGTTTTCACTCTTAAGCACAATTAAGGGAGAAGTTATAAAACCATGCTATTTCATTGAATAAATGTGGGTAAAAGTTGATAAAATCCCCAAAAATCAATACAAGATAAACCCTACAAATGGGGTTTGTCAGTACTACATGGCCAGGGTCCATGTCAGAGGCACCCTCCCCTTCCCTTATCTGGTCACCAAGCTAGGCCGTCGAGCTGACGTGCCTTGGGAGCTTGCTGATGAGAAGCCACCTGCTGCAGACTGCAAGAAGATCATTCCTCATAGCAGGAAGTTTCTGTCTTTAGGACACAGACCTCCATTCCTTACCGCTTCTGGTGAGGCAGCCACATCTTCGACTGCCCCTTCTTCATCTACTGCTGCACCAGCCCCACCCACTGCACCTCCACCTGCTCCTGGCCTATTTATCATTTGGTGCATCGACTCTTCGCCCGCTTGGATCGTATGGAGCGTCACCACAAGCGCCGCTAGGAGAACCTAAAGTTGATGATCCGATCTGGCGGCGACATCCCCTCTGAGTCTGACACCCCTTCTGATAAATCTGAGGTGGAGGAGGATGATCACGAGAAGGAGACACCTACCTAGGCTGCACAGGCAGGACCAGAGCAGGCTGCGCCACAGCAGTGGGAGCCACACCAGATACAGGCCGTCGATCCAGAGATTCCCATACAGTCAGAGCCTCCATTGCAGCAGACAGACCCTCCTACCCTCATCCAATCTGCAGATCCTCAAGCCACCTTAGAGACTCCAGCAGCCCATCCTTCCAGTGATGACACTCCTTCACACCCATCTTGAGTGAGCATCGAGGATGATGCTTTATTTTAAGTGTGGGGAGGTCGCCATCTCTGGCATATCTTTTTGGTGAACCACTACAGACTCTTTTTATCTTATTTTGTTATTTTTCTATATTTTTATCTTTATTTTTATTTTTCAGTACTTATACATTGTTCTTTACATGTATTTTACCTTATTTCTGCATTTTGCACTTTAGCTCATATCTTAGCCATTTAGTTTAGTTTACAATTCTAAACTTATTAATTATAGAATATGTGGATTAATTAGTATAGTTTACCTTTTCAGCATATGATAGTTTGGTTTAAATTGAAAATAAAAAGGAAGTAAACTAGAGACTTTAGTAAATTAAAACAATCCACACACCTTGTATATATAGCATTACATGTTAGTTAGTTAACAACATTTCATCAAGGAACAACACTAAGATTTTAAGGGCCACCCTAAGATTTACATTGAGAATAATGGGAACTCTTAATTTTTACTTGCATGACATATATAACTGATATATGATTTTTGAGCTGGAGAACACACAGCCTGTAAGTTTTGAGCTTAATCGTATGGTTACATTCAAACCATAAATTTCATTCCTGTGTGTTTTGTCCTTCTTTTTCATTATGATGTTCTTTACTTTGTTTTAATCTATATGTCCAATTATAGGATATAGATACATACCAAAGAAATGATTGAGGCCCTCATTTGAATTTTTTCTCACTTATCCCAAAGTGGGAAATTTTGGGTAAATAGGCAAAGGGACCTTAAAATTATATAAAGTGTGTATGCTAGGTGAGATCTTAGACTAATCAAGGATTCCTTATTAGCTCACTTAGCCCTATACATATACCCTTACCTTCACCATGGCCCCATTACAACCTTGGAAAAGACCTCATGATTTTTGCATGTATGTATTCTATAATTGTTGATTGGTTAGATGGAGAACAAAGTTATAGAAAGTAAGGATAGAGAAAGAATAGAGTGATTAACCCAATAAACACTGAGTGACTAGAGAGTAAACACAAAATCCAGTGAGGGTTCAATAGCTCATCACCATATATCTCTGCTTAACTGTTAATTGTCTTGCAAGTTTGTGAAATACTTTTACCCATCTCAATTGTAAAGGTGCTTTAACATTATCTAGGGTCTGGCTATGCATATATGATTCCTTGAGGATATGAATTAATTTAACTACATGTAAGCTTTATATACAAGTGAATAATAACTAGAATTGCATGATTCATTCAGGTAGTTACATTTAGAATAGATTGCATTGCATGAGATTTCACCACTTTAACCTTACCTTACTCTTTATCTTGGATTAAGCATGAGGACATGCTATTGTTTAAGTGTGGGGAGATTGATAAACCCATATTTTATGATATATTTTGTGCTCAATTTAAGTAATTTATTTAATCCTTCACCCACTTATTCATGTAAATTAGATGGTTTTACTTTCCTTTCCTTATTATGTGATGTATATGAAAACATGTTTCCTATGCTTTAAACATAATTATTTTAATTACCCTTTATTACCATTCGATGCTGTGATTTGTGTGTTAAGTAGTTTCAGATCTCCTAAGGCAGGAATGACTCAAAGGATAGAAAGAAAACATACAGAAATGGAAGGAAAGCACAAAATGGAGTTTTTAAAGAAACTGGCAGCGACGCGAACGCATGGATGATGCGGCCGCCTGCCCAGCACGAAAAGGCAGTGACGCGAACGCGTGACTGACACGGACGCACGCCTTGAGCAGAATGTAGATGACACGTATGCGTGACTGAAGCAAACGCGTGACAAGGAAAACTCCCAGATGATGCGATCGCGTGACCCACGCGGACGCGTGACAGACGGCACGTGCAGAAAAAGCAGAAAACGCTACCAGCAATTTCTGAAGCCCTCTTTGGCCAGATCTAAGTCCAAAAAACATAGATTAGAGGTTATAAAGTGGGGGAATGTATCCTTTCAGGGAGAGCTCTCAGAACTATTCACTTTTCATGATTTAGATGTAGTCTTTAGAGGGAGAGGTTCTCTCCTCTCTCTTAGGATTTAGGATTAAGACTTCTTATTATTTCAATTTAATATTTCAACTCTTCACCAGCTTCAATATTCCTTTTACCTTATATTTTTCTTTTACTTTCAGATACTTTAATGCTCTCATTTAATTACTTATGTTGCCAAATTGGCTTGTGAACTCTTTATGTATAGATTGATTTTCTCTTATTAATGTAATTGAGGAATTTCAGATTTATAACTCTTATTTAGATTTTCATATCCTTGGCTTTAATTAATTAACTGGAAATTCTTGAGTTATTAAACTTATCGTGATTGATTGTGATGTTTGCTAATTGAATTGAATTCCACTAACTCTAGTCTTTCCTTAGGAGTTGGCTAGGACTTGGGAAATCTAACTAATTAGTTCACTTAACTTTCTCTTGCTTTCGTAAGAGTTAACTAAGTGGGATTAACTTCAATTCTCATAAGAATAACTAGGATAGGGCTTCCGAATTTTCATGCCTTGCCAAGAGTTTAATTTATAGTTATTTATTTATTTTACTTTGCATTTAAATTACTTGTTCCTTACTCTCAAAACCCCCAATTTACAAAACTCATAACCAATAATAAGAACATACCTCCCTATAGTTCCTTGAGAAGATGACCCGAGGTTAAAAACTTCGGTTATCAATTTTTAAGGGGTTTATTAGTTGTGACAACCAAAACATTTGTAAGAAAGGACTTTTGTTGGTTTTGAAGCTATACTTGCAACAGGAATTTATTCTAAATTCTGGACCACGCAAAAGTTCTCTCTTCAGTAGCGCTCGGTTGTCACAAAGAGCGCAGCACTCCCTGGGCCTTGGCCTTGCCAAGTCTTGATGCACACCAAGCCTTCAATGTTGTTGCGTCCCAGCTTTGTCCATGTCAAGTTTGCTAGCGCTCAGTGAATGGAGAGAGCGCAATGCTTCTTTGATTGGAATGGGAGCCTCTCTTCGAACCTTGGTGGAAGCATTTGGGGAGCAATTTCTTTTGTGAAGCAAAGAGAGGTAGTGCCTTGTCTTGTGTGGAAGGATTGTTGTATGTTTGTTGCCTTGTTTCTTTGGATTGTTGTAGCGCTCGGTTAAGGGGGAGAGCGCATCTTCCTCGCTTTTTGCTTTCTTGGATTTGGGTAGCGCTCGAATAGAGAGCGCTGAGCTCACTAAGGGAGTGCTGCTCTTTGGTCTCTTGATGCGCCACGCTTTTCTTCTTCCTTAGGCCACGCTTTCCTTGTTTCTTTCTTTTCTTCACCTATAAGTAATCAAAACAACCAATCAAAGTATCACCAAATTCACAAGATTTATAAATCACTCAAAAACCAATTAATTTTATCTTAAATCTCATGATTTAGTGTTAAATAAAGGATGGTTGATTGATTCAACAAAACCATGCAAATCCACTCCAAATCACTTACTTACAATGCAAGAAAGTGCATAAAACCTAATGAAACAAGTGAAAAATGCTTGAAAAGCTAGCATAAGATGACTTGTCATCACAACACCAAACTCAAACCTTGCTTGTCCCCAAGCAAGCACTAAACATAAGAGAAAATGAAATGAAATAGAGAGGTATGCATGTCCTTATTTAGCAGATAATTGAACTTGGTTCATGGGGTTTTATGCAGATCAAATGTAGCTCATTTATTACTTGCTAACAGATAAGAAATGTTTCTTCAAAGGTTCATTAGACTTGCTGCTATACTGCCTTACTTCTACTTGATCCCTTGCTAGCTTTTCCTTCTTTATTTTGCTTAGAAAGCTTATTACTTAGTGAATAGGTATTAGCCGATCTTATTAATATGGAATCCATTTTAACAATTAAAACTTGTCCCGATTTTAATTTTAGTTCTAGTCCATTTTTTGTTTGAGATAGACATACATTTTCACAAATAAATTGTCCCAGGCTAATTATTGTAATCGTTTTTTCACAATATTTAGAATCATAATCATGATGGAGAAAATCCCAATTCAAACGGAATGTATTTAATTTTATGTTGCTGCATGGATCGGGCTTATAAATTATCTCGGTTTCGTCCATTAAAATTTTTTTTTATGCTTGACAAGTTTTTTTTAGGCTTGGTGGCAAATGTTGCAGCAGCCCTTTTGGCTCAATTTTTGCTCAACATTTCTTCACCACAGACACATGGCTCACAAATTCTTCCTAGGAACATTGATGCCCAGCATCTCTTTGGATCACTAAATGTTTTGTAGCTAGGTTGCTCTTGATAGTGAACTTTTGGTTGGCAATCCCAAATCAGTTGATCTAAGTGGCCAAGTTTCAAAATACTCCTCAGAACCTACTTGTCCAAGCATATCCTAGTACAAAAACACCACAGGCATATGTCCTAGGGTCCAAGCTATTGGTGTCTAGCCTTATTGTTTGTTTCTTTGCCAATTCTTAGCTTTTCTCTTTCTTTATCTTTTTGTTTTGATTCATTATCAATGGATTTTCATTAATTGACAGATTATAGCAGCAAACTAACTCACACTTTAAAGGATCATGTTGTTATGCATCTTTTTGTTTTATGAGCTAACAATTAAATCAAACAAATACTGCCACTGACTTCCATTCTAATTTCTACAACATTGGACATTTGCCTTTTCTAAATCAAACATTTTTCTTTTATTCATTGTAGAAAGGAACAAAACAAAATTCAAGCTAATGATGGATGACAAACATAATGCAATTCACTTGTAAAAGAACTACCCAGAATATAAAATTTCAAAACATAAAGCATTTGGAGGCATCTCATATCTCAGATATGCATCTTCCTTATTAAATTTTGAAAAGAAAACATGAAAAAAACTTCACCACCTTCTAATTGTCATGTCCCTTGCTCTTGCTTGATTCTCCCTTTTTATTCCTTTTCTTGGTGTAATCCTGAGCCTCTTCAATAGGGAACCTTCTCTTCCAGATAGGGTCTATTAGACCAGAAAGTCCAGCTTCCTCTAATCCTTACTCCATGCGTGCTATATTCTTCTCGGCTCTGGCTTTCTGACGGTCTGCTAGCTCTGGGCATTGCGCAAATGGCTTGAATTGTGGTTCTATTGCTGGCATGCTGTGGACCAAGTAGTCCAACTTCGTTTGGATGTCTATATCATACTGATGAGCGGATAATTTATACGCTTTTGGCACTGTTTTTAGGTAGTTTTTAGTATGATTTAGCTACTTTTTAGTATATAATTATTAGTTTTTAAATAAAAATCACATTTCTGGACTTTACTATAAGTTTGTGTGTTTTTCTATGATTTCAGGTATTTTCTGGCTGAAATTGAGGGACCTGAGCAAAAATATGATTCAGAGGCTGAAAAAGGACTGCAGATGCTGTTGGATTCTGAGCTCCCTGCACTCGAAGTGAATTTTCTGGAGCTACTAAAGCCCAATTGGTGCGTTCTTAATTGCGTTGGAGGGTAAACATCCTGGGCTTTCCAGCAATATATAGTAGTCCAAACTTTGCCCGAGATTTGATGGCCCAAACTGGTGTTCAAAGTCAGCTCAAAACATCTTGGCGTAAAATGCCCAAACTGGCACCAGAATTGGAGTTAAACGCCCAAACTGGCACCAGAATTGGAGTTAAACGCCCAAAGTGGCACCAAAGCTGGCATTTAACTCCAGGAACAGCCCAAGTACGAAAAAGCTTCAAGGCTCAGCCTGGGCACACACCAAGTGGGCCCTGGAAGTGGATTTATGCATCATTTACTTATTTCTGTAAACCCTAGGCTACTAGTTCATTATAAATAGGACCTTTTACTATTGTATTTTCATCTTTAGATCATTTTTGAGACTATCCTTGTATCACTTTTGATCTCTTGATCATAAGGGCTGGCATTTCGGCCATGCCTGGACCTTCATCACTTATGTATTTTCAACGGTGGAGTTTCTACACCCCATAGATTAAGGTGTGGAGCTTTGCTGTTGCTCATGAATTAATGCAAAGTACTATTGTTCTTCTATTCAATTCAAGCTTATTCTTATTCTAAGATATTCACTCGCACTTCAACCTGATGAATGTGATGATCCGTGACACTCATCATCATTCTCACCGATGAACGCGTGCCTGACAACCACTCCGTTCTATCTGCAATAGCTTGAGTGTGTATCTCTTAGCCTCCTGGTTCACGATGCATGGTTGCCTCTTCTGACAATAGAGCCCTCCATTCTGTGAGATCAGAGTCTTCGTGGTATAAGCTAGAATCAATTGGCAGCATTCTTGAGATCCGGAAAGTCTAAACCTTGTCTGTGGTATTCCGAGTAGGATCTGGGATGGGATGACTGTAACGAGCTTCAAACTCGCGAGTGTTGGGCGTAGTGACAGACGTAAAAGGATCAATGGATCCTATTCCAATATGAGTGAGAACCGACAGATGATTAGCCCTACGTAACCCGTAGCCGTACCATTTTCACTGAGAGGACGGACGGTAGCCATTGACAACGGTGATCCCCCAACATACAGCTTGCCATGGAAGAGAGTATGCATGATTGGATAAAGGCCATAGGAAAGCAGAGGTTTAGAAGCAACAAGCATCTCCATATGCTTATCTGAAATCCTACTAATGAATTACATAAGTATTTCTATCTTATTTTCTGTTTTAATTATATTTCAATTATCAAAACCTCATAACTATTTGAACTCGCCTGACTGAGATTTACAAGGATGACCATAGCTTGCTTCAAGCCGACAATCTCCGTGGGATCGACCCTTACTCACGTAAGGTATTACTTGGACGACCTAGTACACTTGCTGGTTAGTTACACGGAATTGTGATAGAAGTCTTGAGATCACGTTCTCCCACACCAAGTTTTTGGCACTATAGCCAGGGAATGAATAATCACGATTTTGCGTACCAAGTTTTTGGCGCCGTTGTTGGGGATTATTCGAGTTTGGACAACTGATGGTTCATCTTGTTGCTCAGATTAGGTACTTTTATTTTATATTTAAGCTTTTTAATTTTTATTTCTTTTCGAAAAATTTAAAAAAAAAATTCTGAAGAACAAAATAAAATATATTTAGTTTTCTAAAAAATTCTTCAGAATTTTTAAGAAAGAATTCTAGAGTTTCATGATGATCTGTTGAAGTCTGGTTGGCTGTGAAGCCATGTCTAATCTTTTGGACCGAGGTTTCAACTTATCATCACAAGAGCTTGTTGATTTCTATCAATCTTGTTGTTGAATGTAATGATCTGCTAAAGCTTGGCTGGCCATTGGCCATGTCTAGTGTTTTGGACTGAAGCTTTCACTGAAAGCTTGGCTGGCTTAGCCATGTCTAATTCTTGGACCGGAGTTTTAGACTAACATTACATGATTCCTGAAATTCTCATTAAGAATTTTGAATTCCTTATTTTCTTTTTCCAAATAATTTTTGAAAAATACAAAAAAAATTAATAAAATCATAAAAACCAAAAAATTGTGTTTCTTGTTTGAGTCTAGTATCTATTTTTAAGTTTGGTGTCATGCATATTTTTAATTTTCTTGCGTTTTTTCGAATATATGCATTATGTTCTTCATTGATCTTCAAGTTGTTTTTGATGATTTTCTTGGGTCTGATCTTTAAATTCTGTTGTTTTGTGTCTTTTGTTGTTTCTCATGTGCATTCTCAATTTGTTAGTGTCTCTAATATGAAAATTTCTAAGTTTGGTGTCTTGTATGCATTGTTTATTTGATCTTAGTTTTCCATGATTAGTTTCATTTTGTTGTTTTTCATCATTAAAAATTTTCAAAATTATGTCTTTTCAAGTCAATAATACAGAGAATTGAAGATTCAGAACATGCAGCAGAAGAATTACAAAAAAAAAAAAAACTGGGCGTTCAAAACGCCCCGTGAAGAAGGAATTCTGGCGTTTAAACGCCAGCCAGGGTACCTGGCTGGGCGTTTAACGCCCAAAGAGGTAGCCAAATGGGCGTTAAACGCCAGAATGGATACCATTCTGGGCGTTTAACGCCAGGACAACACAAGTGAGGTAAGTTAGTTTTTAATTCAAATCTATTTCAAATCTTCATAATTTTTCAAAATCAAATCTTTTTCAATCATATCTTTTTCAAAATCAAATCTTTTTCCATTTTTCTTTCACTATTTTCGAAAATCTTTGCTACCAATTAAATGATTTGATTCAAAAAATTTCAAGTTTGTTACTTCCTTGTTAAGAAAGGATAAAAATTTGAATTTTAGAATGATATCTCTTAAATTTCTTGTTAGCCAAGTCATTAATTTTAAAATCAAATCTTTTTTTTAAATTGTTTTTCAATCATATCTTCTCAATCACATCTTTTTCAAAATAGTTTTCAATCATATCTTTTTTATTACTGATTTCAAAATCTTCTTCAAAATCACCTAACCACTTTCTGACTTTTAATTTTTGAAAAACCATCAACCACTTTTTCAAAAATTCTTTTTTATTTTAAAATTTTTAGTTTTATTTAAAAAATTGTTTTCGAAAATTTTTCCCCTCCTCACCTTCTTCTATTTAAGGATTAACACTCCTCCTCAATTAGCAATTCGGACTCTCTCTCCTTCTTCATATGTTTGAATTCTTATCTACCTACCTCACCCCTCTATTCATGTTCTCCTCTGACACCTCAAGGAATCTCTATACTGTGACATAGAGGATTTCATACTTTCTTGTTCTCTTCTCTTTATATGAGCAGGAACAAAGACAAAGGCATTCTTGTTGAAGCTGATCCTAAACCTAAAAGGACCTTGAAGAGGAAGCTAAGAGAAGCTAAAGCACAACTCTCTGGAGAGGACCTAACAGAAATTTTCGAAAAAGAAGAAGACATAGCAGCCGAAAATAACAACAATGCCAACAATGCAAGGAAGATGCTTGGTGACTTTATTGCACCTTCTTCTGACTTCTGTGGAAGGAGCATCTCAATTCCTGCAATTGGAGCAAACAACTTTGAGCTTAAATCTCAATTAGTTTCTCTAATGCAACAGAATTGCAAGTATCATGGACTTCCATTGGAAGATCCTCATCAGTTTTTAGCTGGATTCTTGCAAATCTGTGACACTGTTAAGACCCATGGGGTTGACCCTGAGGTCTACAGACTTATGCTCTTCCTTTTTGCTGTAAGAGACAGAGCTAGGACATGGTTGGACTCACAACCTAAAGAAAGCCCGAACTCTTGGGAAAAGCTGGTTAATGCCTTCTTGGCAAAGTTCTTTCCACCTCAAAAATTGAGTAAGCTTAGAGTGAAAGTCCAGACCTTCAGATAGAAGGAAGGCGAATCCCTCTATGAAGCTTGGGAAAGATACAAGCAATTGATCAGAAGGTGTCCTTCTGGCATGCTTTCAGAATGGAGCATCATATGCATATTCTATGATGGTCTGTCTGAACTGTCCAAGATGTCATTGGACAATTCTGCTGGAGGATCTCTTTATTTGAAGAAGACACCTGAAGAAGCCCAGGAACTCATTGAAATGGTTGCAAATAACCAATTCATGTACACTTCTGAAAGGAATCCTGTGAATAATGGGATAACTCAGAAGAAAGGAGTTCTTGAGATTGATACTCTAAATGCTATATTGGCTCAGAATAAAATATTGACTCAGCAAGTCAATATGATTTCTCGAGTCTGAATGGATTGCAAGCTGCATCCAACAGTACGAAAGAAGCATCTTCTGAAGAAGAAGCTTATGATCCTGAGAACCCTGCAATGGAAGAGGTGAATTACATGGGAGAACCCTATGGAAATACCTATAATCCTTCATGGAGAAATCATCCAAATCTCTCATGGAAGGACCAACAGAAGCCTCAACAAGGCTTCAATAACAATAATGGTGGAAGAAATAGGTTTAGCAATAGCAAACCTTTTCTATCATCTTCTTAGCAACAAACAAAGAACTATGAGCAGAGTCGTTCTGGCTTAGCAACCATAGTCTCTGATATATCTAAGACCACACTAAGTTTCATGAATAAAACAAGATCCTCCATTAGAAATTTGGAGGCACAAGTGGGTCAGCTGAGTAAGAGAATTACTGAAACTCCTCCTAGCATTCTCCCAAGCAATACAGAAAAAAATCCCAAGATAGAGTGCAAGGCCATAACCATGGCTAACATGGCCGAACCTGGAGAGAGTAAGGAGGACGTGATCCCCAGTGAGAAAAACCTCATGGGATGTCCTCTGAACGAAAAGAAGTTCCTCTTTGAGTAACCAAGGAAATCTGAGGCTCATACAGAGACCATAGAGATTCTATTGAACCTACTTCTGCCATTAGTTAGCTCTGATGAGTATTCTTCCTCTGAAGAGGATGAAGATATTACTGAAGAGAAAGTTGCTAAGTACTTGGGAGCAATTATGAAGCTGAATGCCAAGTTATTTGGTAATGAGACTTGGGAGGATGAACCCCCCTTACTCACCAATGAACTGAATGACTTGATTAGGCAGACATTACCTCAGAAGAAACAGGATCCTGGAAAATTCTCAATACCTTGTACCATAGGCACCATGACCTTTGAGAAGGCTCTGTGTGATCTGGGGTCAAGTATAAACCTCATGCCACTCTCTGTAATGGAGAAACTAGGGATCTTTGAGGTACAAGATGCAAGAATCTCACTAGAGATGGCAGACAATTCAAGGAAACAGGCTTATGGACTTGTGGAACATATTTTAGTGAAAGTTGAAGGCCTTTATATCCCTGCTGACTTCATAATCCTGGATACTAGGAAGAGTAAGGATGAATCCATCATCCATGGCAGACCCTTCCTAGCCACATCAAAAGCTGTGATTGCTGTTGACAGAGGAGAGTTGGTCATTCAAGTGAATGAGGACTACCTTGTGTTTAAGGCTCAAGGATCTCCTTCTGCACACATGGAGAAGAAGTATGAAAAGCTTCTCTCAATGCAGAGTCAAATAAAGCCCCCACATTCAAACTCTAAGTCTGGTGTTGGGAGGCCCCAACCATGCTCTGAATATCTGTGAAGCTCCATGAGAGCTCACTATCAAGCTATTGACATTAAAGAAGCGCTTATTGGGAGGCAACCCAATTTGTTATTTATCTATGTTAAATTTCCATTTTCCATTGTTATTTTATGTTTTCTTTAGGTTGATGATTGACGAAGTGGTTTTTCTATCGGTAAAGAAATACAGAAATATGATCGCGTTGTAAGTATAGCTTCTAAACCAACAGAAAATCCTTTCGTACAAACGTTTTGGTTGTCATAAGTAACAAACCCCTTTAAAATTGATAACTGAAGTATTTAAACCTCGGGTTGTCTTCTCAAGGAACTGCAGGGAGGTGTTCTTATTATTGGTTATGAGTTTTGTAAATTGGGGATTTTGAGAGTAAGGAACAAGTAATTTAAATGACAAGTAAAATAAAATAAATAACTGTAAAATAAACTCTTGGCAAGGTATGAAAATTCGAAGTCCTATCCTAGTTATCCTTATCAATGGTGATGAGAATTATATTTTCACTCCCACTAAGTCAACCTCTAACTATGAAGGTAAGTTAAGTGGATGAATCAATTTAACACCTAAAGTCCTAGTCAACTCCTAAGGAAAGACTAGAGTTACAGGAATTTAAATCAATCAGCAAAGATAACAATTATCAATCACGATGAGTTTGACAACTCAAGAGTTACCAATTAATCAACCAAAGCCAAAAAGGAAAATTATAAATTATCTATATCATAAATAAAAGAAACAAATCATAGATCTGAAAATACCTCAAATTATATTAAATAAAATATCCAAATCTAACATGGAAAAGTTCATAAATTAAATTAGAAAAATAAATAAAATGAACATTGAACCTGTAATGAAGATAAGCAGTCCTAAAATTGAGAGAAATCCTAATCCTAATCCTAAAGCCTAAGAGAGAGGAGAGAACCTCTCTCTCTAAAAACTACATCTAAAGTATGAGAAGTGAATAATTGTCAACTTTTTTATGAATGGATGCATTCCCCCACTTTATAACCTCTAATCTGTGCTTTCTGTACTTGGATCTGGGCCAAAAAGGGTTTCAGAAATTGCTGGGAGCATTTTCTACAGTTTCTGGTATGTGGCGTCTGTCACGCGTCCGCGTGGGTCACGCGGTCGCGTCATCTGGGAGTTTTCCTTATCACGCCTTCGCTTCGGTCACGCGTACGCGTCATCTGCGTTCTGCTCAAGGCGCACGTCCGCGTCAGTCATGCATTCGCGTCACTACCTTTTCGCGCTAGGCATGCGGCCGCGTCGTCCATACGTTCGCATCGCTGCCAATTTCTTCAAAAACTCCATTTTGTGCTTTCCTTCCATTTTTGTATGTTTCCTTTCCATCTTTTAAATCATTCCTGCCTTAGGAGATCTGAAAATACTCAACACACAAATCACGGCATCGAATGGTAATAAAGGGTAATTAAAATAATTATTTTTAAAGCATAGGAAACATGTTTTTCACATATATCACATAATAAGGAAGGAAAAGTAAAACCTTGCAATTTCACATGAATAAGTGGGTGAAGAGTTGAATAAATCACTTAAATTGAGCACAAAATATATCATAAAATATGGGTTTATCAACCTCCCCACACTTAAACAATAGCATGTCCTCATGCTAAATCCAAGATAAAGAGTAAGGTAAGGTTAAAGTGGTGGAATCTCATGCAATGCAATCTATTCTAAATGCAACTACCTAAATGAATCATGCAATTCTAATTGTTATTCACTTGTATATAAAGCTTAGATGTAGTTAAATTAATTCATATTCTCAAGGAATCATATATGCATAGCCAAGCCTTAGATAATGTTAAAGCACTTTTACAATTGAGATGGGTCAAAATATTTCACAAACTTGCAAGACAATTAACAATTTAAGCAGAGATATATAGTGATGAGCTATTGAACCCTCACTGGATTTGGTGTTTACTCTTTAGTCACTCAGTGTTTATTGGGTTAATCACTCTGTTCTTTTTCTATCCTTACTTTCTATAACTTTGTTCTTCATCTAACCAATCAACAATTATAGAATACAGACATACAAAAATCATAAGGTCTTTGTCAAGGTTGTAATGGGGCCAAGGTAAAGGTAAGTGTATATGTATAAGGTTAAGTGAGCTAATAAGTGAATCCTTGATTAGTCTAAGATCTCACCTAACATACATATTTCATAAATCAAAGTTTCTTAACCTATTTGCCCAAATTTTCCTCTTTGTATTGCAAACTCATTAAATTTTAATTTTGTCCCATGTGCATTGATTCTTTTTATTTTGCAATTGGGGAATTTTTGTATCCCTTTTATTTAAATACTTGAAATTTTTTTTTGAATGCACATGGTAATTCAATTGTCTTGATTTCACATGAGCATGCTTCCCAAATTTTGTTTTTGCAACAACTCATTCTTTTTTTTTTAAATTCCTACTTTGTTTCTATCATCCCATGTTCCCATAAAATTCCCCACACTTAAACAATACATAAATTCTATCTTAAGCTAACCAAGGATTCAACTTGAGATTTTTATTTTGTTTTTCTGCTTAAGGCTAGTAATGTGGTTTATAGAGCAAGAGGGGATTAAAAAGCTCAAAGGGGGCTAGCAAGGGTGATGTAAAAGGTAGGCTGATTTGGAATAAGTGAGGAAAAATTCAAATGATGGCCTTAATCATCTACTGGTATGTATCTATATTCTATAATTGGACATATAGATTAAAACAAAGTAAAGAACGTCAGAATGAAAAAGAAGGGTAAAACACACAGGAATGAAATTTATGGTTTCAATGTAACCATACAATTAAGCTCAAAACTCACAGGCTGTGTGTTCTCTAGCTCAAAAATCATATATCAGTTATACATGTCATGCAAGTAAAAATTAAGAGTTTCCATTATTCTCAATGTAAATCTTAGGGTGGCCCTTAAAATCTTAGTGTTCCTCCTTGATGAAATGTTCTTAACTAACTAACATGTTGTGCTATATATACAAGGTGTGTGGATTGTTTTAATTTACTAAAGTTTTTGGTTTACTCCTTTTATTTTCAATTAAACCAAATTATCATATGCTAAAAGGGTAAACTATACTAATGAATCCACATATTCTATAACTAATAAGTTTAGAATTGCAAACTAAACTAAATGGCTAAAATATGAACTAAAGTGCAAAATACGGAAACAAAGTAAAAATATTGCAAAAGAACAATGTATAAGTACTGAAAAATAAAAATAAAAATAAAGATAAAAATACAGAAAAATAACAAAATAAGATAAAAGAGTCTGAAGTAGTTCACCAAAAAAATACACTAGGGATGGCGACCTCCCCACACTTAAAATAAAGCATCGTCCTCGATGCTCGCTCAAGCTGGGTGTGAAGGAGTTTCATCACTAGAAGGATGGGCTACTGGAGTCTCTGAGGTGGCCTGAGGATCTGCAGACTGGATAAGTGTAGGAGGATCTGTCTGCTGCAGTAGAGGTGCTGACTGGAGAGCGATCTCTGGGTCTGCGGCCTGAATCTGGTGTGGCTCCTCCTGCTGTGATGCGGCCTGCTCTGGTCCTGCCTGCTCAGCCTCTCTCTGTGCATGTGTCTCATCCTCATGATCATCTGCCTCCTCCTCAGATGGCTCTGATGGTGTGTCAGGCTCGGAGGGGATGTCGCCGCCAGGTCGGATCATCAACTTGAGGTGCTCATAGAGTCACTTGTTGCAACGCTCAGATCTCTCATATCGCCGTCGGTTGCGGTGCTCCATCTGGTCCAGCTGCTAAAATAAGCGGTGCACGAGGTGATAAATGGGCTCTGAGGCAGGTGGAGGTGTAGTGGGTGGGGTTGGTGCATCAGTAGAAGAAGAAGGGGCAGCTGATGGTGTGGCTGTCTCATCAGAAGCGGTGAGGAATGGAGGTCTGTTGCCTAAAGCCTCAAACTTCCTGCTTTGAGGGATAATCTTCTTACAGTCTGCAGCAGGTGGCTTCTCATCAGCCAACTCCCAAGGCACATCAGCTCGACGGCCGAGTTGGGTAATCAGATATGGGAAAAGGGAGAGTGCCTCTGACATGGACCCTGGCCATGTAATAATGGATAAATCGTGGAAGATACAGGTCCTTACCCTACATCACACACCAGAGGAGGGTGATCATAGGAGCAGGCAGCTCCGTCTCATGAGTGCTCGGCATAACAAAGTTGCTCAGGATTTGGTGCCAGAGCCGAGCTTCATCATTCAGATACATCAGCTTGATTCCCTTAGGCATTGCTGTGTTCTTTCCCATGACCCATGGGACAGTAAGGTCAAGTGCTATCCTCTACTTGATAGCATCCCAGTCAAATCTCAGAAAGTGCATGTCCTCTTCAGCCTTTTGGTAACCATCAGGCTGATCTGATTTAGGTTGAAGCTGCAGAATATCCTCAATGGCTTCTTCAGTTACCAATATCTGTTTCCCTCGGAGGTGCACTGCATCCAGGGTAGTCTTGAAATAGTTGCAGTAAAACTCTCTGACCCAGGAAGCATTAACCTCTGTCAGGTTTCTCTCTAAGAAGAACCAGCCTCTTTGTTTTATTTGATCTGAGGTGTACTGCTGTAGTTCTTTTGGAATTTTTAGAGTTCTCTCCAGGTACAGGTTCCTGGAGGTGGCAAACATTGGATACTTCAGCTCACAGTATTTGTTTGCAAATTTTACCGGATCATTGGCAGTGAAGAGCTGGTCAGCCTTCTCTTGCGGGGTAAAGTGCTTTTCCTGCCAGAAGTCATCATGCATAATGTCCAAGATAGACATAGAGGATTCACCTCGTTTCCTTTTACCAGTGGTTGCCTTTCCTTTTCCTTTTTGTTGAGGGTCAGACATCCTGGTAGGCGTATGAATGAAGGTAGGGATCAGAGAGATGGCGGTGGTGAAGTGGCGGTGCTGGGAGGGGGCACGGTGGCGCTGTGGCGGAACAGGGCGGTTGGCGCGGCGGTGGGCGGCTGTTCGGTGGTAGGGGGTTCGGATAGGGTTTAATGGTGGAGGGGTAGGTGGGTAAGCGCGTGGAGCACGCGATTGCGTGGCTAGGGTGAAATGGGGTTGACGCGGTCGCGTGGTTGACACGATCGCATGGAATGGGTAAAAGATGAATGACGCGGTCGCGTGAGGCATGCGACCGCGTCGCTGAAAATTGTGCTAAACGCACAATTTCGGCGTCATTTCAGCGCAACTCTCTGTCTCCATTTAGGGTGCCATGCTATCCATGCGACGCGGACGCGTCGCTCACTCTTTCGCGTGGGATGGGTGTTTTGCAAGTGATGCGTTCGCGTCAAGGATGCGAACGCGTGGGCCGTTTTGTGCTAAACGCACACCAGCCGCACGATTCCAGCCCAAATTTCTGGGCATTAGATTTTTACGCCGATTTCCAGATCACGCGTTCGTGTGAGTGACGCGGACGCGTGGGTGGTATTTTTCGCGACTGACGCGAACGCGTTAGCGACGCGGTCGCGTCGCACGCTTTATTTTTTTTTTGGTAATTATGCAGTATGCTATGCTGATACAAATGTTATGAATAATATTCAGGTTCAATAATATAACATAAAAACAAACAACATGAAATAAAATTGAAAAAGAAATGACCATACCATGGTGGGTTGTCTCCCACCTAGCACTTTTAGTTAAAGTCCTTAAGTTGGACATTTGATGAGCTTCCTGTTATGATGGCTTATGCTTAAATTCATCCAGAAATCTCCACCAATGTTTGTAATGCCGATAGCCTCCGGGGTCCCAAACTAGGCATGTAAAGCTTTTGAGCAGCTTCAAACAGATTCTCAGACTCCCGGGGTGACGAATGTCAGAATAGATTCCAGGATCCCAAACTTTGCTTTTAAACCCGCCGTTGTCTTGATCTATATTCTTCGATCCGGGCGGTTTAGAAATTGTATTCTCACCAAGATGACCCAACGTCTTCCGAGACCCATTTAATTGAACTTGATACCAATCCTTGCACTTCGAATCGAAGCGCGGAACCTTATTGAATCTTGCACACCAGCTCTGAGTACGAGCCATTTCCCTCTTACTCCTAAAGCCGCAGAGAGTACTAAGCTGGCCATCTATTTCAAGCAAACCATATTCAAGTAGAAAGGTAAAGATAAAGGTTAAGGATTGTACCCACTTGAAGCTTGTGTTAGGTGGTAATGGCCTTGGGATAGGTGTTTTCAGTGGTTTTGTAAGTTCTACTCCCTTGTATTCTTCTGTGAATTTCTCCACTTCTTTGCAAAATTTTTCAACTGCAACTACGTCCTGATCAAAATCTTCTATGTCTTCCTCGTCACTCAAGTCATACGTTGGAGGTTGAGAGAAACCTACCTCGACATCGTCTTCGTATTCACTTGGATAAAATTCTTTAGGCTCAAGGAGTTCAGTTGCGGATGTGAGTTCGTGATTAGGAGAGCTTAATTCATGATCATCATTGCCTATGGAATCAACTTCTTGGTCTGTTCCGTCCAATTTTTTACAAGGTATATGCTTTGGAGGTTGTGCACTGTCCTCTTTGGCATCAATTTCTAACTTCTCAGCAGAATCCTTTACAGTTCTCGATTCCCATGGAGGTTCAGCATCGCCTAAATCTTCAACCACTTCTTCCTCTACAACTATCATGGCTTCCTCCACTTGTTCCAATACAAAGCCATGCTTCTCATTGTCCACCGGAGTTTCTAGTGTTTTCCTCATGATACGCTCTTCTTTTGATTCTCCACATGCAGCCATGGGAGTGCTTTGAGCACTCAGATGTCGGGAAGCTATTATATGTACTACCTCAGTTAAGGCAGTAGTGAGTTCCAGTACACCCTTTTGCATCCTCGCTTGCCCTTGAAGAAGAACACGAAGTTTGTCATTCATTGGAGGTTGGGGTGGGTATAAGGGTCCATTGGTTGGGGAAGAGGGCTCAAAATTAGAATGTGGTGGTTCTTGGGAGTAATTGGATTGGAATTGTGGTGGATAAAGGTCATATGGTGGTGAATGGTGAAAAGGAGCTTGTGAGTGTAGTGGTTCAAAGCTACATTGAGAGGATGGTCTATAAGCATAGGGTGAGGCTTATTGGTAATTACAAGGGGGTCTACCATATCTATCAGCTTGGTATGCATTGTAGAGTGGTTCTTGCCTATGATATCTTGGAGGGTGTTGTTGCCTAAAGGATTGATCAAGTCCTCGTGGCTCCATCCATCTTTGATTGCTCTGACCTTGATGCATGTTCCTGCTATAGCTTTCATTCCCTTCAACAATATTAGAATCAAACTCAAAGCGAGAGGGGTGAGAATTCATAGTAGCTAGTTGAAATAAAAGGGAAAAACAAAAACAAATAAACAAATAAAAAGAAAAATATTTACAATAACCAATAATAAGGCACACGTTTGCAGTTCCCCGGGTCACAAGTGATTTATGATAAGAGATGTGTTGCAATGCCTAAGGGAATCAAGCTGATGTATCTGAATGATGAGGCTCGGCTCTGGCACCAGATCCTGAGCAACTTTGTTATGCCGAGCACTCATGAGACGGAGCTGCCTGCTGCTATGATCACCCTCCTCTGGTGTGTGATGGAGGGTAAGGACCTGTATCTTCCACGATTCATCTGGTATTAAATGGCCAGGGTCCATGTCAGAGGCACTCTCCCTTTCCCATATCTGATTACCCAGCTCGACCGTCAAGCTGACGTGCCTTGGGAGCTGGCTGATGAGAAGCCACCTGCTATAGACTGCAAGAAGATTATCCCTTATCGCAGGAAGTTTCAGGCTTTAGGCTACAGACCTCCATTCCTCACCGCTTCTGATGAGACAGCCACACCATCAGCTGCCCCTTCTTCTTCTACAACTGCACCAGTCCCACCCACTGCACCTCCACCTGCCTCAGAGCCTGTTTATCACCTCGTGCACCGCTTATTTCAGCAGCTGGACCAGATAGAGTGCCACAACCGACGGCGATATGAGAGATCTGAGCGTCGCAACAAGCGACGCTATGAGCACCTCAAGTTGATGATCCGATTTGGCGGCGACATCCCCTCAGAGCCTGACACACCATCAGAGCTATCTGAGGAGGAGGCAGACGAGCATGAGGATGAGACACATGCACAGAGAGAGGCTGAACAGGCAAGACCAAAGCAGGCTGCGTCACAGCAGGAGGAGCCACACCAGATTCAGGCCGAGACCCAGAGATCCCTCTCCAGTCAGCACCTCCACTGTAGTAGACAGATCCTCCTACACTTATCCAGTCTGCAGATCCTCAGGCCACCTCAGAGACTCCAGCAGCCCATCCTTCCAGTGTTGACACTCCTTCACACCCAGCTTGAGTGAGCATCGAGGACGATACTTTATTTTAAGTGTGGGGAGGTCGCCATCCCTGGTGTATTTTTTTGGTGAACCACTACAGACTCTTTTATCTTATTTTGTTATTTTCTGTATTTTAATCTTTATTTTTATTTTTATTTTTCAGTACTTATACATTGTTCTTTTGCTATATTTTTACTTTGTTTCCACATTTTGCACTTTAGTTCATATTTTAGCCATTTAGTTTAGTTTGCAATTCTAAACTTATTAGTTATAGAATATGTGGATTCATTAGTATAGTTTACCCTTTTAGCATATGATAATTTGGTTTAATTGAAAATAAAAGGAGTAAACCAGAAACTTTAGTAAATTAAAACAATCCACACACCTTGTATATATAGCATTACATGTTAGTTAGTTAACAACATTTCATCAATGAACAACACTAAGATTTTAAGGGCCACCCTAAGATTTACATTGAGAATAATGGGAACTCCTAATTTTTACTTGTATGACATGTATAACTGATATATGATTTTTGAGCTAGAGAACACACAGCCTGTGAGTTTTGAGCTTAATTGTATGGTTACATTCAAACCATAAATTTCATTCCTGTATGTTTTGCCCTTCTTTTTCATTCTGACGTTTTTTACTTTGTTTTAATCTATATGTCCAATTATAGAATATAAATACATACCAATAGATGATTGAGGCCATCATTTGAATTTTTCCTCACTTATCCCAAATCAGCCTACCTTTTACATCACCCTTGTTAGTCCCCTTTGAGCTTTTTAATCCCCTCTTGCTCTATAAACAACATTACTAGCCTTAAGCAGAAAAACAAAATAAAAATCCCAAGTTGAATCCTTAGTTAGCTTAAGATAGAATTTGTGTATTGTTTAAGTGTGGAGAATTTTATGGGAACATGGGATGATAGAAACAAAGTAGGAATTTAAAAAAAAAAGGAATGAGTTGTTGCAAAAACAAAATTTGGGAAGCATGCTCATGTGAAATCAAGACAATTGAATTACCATGTGCATTCAAAATTTTTTTTTCATGTATTTAAATAAAAGGGATAAAAAAATTCCCTAATTGTAAAATAAAAAAGAATCAATGCACATGGGACAAAATTAAAATTTAATGAGTTTGCAATACAAGGAGGAAAATTTGGGCAAATAGGTTAAGAAACTTTGATTTATAAAATATGTATGTTAGGTGAGATCTTAGACTAATCAAGGATTCACTTATTAGCTCACTTAACCTTATACATATACCCTTACCTTTACCTTGGCCCCATTACAACCTTGACAAAGACCTCATGATTTTTGTATGTCTGTATTCTATAATTGTTGATTGGTTAGATGAAGAACAAAGTTATAGAAAGTAAGGATAGAAAAAGAATAAAGTGATTAACCCAATAAACACTGAGTGACTAAAGAATAAACACCAAATTCAGTGAGGGTTCAATAGCTCATCACCATGTATCTCTGCTTAAATTGTTAACTGTCTTGCAAGTTTGTGAAATATTTTGACCCATCTCAATTGTAAAAGTGCTTTAACATTATCTAAGGTTTGGCTATGCATATATGATTACTTGAGAATATGAATTAATTTAACTACATGTAAGCTTTATATACAAGTGAATAACAATTAGAATTGCATGATTCATTTAGGTAGTTGCATTTAGAATAGATTGCATTGCATGAGATTCCACCACTTTAACCTTACCTTACTCTTTATCTTGGATTTAACATGAGGACATGCTATTGTTTAAGTGTGGGGTGGTTGATAAACCCATATTTTATGATATATTTTGTGCTCAATTTAAGTGATTTATTGAATCCTTCACCCACTTATTCATGTGAAATTGCATGGTTTTACTTTCCCTTCCTTATTATGTGATATATGTGAAAAACATGTTTCTTATGCTTTAAAAATAATTATTTTAATTACCCTTTATTACCATTCGATTCCGTGATTTGTGTGTTAAGTATTTTCAGATCTCCTAAGGCAGGAATGATTTAAAGGATGGAAAGGAAACATACAAAAATGGAAGGAAAGCACAAAATGGAGTTTTTGAAGAAATTGGCAGCGACGCGAATGCATGGACGACGCGGCCGCATGCCTAGCGTGAAAAGGCAGTGACGCGAACGCATGACTGACACGGACGCGCGCCTTGAGCAGAATGCAGATGACGCGTACGCGTGACCGAAGCTAACGCGTGATAAGGAAAACTCCCAGATGACGCGACCGCGTGACCCACGCGGACGCGTGACAGACGCTACGCACCAGAAACTGCAGAAAATGCTCCCAGGGATTTCTAAAACTCTTTTTGGCCCAGATCCAAGTACAGAAAGCACAGATTATAGGTTATAAAGTGGGAGAATGCATCCATTCATAAAAAAGTCAAAAATTATTCACTTTTCATACTTTAGATGTAGTTTTTAGAGAGAGAGGTTCTCTCCTCTCTCATAGGTCTTAGGATTAGGATTAGGATTTCTCTCAATTTTAGGACTGCTTATCTTCATTACAAGTTCAATGTTCATTTTCTTTATTTTTCCAATTTAATTTATGAACTTTTCCATGTTAGATTTGGATATTCTATTTAATATAATTTGAGGTATTTTCAGATCTATGATTTGTTTCTTTTATTTATGATATAAATAATTTAGAATTTTCCCTTTTGGCTTTGGTTGATTAATTGGTAACTCTTGAGTTGTCAAACTCATCGTGATTGATAATTGTTATCTTTGCTGATTAATTTAAATTCCTGTAACTCTAGTCTTTCCTTAGGAGTTGACTAGGACTTTAGGTGGTAAATTGATTCACCCACTCTTCCCCAAAAATCCCACCCACCTCACAATTCAAATTCAAACCCTTTCCCTCCCAAACCCAACCCCCCTCTCCACTCCTATATAAACCCCTCATTCCCCCTTCATTTCCACACATCATAAACACTTCTTTCCCCCTTTGGCCGAACCACTCACACCTATACATCTCCTCCATTTTCTTCTTCTTATACTCCCTTCTGTCTTCTTTTGCTCGAGGACGAGCAACCATTCTAAGTTTGGTGTGGGAAAAGCTAAAGCTTTTTATTTTTCCATAAACATCAATGGCACCAAAGGCCGGGGAAACCTCTATAAAGAGGAAAGGAAAGGCAATTGCTTCCACCTCTGAGTCATGGGAGATGGAGAGATTCATCTCAAAGGTGCATCAAGACCACTTCTATGAAGTTGTGAATAAAAAAAAGGCGATCCCCAAGGTTCCCTTTAAGCTCAAAAAGAGTGAATATCCGGAGATCTAACATGAGATTCGAAAAAGAGGTTGGGAAGTTCTCACCAACCCCATTCAACAAGTCAGAATCTTAATGGTTCAAGAGTTCTATGCTAATGCATGGGTCACCAAAAACCATGATCAAAGTGTGAACCCAAACCCAAAGAATTTTGCTTACAATGGTTCGGGAGAAATACTTAGATTTCAGTCCGAAAAATGTAAGGTTGGCATTCAACTTGCCAATGATGCAAAGAGATACATGCCCCTACGCTAGAAGGGTCAACTTTGATCAAAGGTTGGACCAAGTCCTTATGGACATTTGTATGGAAGGCGCTCAATGGAAGAGAGACACAAGAGGCAAGCCGGTTCAACTAAGAAGGCTTGACCTCAACGCTCAATCATTCCTACTAGCAACCGGTCTGAAGTTACTATAGACCGGGCTATCATGATCCATAGCATCATGAATAGAGAGGAAGTAGAAGTTCATGAGATTATATTCCTAGAACTCTACAAGGTGGCGGACAAGTCCTCTACTTTGGCAAGGTTAGCCTTCCCTCATCTCATTTGTCACCTCTGCAATTTAGCTGGAATTGACATAGAGGAAGACATCCTCATTGATGAGGACATGCCCATCACTAAGAAAAGGATGGAGCAAATAAGAGAGCCCACTCATGGACCTCAACAAGAGCATGAGGAGATTCCTCATCATGAAATCCCTGAGATACCTCAAGGGATGCACTTTCCTCCACAAAACTATTGGGAGCAAATTAACACTTCCCTAGGAGAATTAAGTTCCAACATGGGGCAACTAAGGATGGAGCACCAAGAGCATTCCATCCTTCTCCATGAAATTAGAGAAGACCAAAGAGCCATGAGGGAGGAGCAACAAAGGCAAGGAAGAGACATTGAGGAGCTCAAGCACTCCATAAGATCTTCAAGAGGAAGAAGTAGCCGCCATCACTAAGGTGGACCCGTTCTTTAATTTCCTTGTTCTTTACTTTCTATTTTTTGTTTCTTATGCTTTATGTTTTGTCTATGTTTGTGTCTTTATTACATGATCATTAGTGTCTAGTGTCTATGTCTTAAAGTTATGAATGTCCTATGAATCCATCACCTTTCTTAAATGAAAAATGTTTTTAATTGCAAAAGAACTAGAAATGCATGATTTCAAATTCTATCTTGAAAATGGTTTAATTATTTTGATGTGGTGACAATACTTTTTGTTTTCTTTAATCTCCTTGCTCTTATTTTTCTATTTTTCGAAAATTATGCTTTATGTTTTATTTATGTTTGTGTCTTTACTACATGATCACTAGTGTCTAAGTGTCTGTGGCTTAAAGCTATGAATATCCTATGAATCCTTCACCTTTCTTAAATGAGAAATGTCTTAATTGCAAAAGAAAAAGAGGTACATGAATTTTGAATTTTAAAATAGTTTAATTATTTTGATGTGGTGGCAATACTTTTTATTTTCTGAATGAATGCTTGAACAATGCATATTTTTGAATTTGTTGTTTATGAATATTAAAATTGTTGGCCCTTGAAAGAATAATGAAAAAGGAGAAATGTTATTGATAATCTAAAAAATCATAAAATTGATTCTTGAAGCAAGAAAAAGCAGTGAATACAAAGCTTGCGAAAAAAAGGGGCGAAAAAAAAGAAGAAAGAAAGAAAAAGAAAAAGCAAGCAGAAAAAGCCAGTAACCTTTTAAACCAAAAGGCAAGGGTAAAAAGGATCCAAGGCTTTGAGCATTAATGGATAGGAGGACCCAAAGGAATAAAATTCTAGCCTAAGCAGCTAAACCAAGTTGTCCCTAACCATGTGCTTGTGGCGTGAAGGTGTCAAGTGAAAAGCTTCAGACTGAGCGGTTAAAGTCGTGGTCCAAAGCAAAAAGAGTGTGCTTAAGAGCTCTGGACACCTCTAACTGGGGACTTTAGCAAAGCTGAGTCACAATCTGAAAAGGTTCACCCAGTTATGTGTCTGTGGCATTTATGTATCCGGTGGTAATATTGGAAGACAAAATGCTTAGGGTCACGACCAAGACTCATAAAGTAACTGTGTTTAAGAATCAACATACTGAACTAGGAGAATCAATAATACTATCTGAATTCTGAGTTCCTATAAATGCCAAACATTCTGAACTTCAAAGGATAAAGTGAGATGCCAAAACTGTTAAGAAGCAAAAAGCTAAGAGCCCCGCTCATCTAATTAAGACTGATCTTCATAGATGTTTTCGGAATTTATTGTATATTCTCTTCTTTCTATCCTACTTTGTTTTTAGTTGCTTGGGGACAAGCAACAATTTAAGTTTGGTGTTGTGATGAGCGGATAATTTATACGCTTTTTGGCACTGTTTTTAGGTAGTTTTTAGTATTATTTAGCTACTTTTTAGTATATAATTATTAGTTTTTAAATAAAAATCACATTTCTGGACTTTACTATGAGTTTGTGTGTTTTTCTGTGATTTCAGGTATTTTCTGGCTGAAATTGAGGGACCTGAGCAAAAATCTGATTTAGAGGCTGAAAAAGGACTGCAGATGCTATTGGATTCTAACCTCCCTGCACTCAAAGTGGATTTTCTAGAGGTACAGAAGCTCAATTGGCGCGCTCTCAATTGTATTGGAAAGTAGACATCCTGGGCTTTCCAGAAATATTTCATAGTCTATACTTTGCCCGTGATTTGATGGCCCAAACTGGTGTTCAAAGTCAGCTCAAAACATCTTGGCGTAAAATGCCCAAACTGGCACCAGAATTGGAGTTAAATGCCGGAACTGGCACCAAAGCTGGCGTTTAACTCCGGGAACAGCCCAAGCACGAAAAAGCTTCAAGGCTCAGCCCGAGCACACACCAAGTGGGCCCCGGAAGTGGATTTCTGCATTATTTACTTATTTTTGTAAACCCTAGGCTACTAGTTCATTATAAATAGGACCTTTTACTATTGTATTTTCATCTTTAGATAATTTTTGAGACTATCCTTGTATCACTTTTGATCTCTTGATCACGTTTGGGGGCTGGCCATTCGGCCATGCCTGGACCTTCATCACTTATATATTTTCAACAGTGGAGTTTCTACACCCCATAGATTAAGGTGTGGAGCTCTACTGTTCCTCATGAATTAATACAAAGCACTATTGTTCTTCTATTCAATTCAAGCTTATTCTTATTCTAAGATATTCACTCGCACTTCAACCTGATGAATGTGATGATCCGTGACACTCATCATCATTCTCACCTATGAACGCGTGCCTGACAACCACTTCTGTTCTATCTGCAATAGCTTGAGTGTGTATCTCTTAGCCTCCTAGTTCACGACGCATGGTTGCCTCTCTTGAAAACAGAGCCCTCTATTCTGTGAGATCAGAGTCTTTATGGTATAAGCTAGAATCAATTGGCAGCATTCTTGAGATCCGGAAAGTTTAAACCTTGTCTGTGGTATTCCGAGTAGGATCTGGGATGGGATGACTGTGACGAGCTTCAAACTCGCGAGTGTTGGGCGTAATGACAGACGCAAAAGGATCAATGGATCCTATTCCAACATGAGTAAGAACCGACAGATGATTAGCCCTACGTAACCCGTAGCCAGACCATTTTCACTAAGAGGACGAACGGTAGCCATTGACAACGGTGATCCCCCAACATACAGCTTGCCATGGAAGGAAGTACGCATGATTGGATAAAGGCCATAGGAAAGCAGAGGTTCAGAAGCAACAAGCATCTCCATACGCTTATCTGAAATCCTACTAATGAATTACATAACTATTTCTATCTTATTTTCTGTTTTAATTATATTTCAATTATCAAAACCTCAAAACTATTTGAACTCGCCTGACTGAGATTTACAAGGATGACCATAGCTTGCTTAAAGCCGACAATCTCCGTGGGATCGACCCTTACTCACGTAAGGTATTACTTGGACTACCCAGTGCACTTGCTGGTTAGTTGTGCGGAATTGCAAAAGTGTGATTGTAATTTCGTGCACCACATACTCTATTCTATCATAATGCTTGCTCTCTCCAATGGTATGATATATGTTCTTCCACTGATATAGATTGTAAGTGTACTCCCCATACTTGGCTTAACTCAGGAACAATCTGTCATATGACTCTTGAAAATTTGTTGATTGTTCCCTTTGCCCCTCAAGAACCTTTGTTTGGAATTCTTGTTGTTGAGCCATCATTTGTTGCTGCCAGTTCTCTTGTCGCTCCTCCATTTGGCGCTGCCAGTTCTCTCTTCCTTCTCTATCATTCATGTACTACTCCTGTTGTTGCAAATATAGCTCTTGCTGCCTTAAATACTGCTCTTGTGCTCTCGTGTTTTGTTGAGATATTTCCTCAAGAGCTCTTTGCAATTGGCTCATGTCTATAGCACCAGGAGCTTGCTCTTCCTCCACTTGTGGTCTTTTTCTTCTTGATACGCACAAAACTTGTCTCTCAACAAATTTTCTTCGGCAAGTGTACCGAATTTGTCGTCAAGTAAAAACTCACAATAGAGTGAGGTCGAATCCCACAGAGATTGATTGATCAAGCAACTTTAATTAGAGGAATGTTCTAGTTGAGCGAACCAGAATTTGATTTGAGATTTGCAGAAAATTAAATGGCGGAAGAGTAAATAGCAGAAACAGTAAATGCTAGAAATAAAGAGCTGAATGTAAATGGCGGAAAGTAAATTGCAGAATCTTAAACGGGAATGGGGTAATTGCTCATAAAAGTAAATGGTAGAAATTAAAGAGAATGGGTAAGATCAGAAATGGGGAGTTCATTGGGCTCAGGAGATGTTGCATTCTCCGGATCAAGTTCATTTTCATCTCGTCCTCAATCAATACATTTATTGATCTCCTTGGCAATCTTAAGTGATCGAATTCCAATTTCTTGGTAATTCAATCTCTCAAATCTTGATCAATAGCCAATTCCTTGGTCAATTACTCATGAGAAGAGATGAAGTATGGTCACTGATTATACCACATGCATTTCCCAAATCAAGTGTTGGTAGGATTATAGTCACATACCCATCCAAACCCAATTTGGTCCAGCATAAGAAAGCATTTCTACGATTGAGAATACTTGATGAAAGTAAAACTAGAAGTGCAGCGAAAGTAAAATACAGAGAGTAGTTCTATGCCAAAGGCTCCCTAAAGTTTCCAACTCATTCAATGCTACTCCTATATATAATGCTCTTCTCATCTTCTAGTTGGCTCTTCAAGTCTTGGGTATGGGCCTCTGAATCTTGAGTTTGAAGCAGTTATCCTTTTCATTGGGCTTAGGTTTGCTTGCAGAGAGAAAAGGTAAAGTAGGCAGAGACTTTGACTAAGGACGTTAGTGGTGTCAACGTTAAGTAAAAGTGTGGGTTCGAGAACGTTAGTGACAATCACCTTTTTCACTAACGTTCCTAACCCAAATATGATCACGTTGACTTCAACGTTAGTGGCACTAACGTGACCACTAACATTGCCTCTTGGTCCTTCGCACACGTTATTGGGACTTACCTTTCCCAATAACGTGGAGAGTCCCCCCTTGTCCCTTCGTTAGAGTCCACGTTAACTAGGTTAACGTGGCTTCTAACGTAGCAGTGCCAATTCTTCGAGAACGTTAGTGACACTTACCTTTGTCACTAACGTTCCAATATGCCCCTTTCCCACATTAGAGTCCACGTTAACTAGGTTAACATGGCTTCTAACATAGTAATGCTAGCCATCCCCAACGTTAGTGACAAAGGTGAGTGTCACTAACGTTGGCTCATCATCTCTTTATCCACGTTAGCTTCCACATTAACTAAGTTAACGTGGGAGTT
>NC_029787.2:70742474-70753877 GCF_000816755.2 Arachis ipaensis
CCCGTAAAACCGGTCAAAGTGACTGGAAAAGAAATAACAAAAATTCCATCAAAGTACGTAAAAGAATCTTTTATTCGATCAAAACCCATCTATAAGTGAATGTAGAACTAAGTTCGTATGTAACACGTGAAATGTACTAAAGTACTCTTAAAACGTACTTAATATACTGTTTAACCTACTACGTACTGAGTACTGAACCTGATCTTGTGGTATCACAACACCATACTTAAAGCTTGCTTGTCCCTAAGCAAGTACTGGAACAAGAGAATGATGAATGGAATGCCAAGAGAAATGAGTCATTCTTGTCGAAGTCATGTTCCTGGTTTTATGGTGGTTTCATGCATAGCAACTTAGGTTCATTCCTTCACTAGCTTTCAGACCATTATCATGTTCTAGAATACTCACTTGATTGCATCCCATGAGACTTTTATTCATTGATCCTTTTGTTGTCAATTCAGGGCTTATTTGTGTTCTTAGGCTAAGTGCTTTGTAAGGGGGCAACTCTTTAGAATAAACTTTCAGCCAACACTCCCGAACCAGTTGGTTCAAGGTGCTAGGTGCTGAAGCACCCCTAAGGACTTACTTCCTCAAGTCTCTCCCCCATACATACACACCACAGGCACATGGTTTGTTTATTTTCTTTCCTTGAGGTCTTGGTGTCCAGCACCTCTTTGGGTTACTAAATGTTCTGTAGCAAAGATTGCTCTTGATAGTGGACTTTCAGTTGATAATCCTGGGTTAGTTAACCCAAGTTACCAGGTGATAAAGCACCCCTGAGAGCTTAGTAATCCAAGCAGATCCTTGGTACAGGAACACCACAGACACATCCCTCAAGACTCAAACCCTTGGTGCCTAGCCTCTTTTCTTGCTATTTTTCTTTTATTCTTCAACTTTGATTGTTCTTTCCCTTTTTCTTATTAGGATCTTGTTATTCAGTTAGTCTCATGGGGTGTGTTCAAGCATATGATTCATGACAGATAGTTGTCTTCCTACCTTGTGGTTGAACCAACTTAGCTAACTTATGACCACACCACAAACTCAGGAACTTACTCCATAGTATGAACTCCACTCTGGTCTTTTATAAAACACTCATTCTCTTTTCATTTGATTCAAAAGGACAAGTATATAATTAAGTAAGGAAATGATGCAGTAATGACATTCAGACTAGAAAACACAGCTCTAATCAACAAAAAGTTTAAAAGACAGAATTGAAAAAGGTTCAAACTAACATGGAAGCATGTTCTATTTCATACAAGATCTTCCTTATTTAAAGCATAGAAAAAAATGGACCAAAGAAGGAACTCCACCACCTTTTACTCATGTGGATGCCCATGCTCCCCTCCTTGTTTGTCCTTTTTGTGTCCCTCTTGAGTGCTTGTACTCCCACTCCCTTTGCTTTTTCCAATCAACTTCTTCCAGAAACCACCATCTTCCATCTTCTTCTTTAGTGTTTCCTTCTGCTGTTTCACCTTCCTTTCTTCTTGTTCTACAAAATCTTTTTGGACCTCATCATATGTGGGGATAGCATAGTGTAGATGATGCATATGACTAGACATGTAGTTCAACTTGGCTTGAGTGTTTACGTTGAACTCCTCCCTATGTAGTTGCCGTCCTTTATTAAGTACATTGAACTCATTGAATGCTTTCATCTGAGCTATTTGCCGCTGGTTGAGTTCTTGCAAGTGCTTATCTTGACGTTCTTGCCTCTCAGTAACTTGGTGGATGGCTTGAGTGAGTTGGGAGTAGTGTTCCTGTTGCTGCTCCATTTGTTGTTTCTGCCACTCCTCTTGTTGTGTCCGAACCTTCCTCGTTTAATTGTCCAATCAATTCCCTTCAATGCTCCTTTCCCTTTTCCTATAAAAATAAGGAAAATTAATATCATTGAGAAATTAAACTTTATGGCTAGAATAATAAAGAAAACGAACTAGATTGTTTATTCATGAACACCAACTAACTAACTAACTGTGTATCCTTATATGCACATTGGTGGCACCTTGGGTGACACCAAACTTAGTTTGTAACACTGTGATGAAAAAGTTTTGTTCAAGGCTCCAAGATTAGCATGCTCTGGTTTGCATTCATGCTCTCTCGGCATGCTTTGAACACCAAACCTATTCTTCACTATATACTGCCTAATAAGGATTTCACCAAGTATTTGTCAAGTTTGGGTTGGAATTCATGAATATTGACTTATTCACTATTTTCTAAAAGCATATAAAACATGGATTTCCTCCCATGGAGCGCTTCTTTAGCGTCACTAGCTTGACGGTTCTCCTTCATCAGGGAGGTTGATAATGCTTCAAGTCTTCTCCTCTGGCAGTAGACCTATATCCAGTGGTTGTATCAATGATCTCTACATGTTCCAAGGAGAGAACTCTGTTGATAGTGAAGACCTTAGGTAACTGAGATGGTACAGTGGGGAGATTAGGGGGGATATCTGGGAAGTAAGCTGAGATCACTTTATCCCCTGGAGAGAAATCCTTGGTAGGGATCTTTTTGTTCTTCCACCTCCTTGGTACCTTCTTCTTCGTTCCTTGTGATGTTGTATTACTCTTTGTGACCTCCTCCTCTAAGGAAATGTGGTTACTGGTCTCATATGATTCTGGTGGTTTGGGTTCCTCCTGATTTTCTTTGAGCTATGGCAATTGCTGTTTGCCTTGTTCATCAATCAAGGGAGTTCCCAGATGTGCTGGTTGTGCTTCAGTGCTTGTTTCTTCCTTCAGTATATCACTGTGATTCTTCCTTGGTTCCTTGTTCTCTTGATCTGTTTCTTGTGAGAGTTTGAAGACATTAAAGCTGAGTTGTTCATCATGGATCCTCAAGATTAGCTCCCCTCACTCTACATCTATGAGTGCTCTGGCTGTAGCTAGGAATGGTCTTCCCAATATGATTGGGTGAGTGTGACTCTCTTCCATGTCCAATATGACAAAGTCTGTTGAGAGGAAGTATTTCCCAACCTTTACCAACACATTTTCCACCACTCCTATTGCTTGCTTTTGAGTTTTATCAGCCAGCCTGATGACTACATCCGTGGGCATTATCTCATTGATTTGCAGCCTCTTCATAAGGGATAAGGGCATTAAGTTGATGCTTGCTCCCAAATCGCAGAGTCCCTTATCAAACATGGTTTCTCCGATGGCACAAGGGATGTAGAAACTCCCTGGGTCCTTTCTTTTTGTAGGCAACTCTGGTTGAATGAGGGCGCTGCACTCCTTGTTCATCACTATAGTTTGGCCTCCCTTGAGTGAGCTTTTCCTGGGAAGCAGTTCCTTCATATACTTGATGTATGCAGGCATTTGTTGGATGGTCTTGATGAATGGTATGTTTACATGCAGAGATGCAAACAAGTCAAGAAATTTTGAGTATATTCTCTTCTCCACAGCACCATTGAGTAGTTGGGGAAAGGGTGCGTAGAATCTCAGCAGCTCCTGTTGTGAGATTTTTGGTTCTTGGTGATCTTTTTCCTTCTTCTCTGCTGAGGTATCTCCAGGTTGTTCTGACGGCTTGTTTGGCTTGTCCTCAGTCTCCTTACCACTTATAGTGACCATCTTGCAATCTTCCCATCTTACTTTCTTTGTTTCACCTCTCGGATTTGTCTCTGTGTCACTTGGAAATTCATCTGTAGGTTTGGGAATCTGCTCAGAGAGATACCCCACTTGAGATTCCAACCTCTTGATGGTGTCTCCCTGGTTCTTAAAATTTGCTCGTACTTCCTCCTTGAACACCTTGTTGTCTTGAATCTCTTTGCATATGCCTTCAAGCAGGTTCTCAATCCTTGAGAGTCTGTCATCAGATGATGGTAGGTTGGGATTGGAGGTAGAAGGATGAGGAGTGTTATTTTGGTTTTGATATGGATGTGGAGAGGTGTTGTTATGGTGGTGTTGATATGTTCTCTGTGTGAATTGTTGGTGAGCTGCATTGTTGTTGGGGTTGTGACGTCTCTGATCTTGGCTTTGATCTTGTTGATTCCCCCACCCAAAGTTTGGGTGATTCCTCCAACCAGGGTTGTAGGTCTTGGAGTATGGGTCATGATTTTGTCTAGGTGAATTCTCAATGTAGTTGGCTTGCTCCTGTTCACTCTCTGCCTCTGCATTCACTCCCTCTTGGGTTGTTGATGAGGTGGTGATTGCAACTACTTGGTTCCTCTCCATCTTCTTGGTGAGGTCAGCTAATTGCTTGGTAATGAGCTTGTATTGTGCCAGCAGAGCATCTACATTGTTTAGCTCCATCACTCCTCTAGTGTTCCCTCTTTCGGAGGCATAGAAGTAGTCATTCTCTGCTACAGTTTCAATGACATCTATGGCCTCCTCAATGGTCTTCTTCTTGTTCAGAGATCCCCCGGATGAGTGGTCTACTGCTTTCTTTGATTCATAAGAAAGGCCTTCATAGAAAATGTGTAGCTGCACCCATTCATTGAACATATTTGGTGGACACCTCCTTGTTAGGTCCTTAAACCTCTCCCATGCTTCATATAGAGTCTCACCATCCTGCTGCCTGAAAGTTTGAACCTCAGCTCTCAGCCTGTTAATTCTTTGAGGAGGATAGAATCTAGCTAAAAATTTGTTCACCACATCTTCCCAGGTTGTCAAACTCTCCTTAGGGAAGGATTCCAGCCATTTAGATGCCTTATCCTTAAGTGAGAAAGGGAACAAAAGTAGTCTATAGGTGTCAGGATGAACACCATTAGACTTCATAGTATCGCATATCCTCAGGAAGGTGGTTAGATGTTGATTGGGGTCTTCTTGGACGCTCCTCCGAATGAACAGTTGTTCTGAACAAGGGTGATGAGTTGTGGTTTTAGTTCAAAGTTGTTGGCATGTATGGTTGGCTTTTGAATGCTACTCCCACAGTTTCCTGGGTTTGGGTTGATGTAGGAGCCTAGAACTCTTCTCTCTTGCCCAGCATGATTTGCTAGACCTTCTCTGCCATGGTTGTGAGCCTCTTCTTCATGAATGTTCTCTATATTCTCCTCCATGTCTAGTTCAAAGTACTCTTCCTCTTCCTCAGCACCCACTACTCTTTTTCCTCTTGTTTCCCTCCTTAATCTAAGGAAGGTCCTCTCAGGTTCAGAATCAAAGGAAGTTGAAGCCCCGCTTCTCCTCCCTGTCATACAATCAACAAAGTACAAGCAAGGAAACAGATCCAGAAAGTATTCTGTTAGAATTACTGTTAGTGTGAGTGATGCAATATATCAAACAGTTAGTGAACTGAATTGTAAATAACTAAAAAAAAGTAAACGCAAAAGTAGGGGGAAGGGAAGAAATTAACTAATACTGAAAGCGAATTAACTCAACAGAAATTTAAATCAAACAAAAGAAAAATGCTCAATCTAGTTATCCTCCAATTTAATCATTGTTGATTCAAAATCAATCCCCGACAACGGTGCCATAAACTTGATACGCACAAAACTTGTCTCTCAACAAATTTTCTTCGGCAAACGAATTTGTCGTCAAGTAAAAACTCACAATAGAGTGAGGTCGAATCCCACAGAGATTGATTGATCAAGCAACTTTAATTAGAGGAATGTTCTAGTTGAGCGAACCAGAATTTGATTTGAGATTTTCAAAACTACTCCTATATATACTGCTCTTCTCATCTTCTAGTTGGCTCTTCAAGTCTTAGGTATGGGCCTCTGAATCTTGAGTTTGAAGCAATTATCCTTTTCATTGGGCTTAGCTTTGCTTGCAGAGAGAAAAGGTAAAGTAGGCAGGGACTTTGACTCAGGACGTTAGTGGTGTCAACGTTAAGTGAAAGTGTGGGTTCGAGAACGTTAGTGACAATCACCTTTTTCACTAACGTTCCTAACCCAAATATGATCACGTTCACTTCAACGTTAGTGGCACTAATGTGACCACTAACGTTGCCTCTTGTTTCTTCAAACACATTATTGGGACTTACCTTTCCCAATAACGTGGAGAGTCCCCCCTTGTCCCTTCGTTAGAGTCCACGTTAACTAGGTTAACGTGGCTTCTAACGTAGCAGTGCCAATTCTTCGAGAACGTTAGTAACACTTACCTTTGTCACTAACGTTCCAATGTGCCCCTTTCCCACGTTAGAGTCCACGTTAACTAGGTTAACATGGCTTCTAACGTAGTAATGCTAGCCATCCCCAACGTTAGTGACAAAGGTGAGTGTCACTAACGTTGGCTCATCATCTCTTTATCCACGTTAGCTTCCACGTTAACTAAGTTAACGTTGCTCATGGTGGTTCACCCCAACGTTAGTGACAAAGGTAAGTGTCACTAATGTTGGCTATCAATTGCTCTCTCCACGTTAGCTTCCACGTTAACTAAGTTAACGTGGCAACTAACGTGGCCAATTATGAGCTTGGTCCAACGTTAGTGACAAAGGAGAGTGTAACAAACGTTGGCCTTGTTGTCTTCTTCCACGTTAGAGTTCACGTTAACTTAGTTAACGTGACTCTTAACGTGGGCTTATGATGGCTTCGAGGGCGTTATTGGCGATTACCTTTCTCATTAACTTTGCAAGTTAGCACCCATTCCACGTTAGAGGTCACGTTAGTGGGACTAATGTGACTGCTAACGTGGTTCTTCTTTGCTTCCTTTGTCCTGAAATCAAGCAACAAAGTTCTAGTCCAAGTCATGAGTCATGCATCATCTAATTTGTCATATAATTCATTCAAAATTCTCATGAAATCATGTAAAGTGCACAATGTATGCTTGAATCAAGATGTAAGTGAATATCTACCCAAAACTAGCTTATTTTCTAAGAAAATGCATGAAACTACCTTAAAAATAGTAAAGAAAAGGTCAGTGAAACTGGCCAAAATGCCCTGGCATCACATCTTTAGGGTCTTTCTTCTTGATCATCATCTTCAGTGATGCCTTCCATGCTTCTCTTTGTGATTCCCTTTTCTCCTTTTACTTTCTCTGTGTCCTCATCTTCAAAGAGCACCCCAGCCCTGTTGCATAGCCTTAGAATGGTGCTTGGATGACCAAGCCTACTCGATTTGTTTGTGCTTTCAGCCATCTCCTGAATACTGTCGGTTATGAATTGTGAGAGGTTAATTTCTCCTCCATGTAGGATGCAGTATGTCAAGAGTGCTCGCTTGACTATGACCGCTTAGGTGTTTCTAGTAGGGAGTATAGATCTCCTTACTATCTTATACCACCCCTTGGCCTCAGGAGTGTGATCTAGTCTTTTTAAGTAGCTTGGGACTCCCTTTGAATCTCTTTCCTAGTCTGTGCCTTCCAAACATATCCCCTGTAATATCTCATCGGGGTCATTTTCTCCCTGCAGTCTATCCTCAAAGCTAAGCTCTCCATAGGTTATGGTTCTCAACTGTAGGACCCTTGTAATTGATGATGGACTAAAATCCACCTCAACACCTCTGACATAACTTTTATAAGGGGGGCTGTCCTTGCTCTCTTTCACAGCATTGGCATAAAATTCCCTTATCATAACCGCACTAATGTCAGTGAGAGGATGGCATAGAAGCTCCCACCTCCTTTCCTTAGTAATTTTCCTCATGATGGGATACTCCCCCTCCCTCAATCTGAAGCCCATCTCAGGAAAGACATGCTTTGATTTCATGAGCCTATGATATCTTGCTTCATGAATCTGAGATTTAAATTTCTTTGTATCATAGGTTGGGGGTTCGGCCACCATTGGTGCTTTTCCTTTTCTTCTACTAGAACCTGATGAGGCCATGAGTTGGGAGAGAGAAGTGAGGAAAGGTGGGTTGTGTTTTAGGCCACGGTTTAGCTATGGAGGGAATGGAAAGTGGAGAAGGCAATGTTGCTACTGAGTAAGGACGGGAACGTGTTTTTGGATGAGTGAAAGGTTAAACAAAGGCTTACAGATGTGGGGAAAGCTTGTATGAATGTGTATCTCATGAAGTGTCTCAAACTATTTATAGACAAGGCATCAAGGTTTTGAACAAAAACACACTTGAAGGCAGCAATTCAGTTAAGAACATGAAGGGTGAGGATTGAGCTGAACATTATGGGAAACTCATGAGATGAACGGTGATGAGCGGATAATTTATACGCTTTTTGGCATTGTTTTTAGTATGTTTTTAGTAGGATCTAGTTACTTTTAGGGATGTTTTCATTAGTTTTTATGTTAAATTCACATTTCTGGACTTTACTATGAGTTTGTGTGTTTTTCTGTGATTTCAGGTATTTTCTGGCTGAAATTGAGGGACTTGAGCAAAAATCAGATTCAGAGGTTGAAGAAGGACTGCTGATGCTGTTGGATTCTGACCTCCCTGCACTCAAAATGGATTTTCTGGAGCTACAGAACTCAAAATGGCGCGCTTCCAATTGCGTTGGAAAGTAGACATCCAGAGCTTTCCAGAAATATATAATAGTCCATACTTTGCCCGAGTTTAGATGACGCAAACTGACATTCAACGCCAGCTCTCTACCCAATTCTGGCGTTCAGCGCCAGAAACAAGTTGCAAAGTGGAGTTCAACGCCCAAAATGGCACAAAAGCTGGCGTTCAACCTGCTGTTCCTCAAAGATTAATGCAAAGTACTACTATTTTCTATTCAATTCATCTTATTTCGCTTCTAAGATATTCATTCGCACTTCAACCTGAATGTGATGAACGTGACAATCATCATCATTCCCTATGAACGCGTGCCTGACAACTACTTCCATTCTACATTAGATTGAATGAGTATCTCTTAGATCTCTTAATCAGAATCTTCGTGGTATAAGCTAGATTGATGGCGGCATTCATGAGAGTCCGGAAAGTCTAAACCTTGTCCGTGGTATTCCGAGTAAGACTCTGGGATTGAATGACTGTGACGAACTCCAAACTTACGAGTGCTGGGCGTAGTGACAGACGCAAAAGGATAGTAAATTCTATTCCAGTATGATCGAGAACCTCCAAGATGATTAGCCATGCAGTGACAGCGCATCGGACCATTTTCACAGAGAGGAATAGGATGCAACCAACGACAAGGGTGATGCCTCCAGTCGATTAGCCGTGCTGTGATAGAGCATTTGGACCATTTTCCCGAGAGGATTGAAAGTAGCCATTGGCACCGGTGACATCCTTACACAAAGCCAGCCATAGAAAGGAGTAAGACTGATTAGATGAAGACAGCAGGAAAGCAGAGGTTCAGAGGAATGAACGCATCTCCATACGCTTATCTGAAATTCTCATCAATGATTTACATAAGTATTTCTATCCTTATTTTAGTATTAATTTCGAAAACTCCATAACTATTTTATATCCGCCTGACTGAGATTTACAAGGTGACCATAGCATGCTTCATACCAACAATCTCCGTGGGATCGACCCTTACTCACGTAAGGTTTATTACTTGGACGACCCAGTGCACTTGCTGGTTAGTTATGCGAAGTTGTGAAGATATGTGTAGACCATGGTTCTGTGCATCCGTTTTTGGTGCCATCGCCAGGGAATCAATTTCGAACAATAATTCACAACCTGAGTAACAATTTCGCATACCAAGTTTTTGGCACAGTTGCCGGGGATTGTTCGAGTTTGGACAACTGACGGTTCATCTTGTTGCTCAGATTAGGTAATTCTCTTTTTGTTTTATTTTCAAAAATTTTTCAAAATTCTTTCAAAAATTTCTCTTTTGTTTTCGAAAAAAAAATTTAAAATAAAAATGTTTTCAAAAAAATATATTTTTCTTCAGAATTTTTAAGAATGAATTCTAGTGTTTCATGAAGCATGTGGAAACCTGGCTGGCTGTAAAGCCATGTCTAATTCTTCTGTGTAGGGCATGTCAGGCGTGTCATGTCTGAGTTACATACTAAAGCTTGGCTGGCTATTAAGCCATGCCTGACCCTTTGATTGGAGCTTTAGGCTAAAGAGCATAAGATTCCTGGAATTCATATTAAAAATTTTGGAATCCATATTTTTCTTTTTCAAAATAATTTTCGAAAAAAATTCCAAAAAAATTTAGAAAATCAAAAAAAAAATTCAAGAATATTTTTTATGTTTCTTGTTTGAGTCTTGAGTCATGTTATAAGTTTGGTGTCAATTGCATGTTCATCTTGCATTTTTTGAAAAAATTCATGCATTCATAGTGTTCTTCATGATCTTCAAGTTGTTCTTGGTAAGTCTTCTTGTTTGATCTTTGCATTTGCATGTTTTGTGTCTTTTCTTGTTTTTCATATGCATTCCTGAATTCTTTATGTCTAAGCATTAAAGAATTCTAAGTTTGGTGTCTTGCATGTTTTCTTTGCATTAAAAATTTTTCAAAAATATGTTCTTGATGTTCATCATGATCTTCAAAGTGTTCTTGGTGTTCATCTTGACATTCATAGCATTCTTGCATGCATTCATTGTTTTGATCTAAAAATTTCATGCATTGCATCATTTTTCATGTTTCCCTCTCTCATCATTAAAAATTCAAAAATCAAAAAAATATCTTTCCCTTTTTCTCTCTTAAAAATTCGAAAAATAGATTTGACTTTTTCAAAAATTTTAAAAATCTAGTTGTTTTTATGAGTCAAATCAAATTTTCAATTTAAAAATCTCATCTTTTTCAAAATCTTTTTCAAAAATCAAATCTTTTTTCAAAAACTAATTTCTATCATATCTTTTCAAAAATATCTTCTTATCTTACCTTTTTCAAAAAAAAAAAGTGATTGGAAAATATCTTTTCTAACTTCCTAACTTCTTATCTTTTCAAAATTTGTTTCAACTAACTAACTAACTTTTTGTTTGTTTCTTACCTTTTTCAAAACTACCTAACTAACACTCTCTCTCTAATTTTTGAAAAAATCTTCCCTCTTTTTCAAATTTTTTTTAATTAGACTAATTATTTTATTTTTTATTTGAATTTTCGAAAAACTACTAACCTTTTTTCAAAAACTATTTTCGAAAATCACTAACTCTTCTTCAAAAATTATTTTCAAAAATTCTCTCCTCCTCTCATCCCTTCTATTTATTTATTCATCTACTAACATCTCTTCCTCACATCACTCACCAAATTCGAACCCCCTCTTCTATCTGTGTTCGAATTTTTTCTTCTTTTCTTCTTCTACTAACAATAAGGAACCTCTTTACTGTGACATAGAGGATTCCTCTTCTTTTCTTTTTCTCTTCTCTTTCTTATGAGCAGGGACAAAGAAAAAGGCATTCTTGTTGAAGCTGATACAAAACCTGAAAGGACTCTGAAGAGAAAACTAAGAAAAGCTAAATTGCAACAATCCAGAGACAACCTGATTAAAAATTTCGAACAAGTAAAGGAGATGGCAGCCAAACCCAACAACAATAATGCAAGGAGAATGCTTGGTGACTTTACTGCACCTAATTCCAATTTACATGGAAGAAGCATCTCCATTCCTACCATTGGAGCAAACAATTTTGAGCTAAAACCTCAGCTAGTTTCTCTGATGCAGCAGAACTGCAAGTTTCATGGACTTCCATCTGAAGATTCTTTTCAGTTCTTAACT
>NC_029787.2:70753891-70754149 GCF_000816755.2 Arachis ipaensis
ATCCTGTGAGTAATGGGACGCCTATGAAGAAGGGAGTTCTTGAAATTGATACTCTGAATGCCATATTGGCTCAGAATAAAATATTGCTCAGCAAGTCAATATGATTTCTCAGAGTCTGAATGGAATGTAAGCTGCATCCAATAGTACTCAAGAGGTATCTTCTGAGGAAGAAGCTTATGATCCTGAGAACCCTGCAATAGCAGAGTTAAAATACATGGGTGAACCATATGGAAACACCTACAATCCATCATGGAGAAA
>NC_029787.2:70754158-70778526 GCF_000816755.2 Arachis ipaensis
GAAGAGGATGAATCCATCATCCTAGGAAGACCTTTCCTAGCCACAGCAAGAGCTGTGATTGATGTGGACAGAGGAGAATTGATCCTTCAATTAAATAAGGACAACCTTGTGTTTACAACTCAAGGATCTCTCTCTATATCCATGGAGAGGAAGCAGAAAAAGCTTCTCTTAAAGCAAAGTCAACCAAAGCCCCCACAGTCAAACTCTAAGTTTGGTGTTGGGAGGCCACAACCAAACTCTTAGTTTGGTGTCAAACCCCCATATCCAAACTCTAAGTTTGGTGTTGGGAGGTCTCAACAAAGCTCTGCACATCTGTGAGGCTCCATGAGAGCCCACTGTCAAGCTATTGACATTAAAGAAGCGCTTGTTGAGAGGCAACCCAATGTTTATTTATCTAATTTTATTTTTGTTTTTCATATTTTCTTAGGTTCATGATCATGTGGAATCACAAAATAAACGAAAAATTTAGAAACAGAATCAAAAACAGCGGAAGAAAAATCACACCCTGGAGGAAGCACCTGCATGGCATTCAACGCCAGAACAGAGCATGGTTCTGGCGCTGAACGCCCAAAATGGGCAGTATCTGGGCGCTGAACGCCTAAAATGGGCATTATCTGGGCGCTGAACGCCAGAATTGCACCCTGGAGAGGAGCTGGCGCTGAACGCCCAGAACAAGCATGGTTCTGGTGTTCAACGCCAGAAATGAGCAACAAATGGGCGTTGAACGCCCAAAATGGGCATCAACCTGGTGCTGAACGCCCAGAGTTGTGTGCAAGGGCATTTTACATGCCTAATTTGGTGCAAGGTTGTAAATCCTTGAACATCTCAGGATCTGTGGACCCCACAGGATCCCCACCTACCTCCACTCACTCTCTTCTCTCTTCTCAATCATCCTCTATTCCCAATAAACACTCTTCCCCAAAACCCTTCACCTATCACCTCCATCTCTTTTCCCTATTAACCCTTCACCACTTACAACCACCCACTCTTCCCCATAAACCTACCCAATAAACTCCACCTACCTTCAAAATTCAAATCAATTTCCCACCCAAACCCACCCATATGGCCGAACCTTAATCCCCCCTCCATTCCCTATATAAAGCCTTCCATTCTTCCTCATTTTCACACAACACAACCCTCTCTTCTCTTCTTGGCCGAAACACACCTCCCCCCTCTTCTCCATCTTTTCTTCTTCTTCTTCATCTAATTCTTTATTTTCTTGCTCGAGGGCGAGAAATATTCTAAGTTTGGTGTGGTAAAAGCATAAGCTTTTTGTTTTTCCATTACCATTGATGGCACCTAAGACCGGAGAATCCTCTAAAAAAGGGAAAGGGAAGACAAAAACTTCCACCTCCGAGTCATGGGAGATGGAAAGATTCATCTCCAAAGCTCATCAAGACCACTTCTATAATGTTATGGCCAAGAAGAAGGTGATCCCCGAGGTCCCTTTCAAACTCAAAAGAAATGAGTATCCGGAGATCCGACATGAAATTCAAAGAAGAGGTTGGGAAGTTCTAACAAATCCCATCCAACAAGTCGGCATCCTAATGGTTCAAGAGTTCTATGCCAATGCATGGATCACCAAGAACCATGATCAAAGTAAGAACCCGGATCCAAAGAACTATGTTACAATAGTTCGGGGGAAATACTTGGATTTTAGTCCGGAAAATGTGAGGTTGGCGTTAAACTTGCCTATGATGCAAGGAGATGAACGCCCCTACACTAGAAGGGTCAACTTTAATCAAAGGTTGGACTAAGTCCTCATGGACATATGTGTGGAAGGAGCTCAATGGAAGATTGACTCTAAAGGCAAGCCGGTTCAACTAAGAAGATTGGACCTCAAGCCTGTGATGGTTGGAGTTCATCCAACGCTCCATCATCCCCACTAGCAACCAATCTGAAGTTACTGTGGATCGGGCCATCATGATCCATAGCATCATGATTGGAGAAGAAGTAGAGGTTATGAAGTCATCCTACATGATCATTAGTAGTTAGTAACTTTGTCTTAAAGTTATGAATGTCCTATGAATCCATCACCTCCCTTAAATGAAAAATGTTTTAATTCAAAAGAACAAGAAGTACATGAGTTTTGAATTTATCCTTGAACTTAGCTTAATTATATTGATGTGGCGACAATGCTTCTTGTTTTCTGAATGTATGCTTGAACAGTGCATATGTCTTTTGAAGTTGTTGTTTAAGAATGTTAAATATGTTGGCTCTTGAAAGAATGATGACTAGGAAACATGTTATTTAATAATCTGAAAAATCATAAAAATGATTCTTGAAGGAAGAAAAAGCAGCAAAGAACAAAGCTTGCAGAAAAAAAAAAGAAAAAAACAGGCGAAAAAAATAGAAAGGAAAAAAAAAGCAAGCAGAAAAAGCCAATAACCCTTAAAACCAAAAGGCAAGGGCAAATAAAAAGGATCCCAAGGCTTTGAGCATCAGTGGATAGGAGGGCCTAAAGGAATACAATCCTGGCCTAAGCGGCTAAACTAAGCTGTCCCTAACCATGTGCTTGTGGCGTGTAGGTGTCAAGTGAAAACTTGAGACTGAGCGGTTAAAGTCAAGGTCCAAAGCAAAAGAAGAGTGTGCTTAAGAACCCTGGACACCTCTAATTGGGGACTTTAGCAAAGCTGAGTCATAATCTGAAAAGGTTCACCCAATTATGTGTCTGTGGCATTTATGTATCCGGTGGTAATACTGGAAAACAAAGTGCTTAGGGCCACAGCCAAGACTCATAAAGAAGCTGTGTTCAAGAATCATCATACTGAACTAGGAGAATCAATAACAATATCTGAACTTTGAGTTCCTATAGATGCCAATCATTCTGAACCTCAATGGATAAAGTGAGATGCCAAAACTATTCAAGAGGCAAAAAGCTACAAGTCCCGCTCATCTAATTGAAGCTATGTTTCATTGATAGTTTGTAATTTATAGTATATTCTCTTCTTTTTATCCTATTTGATTTTCAGTTGCTTGGGGACAAGCAACAATTTAAGTTTGGTGTTGTGATGAGCGGATAATTTATACGCTTTTTGGCATTATTTTTAGTATGTTTTTAGTAGGATCTAGTTACTTTTAGGGATGTTTTCATTATTTTTTATGTTAAATTCACATTTCTGGACTTTACTATGAGTTTGTGTGTTTTTCTATAATTTCAGGTATTTTCTGGCTGAAATTGAGGGACTTGAGCAAAAATCAGATTCAGAGGTTGAAGAAGGACTGCTGATGCTGTTGGATTCTGACCACCCTGCACTCAAAATGGATTTTCTAGAGCTACAGAACTCAAAATGGCGCGCTTCAAATTGCGTTAGAAAGTAGACATCTAGGGCTTTCCAGCAATATATAATAGTCCATACTTTGTCCTAGTTTAGACGACGCAAACAGGCGTTCAACGCCAGCTCTCTACCCAATTCTAGCGTCCAGCGCCAGAAACAAGTTGCAAAGTGGAGTTCAACGCCCAAAATGGCACAAAAGCTGGCGTTCAACTCCAAGAATGACCTCTCCACGTGTAGACTTCAAGCTCAGCCCAAGCACACACCAAGTGGGCCCCAGAAGTAGATTTAAGCATCAATTACTTACTTCTGTAAACCCTAGTGACTAGTTTATTATAAATAGAACTTTTTATCATTGTATTCGTAGTCTTGGTTACTCCGGTTCCCCTCTGGGGCCGAGACCAATGAACTCCATTATCACTTATGTATTTTCAACGGTAGAGTTTCTGCACTCCATAGATAAAATACGCTTATCTGAAATTCTCATCAATGATTTACATAAGTATTTCTATCCTTATTTTAGTATTAATTTCGAAAACTCCATAACTATTTTATATCCGCCTGACTGAGATTTACAAGGTGACCATAGCTTGCTTCATACCAACAATCTCCGTGGGATCGACCCTTACTCACGTAAGGTTTATTACTTGGATGACCCAGTGCACTTGCTGGTTAGTTATGCGAAGTTGTGAAGATATGTTTAGACCATGGTTCTGTGCATCCGTTTTTGGTGCCATCGCCAGGGAATCAATTTTGAACAATAATTCACAACCTGAGTAACAATTTTGCATACCAAATGGTTTGCATGCATAGTTGAAGGTTGACAAGGATTCCTTCCCCATTGGATGCATGAGGTTCGGTCTCTAAGGGTGCATACATGCAGATTTTGTTTTCCAAGGGGCACGTTTCTCTAAGCACATGTGATCACCCTCCCTTGGCTTGTCATAACCGTGCCTTTCCTCCTCTTTTGTCCTCTTCTCAATCTTCTTTTTCCTATTCAATTAAATCAACAAAATAGTGAGCCTTAGGATTCAAAAGTGGCACGGTGGTGTGGTGATAGTCATTTAAACAATTTAACATGTTCCTTATTCATAAAGAAACAATTGTGCTCCTTAGATAGTGAACCAAGATTTGGTGAACACCAAACTTGTCCCTTGCTAAGGGATCAATGTAAAATGCAAATAATCCATCACAATTCGTACCTTCATTATAAGAAACATTTTATTTTCTAGCATAAATTCCTAAAATGAAACAATTTGTGATCCATCTATTCATAAATTTGATTTTATGAACAAAATTGATTTCTCTGCAATTTAATGTGTATGCAGACACCAAAATTAATGTTTGGCTATATTTTCCATCAAAATGAACGAGCATATAGTCTAAGAAAGCTAGAAAGGCTATTTTGGAGTGCCTGCAGGCACACCAAACTTAGAAGTCTAGCATATGCTTAAAGATCATGTATGCAGGTATCAAATATATTCATGAGCACTCAAATTCATGCTAGAAGGACCATTGATTATTGGAATTAAAATCAAAGCAAAAATCTTAAATCATGGGTTGCCTCCCATGGAGTACTCTTTTATTGTCATTAGCTTAACATTAAGCCTTTATTAGGGTGGTTGATGACTATAGTGTCTCAGCTTGTCTCTACTCACTGTGAGCTTCCTTCCAGTGCCTTGATGTTCAATTTCTGCATGATCCAATGAGAGTATCCTGCTAACAGTGTAGTAGTCATCAACTTGTTGGTTTGTCCCCAACTGTTGGTAGATTAACTTTACTTTATCTCCCTTTGAAAATCCCTCAGTCGGGATCTTTTTGTTCTTCCATCCTTTTTGAGCCTTTTTCTTGCTTTTCTTTCTTCTTTTTGGTGATCCTTCTCCCTTGACGATGGGCTACATTTCATTTTTTTCTTACTTTCCCTCATCACTCTGCACAAGTTCATTTTCCTTCTGTCCTGCTTTGTTGCTTATTTCTTGCTTTGGAAGGGAATTAATGAGTGTCTTGTTGGTTTCTTCCTTCCACTGCAAGTCTTCTTTATTGATCTCCATGCAGTCTTTCTTTTCATCAGAGTGATGTGTTTCTGGAAAGACATTTAGAGTAATGCTTTCATCGTTCACTCTCAAAGTCAATGCCCCTTGTTCCACATCTATAATAGCCCTTGCTGTAGCCAAGAATGGTCTTCCTAGTATGATGGAATTACCTTCTTCCTGATCTAGGTCCAGAATCACAAAGTCTGTAGGGAATATAAACTTATCCACTTTGACCAAAAGGTTTTCAATCACACCTTTGGGAAACACCACAGACTTGTCTACTAGCTCTAGTGTTATCTGTATGGGCTTTACCTCTTCTATGCATAGCCTTTTCATCAGAGAAGAGGGCATTAGATTGATGCTAGCTCCTAAGTCACACATTGCTTTATTGATGCTTATGTCGCCAATGGTACAAGGTAGGAAAAAGCTTCCAGGGTCCTCAAGTTTTGGGGGAAGCCCTTTCTGGATTAATACACTGCATTCTTCAGTGAGCATAATGGTTTCCTTCTCATGCTAGCTTCTCTTCTTGTTAATGAGCTCTTTCAAGAATTTTTCATATAGTGGCATCTGCTCTAATACTTCAGCCAAGGGACTATTAATTTCCAATTTCTTGAAGACTTCAAGAAACTTGGGGAAGTGTTGATCATTGGTTTCCTTGTTGAACCTTTGAGGATATGAAAAGGGAGGTGTGAAAGCCTTCTCCACTTGCATCTGTCCTTGAGATAGTCCTTCTATTGCTTCCTTCCCTTTTCTTAAGTTTTGTGGCTGGTCATCCTTCTCTTTGAGCTTCTTTGAAGTTTGCTTGCTTGCTGTCACTTCTTTGTTGCTGGCTTCCTCTTTCTCAGCTTGCTTCTTGTCATTCTCCTTTGGCTTCTTGGTTGCTTCTTCGTCTTTCACCAAGATCTTTCCACTTCTTAGCTGTATGGCATTGCATTCTTCTTTAAGATTTAGAATGGTGTCACTTGGGAGTGAGCTTGATGGCCTTTCAATTACAGCTTGCTTGGAAAGCTGTCCAATCTGCCTTTCTATATTTCTTATGGAAGCTTCATTGTTCTTGTTTGTAAGTTCTTACTGTTTCATTATTTTTTCCATCAATATCTCCAAGTTAGAGATTCTCTGAAAGTCTTGTGGAATTTGTGGTTGGTTGTGAGCTCGTGAGGGTGAATAATAGTTGTTTAGGTTGGTGGTTTAGTTATTGGATGGATAATGGTTGGAATTGGGGTAATTATTTTGGGGTTTTCTATATGGATTTTGGTTATTGTTCTGCTGGTTGTTTCTTGAGTTGTTTTTATTTGAATTTTTTTGCCATGGCTACTGATTTTGATGGTGATTATCTCCCCATCTAAGGTTGGGGTGGTTCCTCCAAGATGGATTGTAAGTGTCACCATAAACTTCACTTGATCCAGAACCTAGGTTGTGCACATATTGAATTTGTTCCTGCTGCTGATCTTCTTGGTTCTCTTCATTCTGCCCCCATGTGGTTGATGGTTGGCTTGTGACATTTACTGATGCAACTTGTAAGCTATCAATCCTCTTTGCCATTTGTTCAAATTGTTGCTGAAATTGTTGCTGCATCATCTTGTTTTGAGCTAGGATTGTGTCTACTCCTTCCAACTCTAGCACTCCTTTCCTTTGTAATGGTTGGCGTTGTCTCTGATGGCCAAAGAAATATTGATTGTTTGCCACCATATCAATGAAGTTTTGAGCCTCCTCTGCTGTCTTCATCAATTGTAAGGAGCCTCCTGCTGAGTGATCTAGTGCCTCCTGAGCCTTGAGAGTCAAACCTTCATAGAAATTTTGAAGAATGTCCCATTCATTAAACATTTCAGGAGGATATTTTCTAATCAGAGCCTTGTACCTCTCCCATGCCTCATAGAGAGATTCTGCATCCATCTGTATAAATGTTTGTACCTCAGTCTTGAGCCTGATGATCCTTTGAGGTGGGTAGAACTTGGCCAAAAATTTATTCACTAGATCCTCCCAGCTAGTGATGCTTCCTTGTGGAAAGGTTTCAAGCCATTGAGCAGCCTTATCCCTCAATGAAAATGGAAACAGCAGCAATTTATATGTTTCTAGATGCACACCATTAGACTTCACTGTATCACAAATCCTCAAGAAGGTAGATAAGTGTTGGTTTGGATCCTCCAAGGGGCTTCCTCCATATGAGCATTTGTTCTGTACCAATGTGATGAGCTGGGGCTTCAATTCAAAGTTATTTGTATTGACATTTGGGGTAAGGATGCTACTCCCATAATGCCATGGATTAGCAAATGTATATGAAGCCAATACTCTCCTTTATGGTTGACCATTGTTGTTAGCCACTCCTACTGGTGGATTTGTTGGATTTGTTGAGTGTTCCTCCATTTCATGAAATTCGTCTTCAAAAAGTTCTTCCTCTCCAACAATTCCTTTTTCTCTTGCTCCTCTTCTTATCCTTCAGAGAGTTCTTTCATCAGCCTCACAGAAAGTAGGGGTTTCCCTCCTTACCTCTGGCATAAAAAAACAAGAAACACACAGACACAGAACCAGAAAATAATTCACTCTATTGATAGAGCAAAGTTGATGTTAGCTTAAGCAAAAATACAAATAGTTAATGTGCTTGTTAGAAACAAATAAAGTAAACAAAGATAAAGAAAAAGTGCTTAATCTAGACCACCACCTTACTTAATCATTGTCAATCTAATTCAATCCCCGGCAACGGCGCCAAAAACTTGATGGGTTGAAAACGGATTCCAATACAAAACTCACTGGCAAGTGTACCGGGTCGCATCAAGTAATAATAACTAACATGAGTGAGGTCGATCCCACAGGGATTGAAGGATTGAGCAATTTTAGTTAGGTGGTTGATTTAGTCAAGCAAACAAGTGTTGATTTGAGTGATTTGTATTCAACAGAAGCTAAATTGCATGAAATTAAAAGGGAGAGGGAGAATTGACAGTAAATTAAAGGGCAAAGGAAGTAAAAAAGCTGAATCTTAAAGTGCAAGTAATATAAATGATAGAAGCTTAAATTGCAAGAAATGTAAATGGCTGAAACTTAGAGTACAAGAAATATAAATTGCTTGAATCATAAAGGGCTTTGGGAGCTGGATCTCAGAAATTAAACAAGAGAGTGTAAATGACAATCAACAGAGAAGTAACAGATGAATTAAAATATAGCAGATCTAAACAGAAAAGAAGAATTGCTTGAAGAAGCAAAACAGAAAGTAAATTCAGCTCAATTGCACAAGCTAAAAGAGAAGTTGAAGATCTCAGGGGTTGAATGAGATTAGAAAATAAGTCTAGATCTCAATTCCTTCCTTGATCCAATAGAGAGTAATTATAGAAGAAATAGAGATGAAAGCAGTAAAGAAAACTTGAATCCAAATCACAATTCCTTGAAATGATGCAGAAAGTAAATAAAGAGAGATCTCAGATCAAGAATGAAAAAGAATTCCTTCAATTCTCAATCCAAGATTCCAAACAAAAAATGAAGAGTGTAGTAGTAAGAACAAAGAGGAAGAGAATTCAATTCTCAATCCCAATTCCCAAACCTAAAGCTAAAATCTAAAATAAGCTCCAAAAATGAAAAGTAAAAGTGTCTCCAAGGTGAAAAAGTAAAAGTCCCCTCTAAATCAAACTAACTTCTATTTATACACTTCCTATTTTTAGATTTTAGAATTTAGAGTGGGCCTTTTAATTTGGTGAAGAATTGAATTAAATTGGAATTTTAGTTGAATTTGGACCATGGGTCACACTCCCAGGGCACGGCTTGGTTGATGGAGTGAGTGCAGCACTCCCCCTTGCCTTGCCCTTCCAATTTTGTGTGACAAGCTCATTGGACCAAGCATCAGGGTAGCGCTCGGTTGTCACAAAGAGCGCAGCGCTCCCTGGGCCTTGGCCTTGTCAAGTCTTGATGCGCACCAAGCCTTCAATGTTGTTGCGTTCCAGTCTTGTCCGTGTCAAGTTTGCTAGCGCTCAGTGAATGGAGAGAGCGCAGCGATTCTTTGCTTGGGATGGGAGCCTCTCTTCGAACCTTGGTGGAAGCATTTGGGGAGCAATTTCTTTTGTGAAGCAAAGAGAGGTAGTGCCTTGCCTTGTGTGGAAGGCCTCAAGTTCGAATCCCAACAAAGCTATTTTGGCTTTGCTTCTTTGCCCAAGCGCTCCTTCCTTGAGTGTAAGCTCCCAAGTTCGATTCCTAGTGAAGCCATGTTGGCTTATTTTCCTTGCAAGTAGCGCTCCTTCCTTCCCTTGGTTCATGGGTTCGAAACTTTGTGGCTTCACTAGCAAACATTGCCCCTTGAATTTTCTTGAAGTGGAGCCCGATAAAGTTAAGTGAGTTAACTGAGCTCTATGTTTGTTGCCTTGTTTCTTTGGATTGTTGTAGCGCTCGGTTAAGGGGGAGAGCGCAGCTTCCTTGCTTTTTGCTTTCTTGGATTTGGGTAGCGCTCGAATAGAGAGCGCTGAGCTCACTGAGGGAGCACTGCTCCTTGGTCTCTTGATGCGCCATGCTTTTCTTCTTCCTTAGGCCACGCTTTCCTTGTTTCTTTCTTTTCTTCACCTATAAGTAATCAAAACAACCAATCAAAGTATCACCAAATTCACAAGGTTTATAAATCACTCAAAAACTAATTAATTTTAGCTTAAACCTCATGATTTAGTGTCAAATAAAGGATGGTTGATTGATTCAACAAAACCATGCAAATCCACTCCAAATCACTTACTTACAATGCAAGAAAGTGCATAAAACCTAATAAAACAAGTGAAAAATGCTTGAAAAGCTAGCATAAGATGACTTGTCATCAGCGATTATCTATGTTCAGAAACTTCATAAATAGGCAACAGCATCAATTCACTACATGATAGGCCATATTGGCACCTAAGTTAGGCGCCGGAAGAAGAATCAAGACTCCAATTGCGTTCGGCCAAGGTGAAGTCTAACTTCATTTTGGTGAAGTTAGACGCCAGCCAAGCATAAATCAATGGTCCCAACGCATGATCAAGGAGCATTTGAATATTTATTTAGATTTTGATTAAAATTTTTTTATTTTATTTGCAAATAGGAAAAGATATTATTTAGTTTTAGAAAATATATTTTACATTAATTAGGATTAGATATAAAAGGGAAAAGAATCAGCCCTTCGGGCTCTCTTCTCTTCTCTCTTACCTCATTTCTCAATTTACAGTTTTTCAGAATCCTTGTTTTCTCTCTAAACCATGAGCAACTAAACCTCCACTATTAAAGTTAGGAGCTCTATTTATTCTATGGATTAATACTATTACTGTTGTATTTTAATTCGAGATCAAGTGCATTTAATAGAGTATGCCAAAGGCTTTGAGCACCACTATCTAGGAGTAACTGAAAGAAAAATCATATCCTAAAGAGTGTTCCCCAGTTAAGTGCCTGTGGTATTTTTGTGTCAAGTAAAGCTTGAGACAAAGCATTTAAAGTCACGGCTAGGCTCAAGGTTCAAAGCACCAAGGAAAAGAGAATGAAAGAAATTTTGTTGTGTTCAAGGATTAAACCAAAGTATAAAGGCCAAAGAATTCATAATATTGTCTGGATTCCAATTCCAAATGACAGTGACATTCCTCTTATTTAAAGGATAGTGAGATGCCAAAGCTATTCAGGATTGTAGTGTATAAACCCCACTTAAAGAAGAGATAGGAGCTTAATTTAACACTCACTTCTCATAAAAATTCACATCCTAAGCCTATATTAGTTTTGGTTGCTTGAGGACAAGCAACAATTCAAGTTTGGTGTTGTGATGCGTGAGCACTTTTTCTATCTTTTCCTAGTGAATCTGCATTTGAATTGATAAGTTTAACCAAGATTTAAATATATTTTAGCCACTATCGATGCTACTTTGAGTTGTGTGTAATTCTGTTTATTTCAGGTAGCATTCGGATGGATTTGATAGAGTTTCTGTAGAAAAAGAGAAGAAAGTGAGTGATGCTGTCAACCCTGACCTCCCTGCAATCCAATAAGAATAACTTTAGTTACAGAGGTCCAATAGACGTTCTTCTAGTGGCATTGGAATGCTAACTTTTAGAGCTTTTCAACGATGTATAATAGTATACACTTCTTCCAATTGCATTTGGCCAAGGTGAAGTCTAACTTCATTTTGGGGAAGTTAGGTGCCAGCCAAGCATAAATCAATTGTCCCAACGCATGATCAAGGAGCATTCAAAGATTTATTTAGATTTTGATTAAAACTTTTATTTTATTTACAAATAGGAAAAGATATTATTTAGTTTTAGAAAATATATTTTACATTAATTAGGATTAGATATAAAAGGGAAAAGAAGCAGCCCTTTGGGCTCTCTTCTCTTCTCTCTTATCACATTCCACAATTTATAGCTTTTCAGAATCCTTATTTTCTCTCTGAACCATGAGCAACTAAACCTCCACTGTTAAGGTTAGGATCTCTATTTATTCTATGGATTAATATTAATACTTTTCTATTTTAATTCCTGTATTGATTTCAATTTCATGAATTGTTTTCGTTCTTTATCTTATGAACCTGGGTGGAACAGAAGTATGACCTTTGTTCTAATTGAGTTCTTGTAAAACTTGGAAAAGCTCTTTGCTTGAACAACAGCTTGAAAACAATTTCTCCTAAATTTTTAATTATCTAGACTTAACGGGATATGTGACATATACTCCTCTTATATTTGGATAATTAGAATTTCTGTGGCATATAAACTAGAATTGAACTTAACTTTCTAATTGGAATCAAGTGACCAAGGAATTGGTGGTTGATGAAGGTTAGAGGAGACTAAAAAGGTCTAAGGAATTAGGATTTAGTCACATATAGTTTGCCATAAATTGAATCTTGCATGATTAAAATAGTTGGTAAGAAAAGTTAATCCGGAAAATAAATATCTCTGAAGCCTTAACTGTTTTCTCCATATATTTCACAACCTATTTACTGCTTGCTTTCTGATTTTCTGAATTTACTGTTTGATGCAATTGAGCTCTCAAAACACCATTTTATATTTGTCTAACTAAGTAAATCATGCAATCATTATTTCTTAGTCCATCAATCCTCATGGGATCGACCCTCATTCACTTGAGGTACTACTTGGTACGACACGGTGCACTTGCCGGTTAGTTTGTGGATTATAAATTTCGCACCAGTACACTCTCCAATGGGTCTCATAATTAATTCAAGTAGACAAAACTTGGGATTAGACACTCATTCAAGAAATTTTCAGCCCAACAATCGTAGCATCTATATTCAGAACTTCAATTAGAGAGGGAGATGATAAAATTACCCGGATAAGACATAGAAAAGGAGTGTACATAGTAGCATCGGGTTATAGATTGACATTCCAATTTTTCCACCATTCTCTTAAATTCCTCCCCGAACAATGTCACAGCAAAGAACTTTGGTCTACAATTTAGGGCTCAAATATCAACCAAAAATCAAGAATTTTTTAAGGAAAGTGATGTATGATGGTTTACCTGTGAAGTTGAAACTACACAAAAGAATCCATTGGATACAACCAATTTGCTCACGGTGCCAAGTAGAAGATGAGTCGGTTTATCACTATCTTTGGGGATGTCCAAATGCAATTGAAGTCTGGAAAGCCAACTCCATCCCTATCTCAACTCAACCTGAAGAGTCATGGAGGTGGTAGTTAACATTTTTTCATACGATTGGAAACAGAAGAAGAGGAGAAGGCAGAATAACTCTGGCAACTTACTCTACATGGTGGATTTGGAGAACAAGAAATGAACTCACCTTTGAAGAAATCAGAAGATCTCCCTTATTGGTTGCAAATGTTACTTCTCAAGCTTTGAAGGAAGAAAGTAGACCCACTTGAGCTCACTCTTCCTTCCCCTCTTTGTTTGTCATTCTGATTCTTAGAAGAAGATGGAAATCTCATCTGATTACTCTCTCTCTCTCTCTCTCTCTCTCTCCCTGGATCATTTCTATTTTTCTCCCTTTGCTTATAGTCCTAAGTGGACCATACATTTCATTTCACTTTGAAATAAAATTATCTGATTTATGTTTGAGAAAAAAATTAACAGAATTTATCAACTATCACTGAATATGTTGACTTATATATAGCTATATGATTGCTTGCAAATTATGGAGGAATTTTTTCTTTTTTTCTTTGACGAAATTTTGAAACTGGTCCTGAGGAACATATTTCAAATAAAGTCATTTTTTAAAAAATAAATTTTCTTATTACAGTTCTCAAAAATCAAAAATATTAATCAAATTAATCTCTTTTTCAGGAATTATTTATTCGTACAGTAAAAAGTTGTGAAAGATAACTCCGTTAGACCTATAACAGAACAAAAATTTTAATTATCATGATCAGTGATTAGGCTAAAAAAATTGGATATGAAACTTTTTTTTGGTGTTATTCTCAAAGATGGGAATATATGGTGTTGAACTTTGGAATGGTGAGATCACTGACGGAGGATAAATGTCGGTAAAAAATTTCTCAATAAAATCGCGTTGAAAGTATCGTTCTAAACTGACATACAATCCTCGGTCAACGTTTAATTTGTTTGTCACAATGCAAACAAATAAAAATTAACCGAAGTATTTAAACCTCGGGTCATCTCTTAAAGGAATTGCAAGGAAGTGTACTTATTATTGGTTTTGGAAAAGTATTTTTGGGGTTTTTGAATGATGAACAAGGAATGTAAATAACAAGATAATAAACCAACAACTAAGAAAAGTCCTTGCAAGGGTTGAGAATTGGAATTCCTATCCTCATTATCATCGTCAATTTTGATGGTAATTACCTTTTGCTTTCACTTAGTTAACCTCTAACAATTGAAGGAAAGTCAAGTGAGCAAAATCAACATAAGTTCACAAGTCCTAATCAAAGACTAGATTTAGTGAAGCTCAAGCCAACTAGCAAGTTTTAATCACCAATCAACAATAGACTTTGACAATTCAAGAGTCTCCAAATTACTCAATCCAAGCCAAGAACACAAAAATCTATTTTAAAATCCGACCAAGTATTTTATCAAACAATTGGAAGGCACAAAATAAAAACATAGAAAATTAATAAGGAATAGTAAAATCTAAGACTAACAATTGCAAGAAAACAATGACAACAAATTAAAGAAGGCGACAATAAACATAAAATACCTCAAAATGCATTAAAAGGAAATTGGAATCAGCAATGAGTCATGAACAATAAAGCAACAAGGGAAAGGAAACAACATATAAAACTAAGAAAGCAAAGAGGTAATAACAACGAACTAAAAGAAGAACTTGAATCAAGATAAGAAATAAAATCTAAACCTCGATGAAACTGAAAATAAAAGAAGAAATCCTAAAACCTAGAGCCTCTCTCTCTAGAATCCTACATCTAAAACTAAAGTGTGTATAAATGAATCGAATGATTCCTTCCTCCTTCACTCCCAGCCTTTAATCTGCAGACTGGGCTCGAAACTGGGCCAAAAATTAGCTCAGAAATCACTCCCAGTGTTTTCCTTTTATTGACGCATGTGCCACTTGTCACGCGTACACGTTATCCACGTGCACGCGTCACTTTGATAATGCACTGGCCATGCATACGCGTCAGTCACGCGTACACGTCAGGTGGTCAATACTCCTGGTCACGCGCACGCATCAGCCATGCGTTTACCTCATTGGACTATGCCTTGGTCACGCGTATGCATCATCCATGCATACGCGTTGAGACCAGCTTCTCAAATCTCTAAATTCTTGTGTTCCTTCCACTTTTGCATGCTTTCTTTCCATCCTCTAAGCTATTCCTGTCTATAAACCTAAGATCATTGAACGCACATATCACAGCATCGAATGGTAATAAAAGAGGGTTAACAATTAGTGATTTTAAGGCCTAGGAAGCATGTTTCGAATCAAAGCACAAAATTAAGAAGGAAACTTGATGACTTGCATTATCTACCTCTTTCTCTCATCAAAAAGGGCCATAAAAGTGACAAATCCTCATTGATTTAATGCATTGACAAGAGCTATATCATGAATTTATGGGACACTGCTTTGAAATGAGTTCTTGCTTGCATTTAGGTGAAAAGAGTAACAAAAGATGAAGAAAACAAGCAAAAGTGACTGGCGTGTGCGTGGGCGTGCCACTTCAAGCAAACGCCAAGATTTTGAAGTAGGTGTGGCACGCCAGTTATACTTGCCAGAGAAAAACCCTTGAAGCTTCACTATGGGCGTGGCACGCCAAGGTTGGGCATGGCATGCCAGTTATCTAACCCAGAGAAGAATCCTTGGAGCTCTACAAGGGATGTTGCATGCCATTGCTGGGCGTGGCACGCCAGACACAGTGTCCAGAGGAGGTTGTCCAAGATCCAATATGGGCGTGGCACACCATTATTGGGCGTGGCACGCTAGTTATGTTCTCCAGAGGAAGATTCCCAAGCTTAACAATGGGCGTAGCACGCCACTACTGGGCAAGGCACGACAGCCATATAGACCAGAAAGGAGTATTTGAAGATTCACAATGGGCGTGGCACACCACGAATGGGCGTGGCACACCAAGTCTAGTTTTCAGAAAAGGTTACTCACAGTTAACTATGGGCGTGGCATGCCACTGCTAGGCATGGCACGCCAGGCATAACATCCAGAGAAGAATCCCCCAAGTTTCACAATGGGTGTGGCACGCCACTGTAGGGCATGGCACGCCAACTATCTTTTCCAGTGGAGAGTTTTTAAAGGTTCATTATGGGTGTGGCACGCGACTGCTGGGCGTGGCACGCCAGGCATTCTGACCAGAGGAGAGTTCTTAAAGATTCATCTGGGCGTGGCACGCCAAGCCAACAATCATCATGGGTGTGCCACTTGAGTCCTGCGCGTGGCACGCCAGTTCACTTAACTAGAGAAGAAGATTGAAGACTTCATTATGGGCGTGCCACTTGAGACCCTGGGCGTGGCACACCAAGTTAATCCTCTTTGTGGGCGTGCCACTTGAGACCTAGGCGTGGCACGCCAAGCCAACATCCATTTTGGGCGTGCCACTTGAAGCTCTGGGCATGGCACGCGAAGTCAAGATCTCACCTTGGACATGGCACGCCACTCACACGCCCCTCACATGCCACTAATGAGCTTTTATTAATTGTAATTTCTTTCTTTCCTTTTTATAATTTTTCTTATTTTCTAGTAATAGGAGTAGTATAAATACCCCTTGAAGAGTACTGAAAGGGGGCTTGGAACTTTTTACTTCACTTTACTTTTACTTTCATCTTCTTTCATCTCTTGTACTTTCTCTAAGCTATGAGTAGCTAAACTCCCTCTCATTAGGGGAGGGAGCTCTGTTGTGCTTGATGGATTAATGCTAGTGAATTTCTTCTTCTCTTCATCTCTCTTTGATTTGTTAAAAGGAATTTCGTTCTTCATGTCTAGCATTCAATTATCTTGGAAAAGAGATTGAATACAACTTGGGTTTTATGGGAACCTCGGAAGAGGAAACATAAAATTAGGCTTGAAATCTCTTCTCACATTGAGTAGATCTGGGTTTTGGGATTGGATATGGTGACATTAAATCTATCCACTACTTATATCTATAAGAATGTGTGGTAAAATCAGGAACCAAGCTTATCTCTCTCCATGAGTAATTAGTCCAAGGAATTGGCTGATTATCAAGATTTGAGAGATTTAATTACCAATGAATTGGGATTCAATTAATCATGATTGCTAAGAGGTCAATGAGTTGCATGATTGAAGAAGAGATCATCTGAAATTAATCCTGAGAATGCAACATCTCCTAATCCCAATGAATCTTCCCCATTCTTATCTTCCCTATTCTTTATAGCTTTGTTTAATTTCTATCAGCAACCCATTCTCCTTTACAATTCAGTTATTTACATTTCTGTCATTTATATTTCAACAATTTATCTTTATACTCTTTACAATTCAACACTCTACTGCTTTCTTTATTTCCAAGTCTTTTACAATTCTGCTATTTAGAATTCTGCACTCAACATTTATTCTTGATTAGCTTAACTAAGTTACCCTACTAACTAAAATTGTTCAATCAATCAATCCCTGTGGGATTCGACCTCACTCATTGTGAATTTTTACTTGACGATAATTCGGTATACTTGCTGGAGGGGTTATTGTAATCATACAGTAATTACTCATCATCAAGTTTGTGGCACCGTTACCGGGGATTGATTATGAATTGACAATGATTAAGTTGATGGGTACCTAGATTAAGGATTTTCTTTATTTTGTTAATCATTTTACTTTCAGTTCTTCAATTTTTATTCCTTCTAGCACTTGAATTTTCAAATTATTCATTGTATATACTGTCATTTTAACTGAGGCACACTAACTGTTTGATGCTTTGCATCATCCAAGTTTAACTCACCCACTCTTTCTAACAAGAGGGTGTTCACTTTTGCCTTGGACTGTATTTGTGCTGTGTATGATAGGAAGGAGAGGAGCTCTTACGATTCTGAATCTGAGAGGACATTTCTAAGATTGAAAAGAGAGGCAGTGGCAAGAGGAAAAAGGGTAGTTGGTGAAGAAGAGGAAGAAGAGAATCAAACCCAAAACATTGAGGGTGAAGCACACAATTATCAAGAGGAGGTTATTGGTAATCATGCTCCCCCATAAGAAAGAAGAGTGCTAGGCTCTTTTATCATTCCCAATCCTGAAAATTATGGGAGCAGCATCTTGAGACCCACCATACATGCCAACAACTTTGAGCTCAAACCACAGTTAATCACCCTTGTTCATAATAGTTGTTCATTTGGAGGAAATGCTCAAGAAGATCCAAACCAACATCTGTCAACCTTCCTGAGAATCTGTGACACTATAAAAGCTAATGGAGTTCATCCTGACACTTATAGGCTGCTTTTGTTTCCTTTTTCTCTTAGGGAAAAAGCATACAAGTGGCTCGAATCCTTCTCAAAGGAGAGTTTGACAACTTGGGAGGAAGTGGTGAACAAGTTCTTGGCCAAATACTATCCCTCCCAAAAAATTATCAAGTTGAGAACTGAGGTACAAACCTTAAAGCAACAAGAAGGAGAGACTCTCTATGAAGCTTGGGAGACTGACAAGAAGATGCCCTCTAGATATGCTTAATGAGTGGGTACAGTTGCACATTTTCTATAAAGGACTTTCTCAAGAGGCAAATAAGGCCTTAGATCACTCTTCATGAGGTTCCCTCAATTCCAAGAAGACAATTGAAGAGACCATAGATATCATAGAAACTGTGGCCAACAATGAGTACTTCTATGCTTCCAATAGAATTCCAAGAAGGGGAGTGATGGAGCTAAACCAGATGGATGCTCTGCTGGCTCAGAACAAAGTAATTACAGCTCAATTGGCAGCTCTAACCAAGCAAATGGAGAAGAATCAGGTCTCAGCAATCAGCACTCAAGCACCAGTGCAAGAAGGAACTAGCTCAGAAGGTTAATATGACTGGGAGCCGGCCAATTATGTGAACAATCCACCCAGACAACCATATGACCCCCATGCTAAAACCTACAACCTAGGTTGGAAAAATCACCCAAACTTTGGGTGGGAAAACCAACAAAACCAATCCCAAGATCACAAGCCATACAACTCTAACCAATACAACAACCCCAACCATCAATCAAACCATCATAGACCTTACCACAACTCATACAATGCCCCTTTCCAATCCAACCACCAATCACATAGCAACCATCTTCAAAATCCAAGCAATGGCAACATGTCATCTTCAACCTCATAGCCAAGTGATGATAGTGATAAATTTGCAAGAGTAGAGGCAATGTTTGCAAAGATGGCAGAAGATATAGCAGTGACACAAGCAAAAATGGACAAGAAGTTGGAGGCCTACCAAGAAGAAGTCAGATCCAATTTGAACAACCAAGGAGCAGCAATAAAAAAATTGGAAGCACAATTTGGATACCTGTCCAAGCAAATACCCATGTCTACAAATGCATTTTCCAGCGATACCATGACCAATCCAACGGGGAATGCAAGGCCATCATATTAAGGAGTGGGAAGGTGGTGAAGGAGGCATCTTCAAGCCACAACTTGCAGAAAGAAGAGGCTGACAGGAACTCAAAAATCAAAAAGGAGGAAGAGACACATGCTCCTACCCCACCAAAGGAAGTCTTGAAGCCCTATGTACCAAGAGCACCCTACACGCAGAGGCTAAGAAAAGATGGGAAGGATAGCCAGTTTTCTAGGTTCTTGGAGATCTTCGAAATGCTTCAAATTAATATCCATTTTGCTGAAGCATTAGAGCAAATGCCATTCTATGCCAAGTTTCTAAATGAGCTCATGACCAAGAAAAGGAACTAGGGAGAAAAGGAAACTGTAGTGCTCACAGAGAAATGCAATGCCATTATACAAAAGAAGCTTTCCTAAAAGATGAAAGATCCTGGAAGCTTTCAATTCCCATGCATCATAGGAGACATTAGTATTGAGAAAGCATTGTCTGATCTGGAAGCTAGTATCAACCTTATGTTCTTAGCCATGATGAAGAGAATGAGAATTAAAGAGGCCAACCCAACAAGAATGGCACTTCAACTAGTAGACAGAACATTCAAGTTCCCTCATGGAGTAGTGGAGGACTTGTTGGTTAAGGTGGGTGACTTAATCTTCCCAGCAGATTTTATAGTACTTGACATGGAAGAGGAAGCTAACGCATCAATCATATTAGGAAGGCCATTTTTGGCAACAGCTGGAGCTATAATTGATGTACAGAAAGGAGAATTAGTCTTAAGGCTTCATGAAGAAAAGATGGTATTCAATGTTTTTATTGCCATGAGTACCCAAAGGAGTCTATTAGAGAGTGTATGATGGTAGACACAATGGAGACACTAGTCCAAGGAGTTCTAGAAGAAGACAAGCTTGAAGATGCAATGGAGAAAGAGCAATAAACATGTAGTGAACTACCACAAGAAAGCATAGACAACTCAATCATGTTAGACAAGGCAAAAGGGGAGAAAGTAGAAGCACCCAAGCTGGAACTAAAAACTCTACCCCCAAGCTTGAAGTAGCCGTACTTGGGAAGAAATAACACTTATCTAGTAATCATCAATTCAACCCTAAGCAAGGATCTAGAGGAGGAGCTCATTAAGGTACTGAAACAACACAAGGATGCCATAGAGTGGACACTTTCAGATTTGAAGGGGATAAGCCCTTCAATGTGCATGTAAAAAATCCTTCTTGAGAAGGATGCCATGCTCTCAATCTAGCCACAAAGAAAATTGAATCCATCAATGAAGGAAGTGATGCAAAAGGAAGTGTTCAAGATCTAGCATGGGTGATTTACCCCATCTCGGACAGTCCTTGGGTGAGCCCTGTTCAAGTAGTCCCCAAGAAAGGGGGGATAATAATTGTGCTAAATGAAAGGAATGAGCTAATACCAACAAGAACAGTGACTAGATGGCGCATGTGTATAGACTAAAGAAAACTCAATGAAGCCACAAGGAAGGATCACTTCCCTCTACCCTTCATAGATCAAATCTTGGAGAGACTTGCTGGGCATGAGTACTACTGTTTCTTATATGGATATTCAGGCTACAACCAGATTGTAGTAGATCCCAAGGACCAAGAAAATACATTTTTCACTTGCCCTTATAGTATTTTTGCATACAAACATATGCCCTTTGGTTTGTGCAATGCACCTATAACATTCTGAAGGTGCATGCTGTCCATTTTTTTTATATGATTGAAAAATTTATTAAGGTTTTCATGGATGATTTCTCAGTGTTTGGTGACTCCTTCCTTAATTTCTTACACCATCTTGCCTTGGTGCTCAAGAGATGCCAAGAAACTAACTTGGTTTTGAACTGGGAAAAGTGTCATTTTATGGTTACCGAAAGAGTAGTCCTTGGCCACAAAATCTCTAAGAAAGGCATAGAGATGGATAGAGCAAAGGTGAAAGTGATTGAAAAATTACCTCCACCTTGCAATGTCAAAGCAATTAGGAGCTTCTTGGGACATGCTGGCTTCTATAGAAGGTTCATTAGAGACTTCTCAAAAATTGCTAAACCTTTAAGCAACCTGCTTATCTCTAATGTACCCTTCATATTTGATAGAGAATGTATGCAAGCTTTTGAGGAGCTCAAAAGTAAGCTCTCCTTTACACCTATTATAGCACCACCAAGTTGGGACTTGCCTTTTGAATTGATGTGTGATGCATCAGATTTTGCCATTGGTACTGTATTAGGACAAAGCAGAGACAAGCTAGTGCATGTCATTTATTATGCCAGCAAGGTTCTTAATGAAGCCCAAAGGAACTACACCACCACAGAAAAAGAACTCCTTGCTATACTCTTCGCTTTTGATAAATTCAGGTCTTACCTTATTGGTTCTAAAGTAGTTGTATTTACTGACCATGCCGCTCTCAAATACTTGCTAACCAAACAAGAGTCCAAGCCTAGATTGATCAGATAGATCCTATTACTCCAGAAGTTCAACATTAAAATCAAGGACATAAGTGAAGCAGAAAATAAGGTGGTTGACCACCTATCAAGGATCCCACATATGGACAATGAAGCTCATAGCCCTGGTGTAAATGAAAGCTTTCTAGATGAGCAATTGATGATGCTTCAAGAGGCTCCATGGTTCGCAGACATAGCCAACTTCAAAGCCATTGGAGAGCTACCTTCCAACATCAATAAGCACTTAAGAAATAAGCTCATCAATGATAACAAGCATTTCATTTGGGATGAACCATACCTCTTCAAGAAGTATGCTAATGAAATTTTAAGAAGATGCATTTCTCATGAGGAAGGAGAAGAGGTCCTTTAGCATTGCCATGGATCTACTTATGGAAGGCACTTTAGTGGAGAAAGAACTGCAGCCAAAGTGTTGCGGTATGGATTCTTTTGGCCTACTATATTCAAAGATGCAAAGGAATTTGTGATAAGGTGCAATGTGTGTCAAAGAGCTGGCAACCTACCCAAAAAGAATGAGATGCCACAGAGGTTCATCATGGAGTTAGAGTTGTTTGATGTTTGGGAGATTGACTTCATGGGACCTTTCTCACCCTCATACTCAAATAATTACATATTGGTGGCTGTGGACTATGTATCCAAATGGGTAGAAGTTATAGCAACATCAACTAATAACAACAAAGTAGTGATTAACTTCTTGAGGAGGAACATATTTAGCCGGTTTGGGGTTCTAATGACTCTTATAAGTGATGGAGGAAGTCACTTTTGCAACATGCAACTAGAGACACTCCTCCTCAAATATGGTGTTAAGCACAAAGTAGTCACCCCATACCACCCACAAACCAACGGTCAAGCAAAAATTTCAAACAAAGAGCTCAAGAGAATCCTTGAGAAGACTGTTGGGACCTCAAGGAAAGATTGGTCCAACAAGTTAGATGATGCTTTGTAGGCTTATAAAACAGCTTTTAAGACACTTATTGGCATGTGTCGATATTAATTGGTGTATGGGAAAGCTTGTCATTTGCCTGTGGAGCTTAAGCATAAAGCATTTCGGGCTCTAAAGATGCTAAACTTTGACAACCAAGCTGCTGGAGAAAGAAGGTCATTACAGCTCAATGAGTTAGATGAATTCAGAACTCAAGCCTATGAAAATGCTAAAATTTATAAAGAGAAAATAAAAAAATGGCATGATCAAAGGCTAATGAAAAGGGAATTCGCAGAAGGTCAAAAGGTTCTCCTATACAACTCAAGACACAAATTCTTCTCAGGGAAGCTAAAATCAAGATGGTCAGGACCCTTCACAATCATAAAAGTGTCACCTTATGGTCATGTGGAACTCAGGGAGAAGAAAACACAGAGGACCTTCACTACCAATGGCCATAGGCATAAGCACTACTTGGGAGAATCACTGGACGAGTGGTGCACATGTACGCAAACCCCACACTGTTTGACAGCAGCAGTACCAGCAGGTGCACTGGGTCGTCCAAGTAATACCTGAGTGAGTCAAGGTCAATCCCACGAGGATTGTGGCTTGAAGCAAGCAATGGTTGTCTTACAGATCTTAGTCAGGTGGAATCAGAAGGGTGTTGGATTATATCATGTAAACCTTGAATGATTAAATGTCATATATGGAATTTGTAGTAGGGTTGAAAGTAATAAAAAGAATAGAGTTGAGAGTCAGAGTTGCTTTGTCTTTCTGAATGAACTCTGGTATTACTGTCTTCCTTGCTTGTGAATGATCTTCTTCTATGGTAGGCTGTAAGTGATCAAAGCCATTGCCCATGGTCATTGATCTCCTCTGCTACAGGTCAAATGCCATTGCCCTTGGTCATTCAATCTGAAGGAGGGTGAAGCTCTAGCAAGTTATTCTCTTGGCGATCCTACTCAAAATGCCATAGACAAGGTCGAATCTTCCGGATCAGAGAACGCTGCTTCTTTGGATTCTAGCGTATACTACGGAGACCCTAATCTCCCTAGAAATTTCCTGAACTGGTGTCTCGAGAAGTCTCCAACGAAATCACAGATTAACCGTCTGAGAGATGTATAAACATAACTGTTGGCTCGTGCTTTCCTTCCAAGTATTCACACGAAAGCAAGTAGACGCGGGTGTTTGTCAGGCACATTCGTCTTAATGTAATGAACAGAGCTAATTTGTCAGATCATCCTATTTACCACGATGAAGATTGGATATACATCTTAGAGATAAATCAAACACGGATTGAAGAAGAAACAGTAATACTTTTATTCATTCATAGGACTCAGCAGGGCTCGTCCCCTCAACCTAGGAGGTTTAGAAACTCATACTAAAGTAAAATACAAAGTAAAAACAAAAATAGGACTGAATGGAATCGAAAAAGTCTTTAATTACATAAATAAAATCCCTTAAATACTAAACAGATGACTAGTAAGGGCAAAACAGTCTATTTAGTGCTAAAATTCACTTTTGGGGCCCACTTGGTGAGTGTTTGGGCTGAGCTTTAGTGAGATCCACGTGCTATGAGATCTCTTGGGCATGGAACACTAGCTAGGGGTCCTCTTTGGGCGTTTGTAAATTGGTTTCTGCTCTTTGGGCACTGGACGCCTAGAAGTGGGTAGGATGCCGGCGTTGGACGCCCGGTTTGGGCCTTCTAATCCGAAGCAAAGCATGAACTATTATATATTGATGGAAAGATCTAGAAGTCAGATTTCCACAGCCGTTGAGAGCGCTCCATTTGAA
>NC_029787.2:70778724-70789610 GCF_000816755.2 Arachis ipaensis
CTGTCTCTAAATCAGACTTTTGCTCCAGCTCCTCAATTTCAGCCAGAAAATACTTGAAATTATCCAAAAACACAAAAACTCATAGTAGAATCCAAAAATGTGATTTTAACACTAAAACCTATAAAAACTCAATAAAAACTAAACAAAAACTACTAAAAACTATATGAAAATGATGTCAAAAAGCGTATAAAATATCCGCTCATCACAACACCAAACTTAAACCGTTGCTTGTCCCCAAGCAACTAAAAACACAGTATGATAGAAAAGAAAATTAAGATACAATAAATTTCTAAGTTTCCAACGAAGCTTAGTTACAATAAGATGAGCGGGACTTAGTAGCTTTTTGCTTCTGAATAGTTTTGGCATCTCACTATCCATTGAAACTCAGAGATGTTGGCATCTTTAGGAATATAGAATCCAAATAATATTGTTGACTTTCCTAGTTAAGCTTATTTTTATTCTTGAACATAGCTTTCAGAGTCTTGGCCGTGACCCTAAGCACCTTGTTTTCCAGTATTACCACCGGATACAATAATGCCACAAACACTTTAACTGGGTGAACCTTTTCAGATTATGACTCAGCTTTGCTAGAGTCCACAGATAGAAGTGTCCAGAGTTCTTAATAACACTCTTTTTTGCTTTGGACCATGACTTTAACCGCTCAATCTCAAGCTTTTCACTTGACATCTTCACGACACAAGCACATGGTTAGGGACAGCTTGTTTTAGCCGCTTAGGCCATGATTTTATTCCTTTGGGCCCTCCTAACCACTGATGCTCAAAGCTTTGGGCCCTTTACCCTTGCCTTTTGGTCTAAAAGCTTACTGGCTTTTTCAATCTGTCCTCGTTTTCCTGTATTTTTGGGCAATAATGGATTTTTCTGCTTTTTTTTTCTGCCATTTTTTTCTTTCTTGCATGCATATATATATATATATATATATATATTTTTTTTTTCTATTGCTTTTTGCTGCTTTTCTTGCTTCAAGAATCAATTTTCAAAATTTTTAGTTGCAAGAAATGTAAATGGCTTGAATTGTAAAGGGAATTAGGAAGTGGATTTGCAGAATTTAAACAAGGAAAAGTAAATTGTATTGATCAGACAAGTAGAAGGTAACTTGAATCGAACCGGATCTAAAACGGAAATGTAAATGAACTTGGAAAGCTTTAAACAGGGAATTTAAAATGCAACTTCAGATCTCAGGACCCAAGAGACTAGATAACCGAGTCTAGATCTCAATGCCTTCCTAGATCCAACAAGAGAAATTGCAAAGAAAATGTAAATTGCAGAGAAAGTAGAAGAAAAAGCAATTATCAGAAATTGAAATTCAATTGTGCAGTAAAATTAAACAAGATCCCAAGGTGAGATTGAAACAGAATTTCTTCAATTCTCCACCCAAGATCCGAAGCAAGAAAAGAAAAGAGTATTCAAGCAAGAACAAGGATTTGGCCTTGCTAAAGGTTATAGAACCAAACTAAGAAGCAATTAACTGGTTGAATAATTTGTCTAATTGCTTGGAGCTATCATTATGCAAGAGGTGAGAGTATGCTTTTAAATGAGATTTTGGTGGAACACCAAACTTAGAATCATTCATTCTCCCTTAAATTGTTTTGGTGTGCAACACCAAACTTAGATCCTTGCAATACAGACAAAACTACTCAACCTTTTTATTGAAACAGCTATGAAAAGAAAACTACCTCATGTTGGGTTGCCTCCCAACAAGCGCTTCTTTATTGTCACTAGCTTGACATCTCGTTCTTTGATTATGGAGGCTGAAAAGCATAGTGCCTCAGCTTTTCTCCTCTTACTGTGAACTTCCTTCCGGTCTCCTTTTTTATGATCTCTAGGTGTTCAAGTGAAAGGACCCGATTCACAGTGTAGTATTCAGATGATTGTGGAGACACCTTCATTGGTTGGGTGTTTAACACTACTTTATCCCCTGGTGAAAAGCCTTCAGTAGGGATCTTCTTGTTTCTCCACCCTCTTGGCCTCTTCTTCTTTTCTTTCTCAAAAGATACTCCCTGCCATGGTGGTTCCTTATCTGAGATGTTGAATTTCTCATCTGGAGGTTTTGGATCTAATTCCTCCTTGATTTCTTTGGTCTGTTGCACCATCTCTACTTCTTTCAATAGGGTCCTCTTCTATATCTGAGATAACAAAGTCAGCTGGGAGAAAGAATTTTCCCACTTTTATCAACACATTCTCCACAACTCCCAGTGCTTGCTTAATGGATTTGTCAGCCATTTGGAGAACTATTCGTGTGGACTTCAGCTCAGAAATTTGAAGTTTCCTCATCAGAGACAAAGGCATCAAGTTTATACCTACACCGAGGTCAAAAAATGACTTCTCAATTGTTATGTTTCCTATGGTGCAAGGTATGTAAAAACTCCCAGGATCATCTTTCTTCTCTGGCAACTCTCTTTGGAGGATAGCACTACATTCCTTTGTCATCTCAACAATCTGTCCTTCCTTCAGGGATCTTTTCTTTGTGAGTACTTCTTTCATAAATTTGGCATATAATGGCATCTATTCAAGTGCTTCTAAGAAAGGAATATTGATGCTGAGAGTCTTGAATATATCTAGGAATTTTGAGTATTGCTTATCCTCGTTTTCTTTTTTGAACCTCTGAGGGTACGGAAGTTTGGGGACATCTGGCTTCACCCCTTCCTTCTTCTCTTGTAGCTGTGTTTCAAGGATGTCCACATCTTTCTTTGAGCTTTTTGCATTCTTGGTCTTTCTCTCCTCTTCACTTTTCTCTTCTGTCTCTTCTTGTGGAACTTCTCTGTTCTGTTCTTCTTGATTGATGGCTTCCTTCTCCCTAGTCTTTTCACTTCCCACTATGATTGCTTTGCACTCCTCCCACTTTGTAGCTTTTCCTTTGTCCTTTGGATTGGAGATTGTATCACTTGGGAGAACATTGGTTGGCCGTTCAGCTTGTTTGGCCAATTGTCCCACTTGTCGTTCAAGGCTCTTCATGGTAGCTTCATTTCTCTCTTGCATTTTGACCAAGCTTTGAGTGGACTGAGAAATTTTTTGTATGGCTGCCTCAAGACTTGAAATTCTACTTTCATGATGGTCTGTTGGTGGTATGATGGTTGTGGAATGTGGTTGCTGGAAGTTATTTGTAGGGGTAGTGTGGTAGTTTTGGGGGTTAGATGTTAGTGCGGAAATGCTATTTTGATGAGTTTGTGGATTGTGGTGGGGTGGTTGATATGTATTTTGTGGTTTCTTGTATTGATTATTAGTGTTTTGCTGGTCGTGGTTTGAGTAAGTTGTGTTTCTTGAGTTGTTTTGGTTTGAGTTTTCTGCCACGGTTGCTGGCTGTGGGTGTGGTTATCTCCCCATCTGAGATTTGGATGGTTCTTCCAGGATGGATTGTAGGTGTCACCATAAACCTCATTTTGGCCTGAGCCTTGGTTGTGCACATATTGAGGTTGTTCCTGCTGCTGATTTTCTTGGTTTTCTTAATTTTGTCCCCATGTGGTTGATGGTTGGCTTGTATTCACTGCTGCAACTTGTAAACTATCAATCTTTTTAGCCATCTGCTCAAATTGTTCTTGAATCTGCTGCTGCATTATCTTGTTTTGAGCTAGGATGGTGTCCACCCCTTCCATTTCTAACACTCCTTTCCTTAGTGATGGTTGGCGTTGTCTCTGATGAGCAAAGAAGTATTGATTGTTTGCCACCATATCAATGAGGTTCTGAGCTTCTTCAGCTGTCTTCATAAGTTGCATCGAGTCTCCTGCGGAATAGTCAAGTGCCTCTTGAGCTTTCATTGTCAGTCCTTCATAGAAATTTTGGAGTTTATCCCATTCATTAAACATCTCAGGAGGGCACTTCCTGATTAGAGCCTTGTATCTCTCCCATGCCTCATAGAGAGGTTCAGCATCCATCTGTGTGAATGTTTGTACTTCGGTCTTCAATCAAATAATCCTCTGAGGCGGGTAAAATTTAGCAAGGAATTTGCTCACTAGATCTTCCCAATTGTTGATGCTATCTCTTGGAAATGACTCCAACCATTGAATGGCTTTGTCTTTGAGGGAAAATGGAAATAGCAGCAATTTGTAACTGTCAGGATGCATACCATTGGTCTTCACTGTGTTACATATCCTCAGGAAGGTGGATAGGTGCTGGTTTGGATCTTCCAAGGGGCCTCCTCCATAGGAACAGTTGTTCTGCACCAAGGTGATGAGTTGGGGCTTCAATTCAAAGTTATTTGCATCGACATTTGGGGTAAGGATGCTACTCCCACAATGCCTTGGATTAGCAAGTGTATATGAAGCCAAGACTCTCCTCTGGGGTTGACCATTGTTGTTGGCCATTCTCACTGGTGGATTTGTTGGATTTGTTGAGTGTTCCTCCAATTCATGATATTCTTCATCTGATTCTTCCTCTCCAGCAACATTTTTTTCTCTTGCTTCTCTTCTTAGCCTTCGGAGGATTCTTTCGTCAGTTTCATGAAAGGTAGGGATCTCTCTTCTTGTATCTGACATACAAGCAAAACACAAGAATCACACAATACCAGAAAAGCCGGGAATCAAGGAATTGAGCATCGAACCCTCACCGGAAGTGTTTGCACTCTCGTCGCTCAAGTGTATAGGGTCGATTCTCTCAACTCTCCCCTAATCATGCTTTCCAAGATTTGTTTTTCATCTAACAATCAACATTTATTTCATGCATGCATACAACTATCATGAGGACTTTTCATAGGTTGTAATGGGGCTAGGGTCAAGGTAAGGATGCATATTTGGTCAAGTGGACTTGAAATTTGAATCTTTGATTACCTTAAACTTCCCACTTAACCTATATAGCAACCTATACAATTCTAAACAAACCTTACTACCCATTCTTCACTTTTTCACATACTCATGCAATTTTTTCTTGATCACAACACATATGCATTGATTTTTTATTGAGCTTCACTTGCTTTGGGGCATTTTGTCCCCTTTTTATTTCTTTCTTTTTCTTCTTTTTCTATTTTTTCTTTTCTTTTCCATATTATTTTTTTATTTTATTTTTTTTGTTTTTCTCATCAATTTTTTTCTTTTTTAATAAGGTATATACAAGAGCATCAATGCATAAGGTTTTGCAATTGTTTAATACATGAGCATGTACCCAATTCCCAATATTTATAAAAAAATTACCTAACTACCCTTTTATTCACCCAATGTCCCAAGTTTTTCCACACTTGGATGATACTCACACTCACTAGCCTAAGCTAATCAAAGATCCAAATTAGGACATTTATTGTTTTTTCGCTTAAAGGCTTGTAATGTGCTAAAATTAAGAACAAGTGGGTAAATCGTAGGCTCAAATTGGCTAACAATGGAAAGTAAAAGGTAGGCTATTTGGGTAAGTGAGCTAATTGAAATAATAGCCTCAATCATATAAATGCACGAATACACAAAATAATGGACATAGAGAATCAAACAAATCAAAGATTACAATCATAGAAAGAGAACAATTGCATACAAGAAGGGAAAATAAGTGGTTATAAGATGTAACCACACAATTAGGCTCAAATCTCACAAGCTTGAGCCCTTCAATCTAGATGCTCCTGATTTTGATGCTATTGGCTTTGTTGACCAGCAGATTGCTCCTTATGGTGTCATTCCCACTGACGATGTCTCTCTTCTTCATCATTTGGATTTTATTACTCGGAGCAGCATCAAGATGGCACATATGGGGGCAGCTCTATATCGGACCACCCAAGATCTTCCTATCCATGCAACAAAGGCCTTTATGGAGGAGGCCAAGTCAGAGTTCGACCGGATCAAGGGTTTGAAGGAGGAGCTCGAGGTGAAGGTGGCCAGATTGAAGAAGGAGTTGGAGGGTGAGAAGACTTGGGCTATTTCCTTGGCAGCTTCTGCAAAGTTGTCTGAGGATATGGTGTTGAAGCATACGGAGAGCTATGTCACAACTTATAGGGAGATGATGGGTCTCAGGGAGAGTTTGGAGTCTGTCCGAGCTGATTATACCGAGCTTCAAGGTCATCTCGTGGGCAGTGTGAATGCTGCTTATGAGAATTTAAAGGAACAAATTCGAGTTCTTGCGCTCGAGCTTGACCTTACTCTTTTCAGCTTGGACAACATTGTGAAAGATGGTAAAATTGTCCCTGATGACCTTGATGATGATGACGATGTCGAGCCTCTTCCTGTGCCTGCTGCCAAAGTCTCTGTTGCCCCGCCTTCCTTAACTCCGGCAGCTGAGGCCGGTCAACCTGAGTCTGATCCTGACGTCCAGATCCTGAATCGGGATGATGGGACGGTGGATGCGGTACCCCTCCAGACTCGTCCTCCTTCCCCTCAGGATGCTGCTGCTGGGGAGTCTTTAGGTCCTCTATAATTATTTCGGATGTTTTGTATATAGCCCGACCTGTGGGCTTTGAACTCTTTTTATTTTGTAATTCGTGGTTTCTGACTGCTGGATACTTTGAGTTGCTTTTCTGTTAGCAACTTTATTTTTTGGGAAAAACAAAGTAGTTTCTCTGGCTTTTGGGGTCGACTTCAGGTGGCCTCTTGAGTCTTGTTATTATTATAACCTTGTTTTTTTTTTGTGACATGCTTGTCTGCACCTATCTGACACCTTTTATGTTTTTGAAAGTGTTGGAGCCTTGTTGTCCGATCTCTTTTGATTGCCTTCGTACTTTTATACTTGTAGCTTGATTCTTTTGAGGTCGTAGATCTTTGGGTCCAACCGGTGTGCATTCTGTCGGCCGACTTCTTCATTTCAACATGAAGTTATTTCTAGTAATCCATTTTGTTTGGGCCATTGTTAAGTCTCTTCTATGGATTTACCTTTTTTATAACTTTTGATAGCTTGATCGGGCCGACTTTGTCATGTCGGTTCTTTCTAAGTTATTTTTAGTAATCCATTTCATTTAGACCTTTGTCAGGTCTCTTTTAGGCTGAGTCAGAGGCTAGTTATGTTGTTCCTTGGCTTTTCTTTATCCCTTCGTTTATTGCTTTATCATGTTCCTATTAGGTTTCTTAGCATGCAAGTAATCATTTCCTGAGCGTTGCGCTTTTTGTTTTGCGTTTTTGTTTTACCCATTTTTCAAGGCTCCTAGTTAAGTATCTTTTCTCTATTATTATATATATATATATATATATATATATATATATATTACTATTTTTAGAGGTCGTAATACCTTACTATCTCAGTCTTATGACTTAAGCATAAGATTAAGTATGGTAGGGTGTTACTAAGTTACTTTTAGTAATCCATTTCATTTGGATCTTTGTCAGGTCTCTTTTATGGATTACTTTGGTAACTTGTGATTTTGTTGGGACCACTTTGTCATGTCGATCCCTTCTAAGTTATTTTTAGTAATCCATTTCATTTGGACCTTTGTCAGGTCTCTTTTATGGATTACTTTTATAACTTGTGATTTTGTTGGGACGACTTCGTCATGTCGATCCGTTCTAAGTTTTTTTAGTAATCCTCTTGTTCAGGGCTGGCCAGGCCTCTTTCTTAGGGATTTACTTTTTATAACTTTGTCATAGTCGACTGGTCTGACTTCTTTATGTCGGTCCGTATTTAAGTTATTTCTAGCGACCCACTTTTATTAAGACCTCGTCAGGTCCTTTCTTATGGATCACTTTTTATAACTTCTTGCATTTAATCTGTTTTATCGCTTTTCATCTTTGCCAATTTCGTAGAAATTGAGCTTTGAGCCTCGCTTGGTCGACCTTTGATGAATTGGGTTTTCATCTTTGTTGGCCTTTATCGTGATCGGGCAGCGAATTTGGTTTTCACTTTTGCAGATCTGTAGCTTTATAATCGGGCGATGAAATTTTGCGTTTCAAATTAATGCGTCTTGATAAAGGATTTGTAGAAAATATGAAAAAACTTTATTCAAAATAGAAAATATGCAAATATATACAGGTGGGAGTTTTACCCCCTTTAAGTTAGGTATTTTATGGATCTTGGCTTGGTGCCTCGTTAAAAAACCCTTTTAAGAAAAAAGAGTGCACCTCATCCTAAGATCTTTATTACCTCCTAACTGTAGTACCTCCTTAAGTTGCAGGCGTGTCATGACCTTGGGAGCTCTTGCCCTTTGAGTTCGGATAGCTTGTAGTAGCCTCTTCCGAGTACTTTTATGACTTGGTAGGGACCCTTCCAGTTTTCTGCTAGCTTTCCTTCTCCCAGTCGAGTTGTTCCGATATCATTTTGGATTAAGATGAGGTCGTTCTCGGCAAAGCTTCGCGGCACTACCTTTTGATTGTATCTTGAATCCATTCAACATTTTAATGCCTCTTCCCTGATTCGAGCTCTTTTTCGAATTTCTGGAAGTAGGTCGAGTTCTTCCCTTTGAAGTTGGGAGTTGGTCTCTTCACTGTAGTGGATCACTCTGGGCAATCCTTCTTTGACCTCCACTGGGATCATTGCCTCCATTCCGTAAGCTAATCGGAAAGGTGATTCCTTTGTGGTGGAGTGTGGAGTTGTTCGATATGCCCATAGGACTTGCGGGAGCTCTTCAGCCCAGGCTCCCTTTGCATCTGTAATCTCCGTTTTAACCCGGCTAATATGACTTTGTTAGCAGTTTCTGCTTGTCCATTGGCCTGGGGATGTTCTACGAATGTGAATTGGTGTTTTATGTTCAGATCGGCCACCAATTTTCTGAAGCCTGCATCTGTAAATTGAGTGCCATTGTCTGCGGTGATGGAGTATGGAACCCCAAACCGTGTGGCAATATTTCTATATAGGAATTTTCGATTTCTTTGAGCAGTGGCGTTAGCTAGGGGTTCTGCTTCAATCCATTTTGTGAAATAGTCTACCCCCACAATGAGGAATTTGACTTGTCCAAATCCTTGAGGGATAGGACCGAGAAGGTAGAGTCCCTATTTTGTGAATGGCCAGGGTGAGGTTACACTGATAAGCTCCTCTGGTGGGGCGATGTGAAAGTTGGCATGTTTCTGACATGGTGGACATGTCTTTACGAATTGTGTTGCTTCTTTTTGTAGAGTCAGCCAATAGAATCCGGCCTGGAGTACTTTTTTGGTAAGAGCCTGTGCTCCGAGATGGTTGCCACAGATGCCACTGTATACTTCTTCTAAAACTTCCTTTGTGTTGGAAGTCGGCACACATTTTAATAGAGGTGTTGAAATCCCTCTCTTGTATAGATTATTATTTACGATGGTGTAGTATTGTGCCTCCCATTTTAACTTCTTTGCCTCCTTCTTATCTATAGGGAGTGTTTCTGTTTTGAGGTAGTTAATTATGGGAGTCATCCATCCTTGATCCATACCTGTTACAGCTAGGACTTTTTCTTCTTCCGAGATTGATGGGTTCTGCAGCATTTCCTGGATGAGGCTTCTATTGTTAACCCCTTGATTGGTGCTGGCTAGTTTTGAGAGTGCATCAGCTCGAGCATTCTGTTCCCGAGGTATGTGGCGGACCTCATATTCCCCGAGTTGTCCGAGCTGTTCCTTAGTTTTGTCCAAGTATTTTTTCATGGTGGAATCCTTGGCTTGGTAGTTCCCTGTTATTTGTGAGGTGACTATTTGTGAGTCGCTGAAGATGATAAGCTTTTGAGCTCCAACCTCGTTAGCCAGCTTCAAACCAGCTAGTAGTGCCTAATATTCAGCCTGGTTGTTTGAAGCAGGGAACCCAAATTTGAGAGAAAGTTCGATTTGGGTTCCCTGATCGCTTTCTATTATCACGCCCGTGCCACTTCCAGTTTTGTTTGAGGAACCATCTACGTAAAGATTCCATTCTGTTGGGATTTCTGGGGTATCCATAAATTATGCAATAAAGTCGGCCAGATACTGTGATTTGATGGCTGTCCGAGCTTCATACTGAAGGTCAAATTCAGACAACTCGACTGCCCATTGCAAGATTCTTTCTGCTAAGTCTGTTTCTGCAAAATGCCTTTTATGGGCTTGTTGGTCCGAACCCTGATAATGTGGGCTTGGAAATATGGGCAAAGTCGTCGAGATGTTAATATAAGAGCATAGGCGAATTTTTCTATTTTTGGGTAGTTCAGTTCGGACCCTTGTAGTGCTTTACTGATGAAGTATATAGGTTGTTCTCCACTGTCGTCTTCTCGGACTAGTGCGGAGGCTACTTCCCGACTTCCTACTGCGAGGTACAATACAAGTGGTTCACCTTCCTGTGGCCGAGTTAGAACAGGTGGTTGTCCCAGGAACCTTTTGAAGTCTTGAAAGGCCTGTTTGCATTCTGTTGTCCATTCAAACCTCTTTCCTATCCAGCTAGGACAAGGCCGCCAATCTTCCATTGAGTTGTTGTACCTCTTTGATGCAAGTTGGACTCTTCATGTTGAGTATGGCCCAGCACCCAGCATGATTTGCCTCGATTCCTCTTTGTGTAAGCATAAAACCCAAGAATTTGCCCACTTCTACTGCGAAGGTGCATTTTGCAGGGTTAAGTCGCATGCCATGCCTTCTTATAGGGTCGAATACTTGGGTGAGGTCGGATAGCAACGACTCTTCACTTTGTGTCTTTATTAACATGTTGTCCACATAGACTTCCATGACTTTTCCGATATGGTCTGCGAAGACTTTATTCATTAATCTTTGATAAGTAGCTCCTGCATTTTTGAGTTCGAATGGCATGACGATGTAGTAGTAATTTGCATTCGGGGTTAAGAATGAAGTTTTTTCTTGATCAGGAGTGTACATTGGGATTTGATTGTATCCCGAATAGGCATCCATAAACGAGAGGTATTTGTATCCGGAGGAGGCATCCACCAGAGCGTCGATACTTGGGAGAGGATAGGGATCTTTTGTGTAGGCTTTGTTGAGATCAGTGTAGTCGGTGCACATGCGCCACTTCCCATTTGATTTTTTCACTAAGACGACGTTAGCTAGCCATAGCGAGTACTTGACTTCTCTTATGAATCCTGCCTCCAGTAGAGCTTGTACCTG
>NC_029787.2:70797833-70854080 GCF_000816755.2 Arachis ipaensis
TCTACCCCTACTATGAGGAATTTGACTTGTCCTGATCCTTGAGGGAAGGGTCCGAGAAGATCGAGTCCCCATTTCGCGAATGGCCAGGGTGAGGTTACGCTGATGAGCTCCTCTGGCGGGGCGATGTGAAAGTTGGCATGTTTCTGACACGGTGGACATGTCTTCACAAATTCTGTTGCTTCTTTTTGTAAGGTCAGCCAATAGAATCTGGCTCGGAATACTTTCTTGGTGAGTGCCTGTGCTCCGAGGTGGTTGCCACAGATGCCACTGTGTACTTCTTCTAAAACTTCTTTTGTATTAGAAGTCGGCACGCATTTTAATAGTGGTGTCGAAATCCCTCTCTTGTATAGAGTATTATTTATGATGGTGTAGTATTGTGCCTTCCGTTTTAACCTCTTTGCCTCTTTCTTATCTGTAGGGAGTGTTTCTGTTTTGAGGTAATTAATTATGGGAGTCATCCATCCTTGATCTAGACCTGTTATGGCTAGGATCTTTTCTTCTTCCGAGATTGACGGGTTCTGCAGCATCTCTTGGATGAGACTTCTATTGTTGCCCCTGGTTTAGTGCTGGTTAACTTTGAGAGTGCATCAGCTCAAGCATTTTGTTCTCGGGGTATTTGGTGGATCTCATATTCCTCGAGTTGTCCAAGCTGTTCCTTGGTTTTGTCCAAGTACTTTTTCATGGTGGGATCCTTGGCTTGGTAACTCCCTGCTATTTGTGAAGTGACTACCTGTGAGTCGCTGAAGATGATAAGCTTTTGAGCTCCAACATCCTTAGCCAACTTCAAACCAGCTAGTAGTGCCTCATACTCAGCTTGGTTGTTTGAGGCAGGGAGCCCAAATTTGAGGGAAAGTTCGATTTGGGTTCCCTTGTCACTTTCAATTATCACACCCATGCCACTTTCAGTTTTGTTTGAGGAACTGTCTACATAGAGATTCCATTCTGTAGGAATTTCTGGGGTGTTTGTAAATTCTGCAATGAAGTCGGCCAAATATTGTGATTTGACGGCTGTCCGAGCTTCATATTAAAGGTCGAATTCGGACAACTCGACTGCCCATTGTAAGATTTTTCCTGCTAAATCTGCTTTTTGCAGAATGACTTTTATTGGCTAGTTGGTCCGAACCCTGATAATATGGGCTTGGAAATATGGACGAAGTCGCCGAGATGTTAATATGAGTGCATAGGCGAATTTTTCTATTTTTTGGTAGTCTAGTTTGGACCCTTGTATTGCTTTGCTGATGAAGTATATAGGTTGTTGTCCACTGTCTTCCTCTCGGACTAATGCTGAGGCTACTGCCCGATTGCCTACTGCGAGGTACAATATAAGTGGCTCTCCTTCCCGTGGCCGAGTTAGAATAGGTGGTTGTCCCAAGAACCTTTTGAAATCCTGGAAGGCCTGCTTGCACTCTGTTGTCCATTCAAACCTTTTTCCCTTCCTTAGAGTGGCGTAGAAGGGGAGAGATCTTATTGCTGATCCAGCTAGAAATCTGGACAAGGCCGCCAATCTTCCATTGAGTTGTTGTACCTCTTTGATGCAAGTTGGACTCTTCATGTTGAGTATGGCCCAGCATTTATTCGGATTTGCCTCGATTCCTCTTTGTGTAAGCATAAAACCCAAGAATTTGCCCACTTCTACTGCGAAGGTGCATTTTGCAGGGTTAAGTCGCATGCCATGCCTTCTTATAGGGTCGAATACTTGGGTGAGGTCGGATAGCAACGACTCTTCACTTTGTGTCTTTATTAACATGTTGTCCACATAGACTTCCATGACTTTTCCGATATGGTCTGCGAAGACTTTATTCATTAATCTTTGATAAGTAGCTCCTGCATTTTTGAGTTCGAATGGCATGACGATGTAGTAGTAATTTGCATTCGGGGTTAAGAATGAAGTTTTTTCTTGATCAGGAGTGTACATTGGGATTTGATTGTATCCCGAATAGGCATCCATAAACGAGAGGTATTTGTATCCGGAGGAGGCATCCACCAGAGCGTCGATACTTGGGAGAGGATAGGGATCTTTTGTGTAGGCTTTGTTGAGATCAGTGTAGTCGGTGCACATGCGCCACTTCCCATTTGATTTTTTCACTAAGACGACGTTAGCTAGCCATAGCGAGTACTTGACTTCTCTTATGAATCCTGCCTCCAGTAGAGCTTGTACCTGTTCTTCCATAGCTTGGGATTGTTCTAGACCGAGCTTTCTACGTCCCTGCTGTACTGGCCGAGATCATGGGTAAGCTGCCAACTTGTGGCACATTAACTTAGGGTCTATGCCCGGCATCTCTACTGGGCTTTCCATGTAAAGAGGTCGACATTATCTCGCAGGAAACGTATAAGGGGACTCTTTTTTATCTCCTTTTAGGACCGTACTAATATTGGTCGTTTTATCTGGAGTATCCCCGATTTGAATTTTTTCTATTTCGCCTTCAGGTTTTGGACGAAGTTCTTCCCGTCCTCGAACTCTCTCGAGCTCGATGGTGTGAATTTCTTCTCTGTTGCCCCTGAGGTTCAGACTTTCATTGTAGCAGCGGCGCGCTGTCTTTTTGTCTGCCCTTACTGTTGCGATTCTTCTGTGGTCGGGAACTTCATGCACAGATGTGGGGTCGAGACTACTGCACCGAGCTGATTCAGCGTTATCTGACCTATCAGGGCATTGTAAGCTGTACTTACGTCGACCACAATGTAGTCTATGTTGAGTGTCCTTGACCGATTTCCTTTCCCGAAGGTTGTGTGCAATGAGATGTATCCAACTGATTGGATTGGAGTGTCTTCCAGCCCGAATAGGCTGTTTGGATATGCTTTGAGCTCTTTTTTCTCTAGGCCCAGTTTGTCGAATGCTGCTTTGAATAGTATATCAGCTGAGCTTCCCTGGTCTACCAGTGTGCGGTGGAGATTAGCGTTGGCTAATATGATAGTGATGACCATGGGATCGTCATGTCCTGAGATGACGCCAACTGCGTCCTCTTCGGTAAAGGTGATAGTGGGGAGTTCGGGCGCTCCTTCCCTTCCTTCGACATGATATACTTCCTTCAAATGTCTTTTGCCAGATGATTTGGAGATTCCTCCTCCTGCAAATCCTCTATGTATCATGTGGACATGTCTCTCCGGGGTACGAGGTGGTAGTTCAGTTCGTCCGACCTCTTCGTCCCTTCTTCTTTTTCTAGGCTCATCTGATTTGTTGGCTAGGTACCGATCTTGTCTCCCTTCTCTTACCAATTTTTATATGATGTTCTTCAAATCGAAGCACTTGTTGGTGGGATATCCATAGATTCGATGGTATTCACAGTATTCTGTCTGATTTCCTCCTCCTTTCTTGCTTTTGAATGGACGAGGTGGGGGTATCTTTTCAGTGTGGTATACTTCTCGATATACATCCACAAGAGACACCCGAAGAGGGGGTGTAATTGTGGTATTTTTTTATCTTCTCTCCATGCTGATCTTCTTTTTTCTTGGTCTCTTTTTCTTTATAAGAAAATCCAGATTTTAAAGTCTCTCCTAGTCAGGAGTTTTCCTCCATGTTAATGTACTTTTTCTGCTCGTTCTTGTACTTCATTTAGAGATGTGGCATATTTTTTTGATATGGAGTGACTAAAGGGTGCCTCTCATAGGCCATTGATGAGGCCCATAATAGCTGCTTCTGTTGGTAGATTTTGTATGTCCAAACATGCCTTGTTGAATCTTTCCAAGTAATTGCGAAGGCTTTCCCGATCTTCTTGCTTGATCCCTAGTAGACTTGGGGCGTGTTTAGTTTTATCCTTCTGGATGGAGAATCTGGCTAGAAACTTTTTGGCCAAGTCGTCAAAGCTTGAAATGGACCTGGGGGGCAGGTTGTCGAACCATTTAATTGCCGTCTTTGTTAGAGTAGTTGGGAAGGCTTTGCACCGAGTTGCGTCTGAGGCGTCGGTGAGATATATTCTGCTTCAGAAGTTGCTAAGATGATGGCCGGGGTCTGTGGTACCATCGTATAGAGTCATGTTGAGAGGTTTGAAGTCTTTTGGGATTTTGGCTTTCATGATTTCTTTGGTGAACGGGTCTTGGTCTTTGCGGGGGCTATCTTCGTGGCTGGATCTGGTAGTTTTAGCTTTGAGATCGGCTTCAATTTTTAGGAGCTTGTCCTCTAATTCGCGACGTTGCCTCGCTTCTCTTCGTAAGTCTCTCTCGGCTTCCCGTTGATACTCAACCTCCTTTTCGAGTTGTTTCAGGCGATCCTGAAGTGCCTCCATGGCTCCCGTGCTTGGGGAGTGCTTGTCTTTGTTAGGTTGAGAAGTATCATCCGGTGTAACCTCCACGTTCTTATGTGGCATTCAGTTTTCCAAATCAGAGTTGTGGTCGTTGTCCAGGTTGTCCGCCATGGTGATGGGATGACTTTCAGGTTCCCCGGCAACGGCACCAATGTTCCGAGGGTTACCTGAAACTGTAGGTTGATCTCGGACGAGATCTTTTGTACTGGTCGGAGTTGATGTGTCCAGATGGTGGGTAGCGGCTGGAGCGGTCGTGTCCGACTTGTTTAACTGACTATGCTACTGATCCTTTGTCACCGGAGGATGGTGGTACCTGCAAGGGACTCCGATGCTTAAGTTAGCAAGGGTATTAAGCAGGTATTTTGTAGAATCAGAGTATGAGTTATACCTAGGTGCTCCAGTGTATTTATAGTAGTGTGGAGTGACCTTTCTAGAGATAAGATAGTTATCTTATCTTGTCTTATCTTTGAGTAAAGTCATCCTATCTTCAAGGGAACCGCCCTTATCTCTATAGGCTTGGACTGCCTTTGGATTTGGGTCGTGTTCCTCTGTTTGGGCCCTTTTTGGGCTTTCCTGGTGATTTGGCCGAGCTCTTTGAGAAGAGGTCGGATAGTCCTGACCTGAAGAGGTCGGTCGACTTGTCGCCAAATAACCCGGGTCGGGGAGCTCGACCCAGGGTATGAACAGGCGCCATTTTAATGATCAGATTCTTGACGGTCTAGAATTTCACAATTGAAATCTTGTTACAAGTATAGTTTCCAAACCAAACAATAATCCTTTCATACAAAAGATTATTTGTCACTAAAACAAACCCCTAAATTTATAAACCGAAGTATTGGAACCTTGGATCGTTCTCCCTAGGAATTGCAATAAAGTGTCTTGTTATTGGTTATGAGTTGTATTTTGGGGTTTTTGGGATAAGAGACATGAAATATAAATGGCAATGAAAATAAACTAACAACTAAAAAGGTCTTGGCAAAGGTTGGTGGTCAAGGATCTCTATCCTTATCACTAACCACAACATGAAAATTGGCAAGGATCAATCCCACTAAGTCATCCTCTAACTCATAGTAGAGGAAAGTCAAGTGAGCTACATCAATCCAAGTCCATAAGTCCTAGTTCTCCACCAAATCAATTAGTGAGATCTAGTGTTAATGGCTCCCAATCGTCAATCACTTGGACATTAGTAACTCAAGAGTTCCTAAGTTACCTTCCCAAGCCAAGAGCATAAAATTCTACTCTAAAATCCAACCAAGCATTTTATCAAACACTTGGAAGGCACAAAAGGAAAGCATAGTAAAATTGCAAGGAAAGTAAATCTACACTACTCAATTGCAAGGAATTAAACAACAACAAATCAAATGAACAATAAAGGAACATGAATCATAAATTGCAATAAAGGAAAATGGAAGAACAAAAATGCATCAACATAAAAGTAAAGGATTACATGAATTAAAAGCAAAACTAGAGAAAGGAAGGATAGAAGAAGAAGAATTACAAAGAGAAAAGTAAATCAAAGCATGAAATTAACCTAGATCTAAGAATTCCTAATCGAGATCTAACCTACTCCTAATTCTAGAGAGAAGAAAGAGCTTCTCTCTCTAGAAATAAACTAAAGCATGATGAAACTAAAATAAAACTCACTAACTAACTAGATGTCCCATCCCTCTTCAATCCTTGGGTTAATAGCATCAGAAATGAGTTGGATTGTGCCTTAGAATTCGCTGGCCACGATTTGCATTAAGTGAAGCATGTGCAACTGTTCATACCCTGGGTCAAGCTACCCGACCCGGGATGATTGGCGATAAAGCGACCGACCTCTTCAGGTCAGACTACCCGACCTCTTCTAAAAGAGCTCGGCCAAATCGACAGGAAAGCCCAATAAAGGGCCCAAATAGAGGAACATGACCCAAATCCAAAGGCAAATCCCAGCCTATAGAGATAAAGGCGGTTCCCTTGAAGATAAGCTGACTTCATCCAAAATAGGATAAGATAAGATAAGATAACTAACTTATCTTATCAGAAAGGTCAGCCCACACTACTATAAATACACTAGAGCACCCAGGTATAACTCATACTCTGATTCTACTAAAAAACCTGTCTAATACCCATGCTAACTTAAGCATCAGAGTCTCTTGCAGGTACCCCCACCCTCCGGTGGCCAAGGATCAGCAGTGCAGCAAGTCCAACAAGTCGAACACAACAGCTCCGGCCGCCACAGGATGGCCGGAGACGCTATCTCCGACCAGTACAGGAAATCTCATCCAAGATCGACCTCCAGTTTCAGGTAACCCTCGGAACATTGGCGCCGTTGCCGGGGAACCTGGAAGTCATCCCATCATCATGGTGGACAACCATAACAACGACCACGATTCAGGTCTGGAAGAGAGAACACCGCACAAGAACGCGGATGTCACGCTACAAGACACTCTGGAAATCAACAAAGACAAAAACTCGCCAAATTCAGGGGCAATAGAAGCGCTCCTAGATCGCCTAAAACAACTGGAAAAAGAAACTCAACAACAACGGGAAATAGGAAGGGATCTACAAAGAGAGGTACGACGACGTCGGGAGTTGGAAGAAAAACTACAGCAATTAGAAGCCGATCTCAAATCAAAAGCCCCTCGGGCCAATCTCGAAGAAAATTCACGCAAAGAGCAAGACCTGTTCACCAGGGAAATCATGAAAACCAAAATTCCAAAAGACTTCAAACTCCCGGATATGACCCTGTATGATGGCACCACGGATCCCAACCACCACCTCAGTAACTTCAGAAGCAGAATGTACCTCACCGACGCCCCAGATGCTGTTCGCTGCAAAGCCTTCCCAACAACTCTCACAAAGACAGCCATTCGATGGTTCGACAACCTACCCCCAAAGTCCATCTCAAGCTTTGATGACCTAGCTAAAAAATTCCTAGCCAAATTCTCCATTCAGAAAGATAAAGCCAAGCACGCCCTCAGTTTACTAGGGATCAAACAAGGAGATCGGGAGAGCCTCCACAACTATATGGAGAGATTCAACAAAACATGCATGGACATACAAAGTTTACCCACAGAGGCCGCCATCATGGGACTCATCAATAGCCTACGAGAAGGACCCTTCAACAATCTATATAAAAAAAGTACCCAACCTCCTTGGATGAAGTACAGGAACGAGCAGAAAAATACATCAACATGGAAGAAAACGCTCGGTTAGGAGAGACCTCAAAATTAGGACCTCTTACCGAGATAGAGACAAGGAATCCAAGAGGAAAGAAGATCGACAAGGGGAGAAAATAAAAAATTACCATAATTACACTCCTCTCAGGGCATCCTTAGTCGAGATATACAAAGAAGTCTTCCATACAGAAAAAATCCCCCCAGCACGGCCACTCAAAGGCAAAAAGGGAGGAGGAAACCGGAAGGAATATTGCGAATACCATCGAGTCTGAGGACACTCCACAAACGAATGTTTCAACTTAAAAAATATCATAGAAAAATTGGTGAGAGAAGGAAAGTTAGATCGATTCTTGGCCACCCGAGATGATGATCAAAGAAAGAGACGAAGGGATGAAGATACCGAACGAACAGAACGATCACCTCGGACACCAGAAAGACATGTCCACATGATACATGGCAGATTCATAGCAGGTGGGATCTCTAAATTCTCTCGCAAAAGATATCTCAAAGAAGTATATCATGTCGAAGGAAAGGAAGAAGCACTCAACATCCCGGCAATAACATTTACTAAAGAGGACGCATCTGGCATCATCGCAGGACACAACGATCCCATGGTCATCACCATCATATTAGCAAACGCCAACCTACACCGCACCTTAATAGACCAAGGGAGTTCTGCCGACATCTTATTCAAAATAGCCTTTGATAAACTCGGCTTAGAAGAAAAAGAACTTCAAGCATATCCAAACAGTCTGTTTGGACTAGGAGACACCCCGGTTCGACCACTAGGATACATACCACTACATACAACCTTCGGAAAAGGGAACCAATCCAGGACCCTCAAAATAGATTACATCGTGGTCGACGTAAGTTCAGCTTACAATGCTCTCATAGGTCGGACAACACTCAACCAACTCGGCGCGATAGTCTCGACCCCACACCTATGTATGAAATTCCCAACACCAAAGGGGATAGCCACGATAAAACCAGATCAAAAAATGGCACATCGCTGTTACAACGAAAGCCTAAACCTTAGAGGCAAAGGAGAAGAGTTCCACACAATCGAGCTGGGCGGAGTTCAACGACGAGAAGAACTTCGCCCCCAGGCAGAGGGCGAGATAGAAAAGATTCAGATCGGGGACACCTCGGAAAAAATAACTAATATCGGCACAATCCTAAAAGGGGACTCAAAGGAATTACTAATACAATTCTTGCGAGATAACGTCGATCTCTTAGCATGGAAAGCCGCAGATATGCCAGGCATAGACCCTAAGCTGATGTGTCATAAGTTGGCGGTCTATCCAAGATCTCGACCGGTACAGCAGAGACGAAGAAAACTTGGGCCAGAGCGATCCCAGGCTGTGGAAGAACAAGTCCAGGCACTACTGGAAGCAGGATTCATAAGAGAAGTCAAATACCCACTATGGCTAGCCAACGTTGTCTTGGTGAAAAAATCAAATGGGAAGTGGTGAATGTGCACCGATTACACCGATCTCAACAAGGCTTGTCCAAAAGACCCTTACCCACTCCCAAATATCGACGCTCTGGTAGACGCTTCCTCCGGATATAAATATCTCTCGTTTATGGATGCATAATCGAGATACAACCAGATCCCCATGTACCCACCAGATCAAGAAAAGACCTCGTTCCTAACACCGAAAGCAAACTACTGCTACATTGTGATCCCTTTCGGTCTCAAGAACGCAGGAGCTACTTATCAAAGGCTAATGAATAAAGTCTTCTCGGATCACATTGGAAAGATCATGGAAGTCTACGTGGACGACATGCTAATAGAAACACAAAGTGAAGAGACACTATTGTCCGACCTGGCCCAAGTATTTGACACCATAAGGAAGCATGACATGCGACTCAATCCAGCAAAATGCACCTTTGCGGTAGAAGCAGGCAAATTCTTAGGTTTCATGCTCACACAAAGAGGAATTGAAGCAAATCTAGACAAATGTCAGGCCATACTCAACATGAAGAGCCCAACCTGTGTCAAAGAAGTACAGCAACTCAACGGGAGATTGGAAGCCCTATCCCGATTCTTAGCAGGAGCCGCGATAAGATCTCTCCCCTTCTATGCTACTTTAAGAAAGGAAAGGCAGTTCGAGTGGATGACAGCATGTGAACAAGCCTTCCAAGACTTTAAAAAGTTCTTAGGACAGCCACATATCCTCTCTCGACCACGAAAAAGAGAACCACTCATATTATATCTCGCAGAAGGAAGCCGGGCAGTAGCGTCAGCACTAGTCAGAGAAGACGAAAATGGACAACAACCCGTCTACTTCATTAGTAAAGCACTACAGGGATCTGAGCTGAACTATCAGAAAATAGAAAAATTTGCATATACTCTCATTCTAACATCTAGACGACTCAGTCCTTACTTCCAGGCCCACACCATCAAAGTTCGCACTAACCAGCCCTTGAAAGGAATATTGCAGAAAACAGATTTAGCAGGTAGAATTCTACAATGGGCAGTCGAGCTGTCAGAGTTCGACCTCCAATATGAAGCTCGGACGGCCATTAAGTCACAATATCTGGCCGACTTTATCGCAGAATTCACAGATGCCCTGGAAACCCTCACAGAGTGGAATCTCTATGTGGACGGCTCTTCAAATAAAACTGGAAGCGGCACAGGAGTGATAATAGAAAGCAACCAGGGAACCCAAGTTGAGCTCTCCCTCAAGTTCGGGTTCCCGGCTTCAAATAACCAGGCAGAATACGAAGCACTATTAGCTGGTTTGAAGCTGGCTGAAGAGGTTGGAGCTCGGAAACTCAACATCTACAGCGATTCGCAAGTTGTCACATCACAAATAACAGGGAGCTACCAAGCCAAAGATCCCACCATGAAAAGGTATTTGGATAAGACCAAGCAACAGCTCGGACAAAGCAGGGAATATAAGATATACCACATACCCCGAGAACAAAATGCTCGAGCTGACGCACTCTCGAAACTAGCCAGCACCAAACCAGGGGGCAACAATAGAAGCCTCATCCAGGAAATGTTACAGAACCCGTCAATCTCGGAAGAGGAAAAATTCCTAGCCATAATAAGCCAGGACCAAGGATGGATGACTCCCATAATTAACTACCTCAGAGCAGGAACACTCCCCACAGAAGAAAAAGAGGCAAAAAGGCTAAAAAGGGAGGCACAGTACTACACCATTATAAACAACACCCTGTACAAAAGAGGGATCTCAGTACCATTACTGAAATGCGTACCGACCTCCCACACAAAGGAAGCGTTAGAAGAAGTACGCGGTGGCATTTGTGGCAATCATCTCGGAGCACGAGCTCTCACCAAAAAAGTGCTCCGGGCGGGGTTTTACTGGCCAACTCTACAGAAAGAAGCTACAGAATTTGTAAAGACATGCCCACCATGTCAGAAACATGCCAACTTTCACATCGCCCCGTCAGAAGAGCTCATCAGCGTAACTTCCCCTTGGCTGTTTGCAAGGTGGGGGCTCGACCTTCTTGGCCCCTTCCCCCAGGGGTCAGGACAAGTTAAATTTCTCATAGTAGGGGTAGACTATTTTACAAAGTGGATCGAGGCAGAGCCCCTAGCCAACGCCACCGTTCAAATAAGCCGGAAATTCCTATATAGAAACATCGTCACAAGGTTTGGGGTTCCATATTCAATAACCACAGACAATGGCACTCAATTCACAGATGTAGGCTTCAGAAAACTAGTAGCCGACTTAAATATAAAACATCAATACACCTCCGTGGAACATCCACAAGCCAATGGACAGGCCGAAGCTGCCAATAAAGTCATATTGGCTAGATTAAAACGGAGATTACAAGATGCAAAAGGAGCTTGGGCAGAAGAGCTTCCACAGGTCCTATGGGCATATCGAACGACGCCACACTCCACCACGAAGGAATCCCCCTTCCGGTTAGCATACGGAATAGAGGCAATGATTCCAGTAAAAATTGAGGAAGGATCGCCTAGAGTAGTTCATTACAATGAGGGAGCAATCTCCCAACTTCAGAGGGAAGAGTTCGACCTACTACCTGAAATCCAAGAAAGAGCTCGGATCAGGGAAGAAGCTCTAAAGCGCCGAATGGCTTCCAGATATAATCAAAGGGTAGTGCCAAGAAGTTTCGCAGAAAATGATCTCATCCTAATCCGAAATGATATCGGAACAACTCGACCAGGAGAAGGAAAACTGGCAGCAAACTGGAAAGGACCCTACCGAGTAGTAGAAGTACTGGGGAAGGGCTCCTACAGACTGTCCGAACTCGATGGACGAGAGCTTCCCAGATCATGGCACGCTTGCAACCTAAGAAGATACTACAGTTAGGAAGGTAACAGATCTCATTATTGGATGCACTCTTTTTCCTAAAAAGGTTTTTTAATGAGACACCAAGTTGAGACCCAGACACTATTCGACTTAAAGGGATGAAAAAATTCCCACATAACGTCCAGAAGTTGGACCAAGTCAACCCAAGTTATAAGTAAACCCTGGAAAGAGGTCTGGCCAACCCTATTAAAGAGGATTACTTTAACTTAGAAGGGCTCGACCTAACAAGGTCAGCCCAAAATAAAAAGGTTATAAAAGTAATCCCTGAAAGAGACCTGACAAAGGTCCAAGAAAGAGGATTACAAAAATAACCTAGAGAGAGAGATCGACCTAACGAAGTCGGTCTCCTAAATACGGAAAGTTATAAAAGTAATCCCTGAAAGAGACCTGACCAAGGTCCAAGAAAGAGGATTACGAAGTAACTTAGAAGAGATCGACATAAAGAAGTCGGTCTCCTATAACGGAAAGTTATAAAAGTAATCCTTGAAAGAGACCTGACAAAGGTCCAAGAAAGTGGATTACGAAGTAACTTAGAAGAGATCGACATAAAGAAGTCGGTCTCCTACAACAGAAAGTTATAAAAGTAATCCATGAAAGAGACCTGACAAAGGTCCAAGAAAGAGGATTACGAAGTAACTTAGAAGAAATCGACATAAAGAGGTTGGTCTCCCACAAACCGGTTATAAAAGTAATCTCTAAAAGAGACCTGACTAAGGTCCAAAAAAGAAGATTACTTTAAATAATTAAAAAAGATTGACATCGGTCAACTACTTGGAAAAGGGCAAAGAAGTCGGGCATGGATTGCTAAATCGGATCAACGCATCGACAACAAACCAGTTCAAAGAAGCTAACCAAACAAGCCCTCAAAGAAGCTAAGACAGGCGCAAGCAAGTGTGACATAAAAGCCTCAAGGTCAGACCGAAAAGCTCAGAAGCTATTCATTGTGTTTTTAAATAATGTTGCTAAACAAGCAACCAGAAAGAGTGTCAACAAAATAAACCAAAGAGTTTTAAAGCCCACAAGCCGGGCCAACTACAAAAATATCCAAAGTAAATCAGCTAAAGGTCAGAAGGCTTCTTAGCAGTATCAGTCTGAGGAGAAGGAGGGCGAGCCTGGAGAGGAACAGCATCCACAGTACCATCGTCCCGGTTTAAAATCTGACAGTCAGGATCAGAAGCGGGAGGGTCGACCTTGGCAGGAGGAACAGTAGGCGCTGACACCTTGGCAGAAGAAACAGGGAGGGGATCAAACTCATCATTATCATCCCCATCATCAGGGACAATCTTGCCATCCCTGACAATGTTGTCCAGGCTAAAGGGAGTGAGATCGGCCTCGGGAGCAATAACCCGAACTTGCTCCTTCAAGTTCTCGTAAGCAACAGTCACACTGCCAACGAGATGACTTTGAAGCTCAGAATAATCTTCCCGGACATTGTCGAGCTCCTCCCTCAGACGCAACATCTCCCGATAGGATGTAACGTAACTATCCTTGTGCATCATGGCTGTGTCCTCAGCTAACCTCAAAGAAGCTGCCAGTGATTGAGAACTCGCCTTCTCGTTCTCTAAGTCCTTCTCCAGCTTGGCTACCTTTATCTCAAGTTCCTCCTTCAACTCTCTCATCCGATCAAACTCCTATTTTGCCTCCTCCATGAACGCTTTAGTGGCGTGGAGAGGGAGATTCTGAGCAGTCCGATATATGGCAGCCGCCATATACGCCATCTTTACGTGATTTCGGGCCATAAATTCCAAGTGATGGAGGATGGACACATCATCTATAGAGAGGGAGCCATAGGGACCGATTTGCTGATCCACAAACTCAATGGCATTGAAATCAGGAGCATCGAGGTCAAAGGGCTCGGCTGTTTTTTGTTTTTTATTGGGAGGAGCAACAGATGGAGCGGCAGAAGTAGGGTGAGGATCCACCAAACGGACTCGGGGTGTAGGGACCACTTTCTTCACCCTAGGAGAACTCGGCACTGATGGCTTTTCGCGCATTTGGGAGGACCCCTCCCCAGCCGCCTTGGCCGCAATATTCCTGGCAGCAGTCGCCCTCTGCGCCCTCTTAAAAGCTTTCATAGCTTCATTTTTCTTCATTGCCTCTGCAAATAAAACAGAAATTAAGCTACAAGTCGGATAAGTCGGAAAGACAGCTACAAGCAACATAAACAGATAAACACAAGATACCCAATTCAGTTTGAAGAAGAGAAGGATTGGTTAGAAATTTATTTGTGTCGAGATGGGGAGGATGACCCCAGCGTTCTTCCAAGACAGTCACAAAGGCTCGTTCAGCCTCATCCAACATTTCCCATGCATATCTGGAGACCCTCACATCTTTTTGCCATTCCAAGGGAAAAGTAGGTTCGTCATTTTCATCCAGAAAAAAGGGCCGAGCTTCTTTAACAGCTCGGACTTTGAAAAAGTAGTTTTTAAAATCACAGAACGACTCGTCAAACATGGAAAAGACCTTCTTTCCCTGGGTGGAACGGAAGGAGACCCAAGCCGACTTCTTTTTACCACACCGGGCTTAGTCAAGACAAATAGATAGAAAAAGAGAGATTGAGAAGCAGGAATACCAAAACCATTGCACAACAATTGGAAAATTTTTATGAAACCCCAGGAATTGGGGTGAAGTTGAGAGGGGGCAACATTACAGGACCATAACAGATCGGTTTCAAATTGAGTAAAAGGAAGGGTGATACCCAGCGGACCGAAGAAAAAATCATAAACATAAAAGAAGCGGCAATCATCAATAACCCGAGTAGAAAAGCAAACTCTCTCATCAGAAGAGGGAGGGACAAGCTCATAGTTCTTCTCATCACTAGAATTACTACAAACACTATGAAACTGTCTAAGCTGTGCACAAAACTCAAAATCAACCAGAGAGACACACATAAGAACCATCGAGTCCACCCAATCGGCTATACCCTCAGGAACCCGGGAAGGCATCTCTACAACGTTATTTCGGGAAGACATGAGACCAACTAAACTCTACAAAAAAAAAAGAAGAATGGATTACTCAAAAATATCTCGGCGGGCGAATACACAGAAAAGGATACCCCAAGACTCAAACTAAAACTCCTGAGGCATCCTTTGGAGGCAGTAACAAAGCGAGGTATCAAGGAAAATCTACTTACGTCCCGGCGTCTCGCAAACAAGAATGGAAGACCTCAAACAGCAAGCATTTTTTGCAGGAGAAAGACAAAACACAAACAAAACAGAAAATCATCTTCCTGCAGTCTATCAGCAAGAAACAACAGCAAACATACCAGGCAAAAATCATCAAAAATGTGACCTTTTTTCAGAATCAAACAAAACTATCATTCCAAAGCTTCAAAATCAAAAGCATTTCGCAACATGCAAAAATGCTAAAGGCATCAAGCAACCAAGACCATGCAAAAGACGAAGAAATTACGAAACACACAGTGATCAGGCACAGCGAAAAGTAGAAAGATCCAAACTTTTCCCAAAAAACTTTCTCAAAACAGACATAAAATGGCGTAGAGGGAGAAAAGAAAGAAGAACCAAACCTAGAAATGAGAAAGCTGCAAAGAAAGGCAGAAAAGTAGAAGGCAAAATCCAGAATCACCCCTTCGCCCACGAAAAAGCAAAGTCACAAAGCAACGTCACTGGGCTGAAACGCGAAAGCTACAGGCGGAGGCTTCAGAAAAATCAAAGAGTTGAAAGTGAGAAAGAAGTTACAAAGAAGAAGCGAAGAAGAGAAACCGTCTTTTGATTGAGAAATTCAAAATGAAAGCCAAGGGAGAATGGGGCAATTAATTGCCAATTAAATGCGGATATTAAAACCGCTTGCGTTCCCAAAAAAGCGCTGATATAAAAGTGTGCACCTTTAAAGGAAAACGTTTTACATTCAAAAAGAGTCTACAAAAGGAAGAAATCGACAAAATGCTCGAACTCGGTTTCACTAAAGATCGAAGTCAAAAGGACTCGACCTCAAAAAAGAAGACCGAACTCGAGCAGGGGCACTGTTCATACCCTGGGTCAAGCTACCCGACCAGGGATGATTGGCGATAAAGCGACCGACCTCTTCAGGTCAGACTACCCGACCTCTTCTAAAAGAGCTCGGCCAAATCGACAGAAAAGCCCAATAAAGGGCCCAAATAGAGGAACACGACCCAAATCCAAAGGCAAACCCAGCCTATAGAGATAAAGGCGGTTCCCTTGAAGATAAGCTGACTTCATCCAAAACAGGATAAGATAAGATAAGATAACTAACTTATCTTATCAGAAAGGTCAGCCCACACTACTATAAATACACTGGAGCACCCAGGTATAACTCATACTCTGATTCTACTAAAAAACCTGTCTAATACCCATGCTAACTTAAGCATCGGAGTCTCTTGCAGGTACCCCCCACCCTCCGGTGGCCAAGGATCAGCAGTGCAGCAAGTCCAACAAGTCAGACACAACAGCTCCAGCCGCCACAGGCCGGCCGGACACACTATCTCCGACCAGTACAGGAAATTTTATCCGAGATCGACCTCCAGTTTCAGGTAACCCTCGGAACAGCAACCATCAACACGTACACGTACCGTGCGCATGCGCACCCCTATGCGTGGTGAAACTATGGAAAATTTTTTATCATTTCAAAGCCTCGGATGTTAGCTTTCTAATGCAACTAGAACCGCGTCATTTGGACCTTTGTAGCTCAAGTTATGGCCGATTAAGTGCGAAGAGATCGGCTTGACAGCTTTGCGATTCTTTCATTTCTTCATGAGTTCTCCATCTCTATATGCTTTTTCTTCATTCCCTTGATTCAATCTTTGCCTCCTAAAATCTGAAATCACTTAAGAAATATATCAAGGCATCTAATGGGAACAAGGTGAATTAAATTTAACTATTTTAAGTCCTAAAAAGCATGTTTTCACTCTTAAGCACAATTAAAGGAGAATTTACAAAATCATGCTATTTCATTGGATAAATGTGGGAGAAGGCAATAAAATCCTCTAAATTCAACACAAGATAAATCTTCCAAATGGGGTTTATCAATCATGCAACTAGGACAAGAAAACAGATAAGTAAATAGACAGAAAATAGAAAAATAACAGGAAAGGGACGTAAAGAGAACGAATCCACCTTTAATGGTGGTGCCTAGTGCTCCTCCTTGAGGATCCAATGTACTGCTTGATCTCTTCTATGTCATTCCTTTGCCATTGTTGCTCTTCCCTCATAGCCCTTTGGTCTTCCCTTATGGCTCTTTGATCTTCTCTGATTTCATTGAGGGAGGTGGCATGTCCTCGATGCTCCATCCTCAATTGCTCTATGTTAGTGCTCAATTTTCCAAGAGAAGTTTGCCATTGATCCTAATAGATTTGGGGAGGAAAATACATCCCTTGAGGCATCTCAGGGATCTCATACTGAGGCGGCTACACAGGCTCTAATGCTTTCTCTCTAGTTTGCTTCATTTGCTTCTTAGTGATGGGCTTATCCTCCCCAATGGAGACATCTCCATTTATGACAATTGCAGCTGAATTGCATAGGTGATAGATGAGGTGTGGGAATGCCAACCTGGCATTGGTGTGAGGCTTCTCAGCTACCTTGTATAGTTCTTGAGGAATTACCTCATGAACTTCCACCTCAGTTTCAATCATGATGCAATGAATCATAATGGCTCTGTCAACAGTCACTTCTGAACGGTTGCTAGTAGGGATGATGGATCTTTGAATGAATTTCATCCATCCTCTAGCTATAGGCTTAAGGTCAACCCTTCTTAACTGAATGGTCTTGCCTTGGGAATCCCTTTTCCACTGTGCGCCTTTTACACAGATATCTGAGAGCACTTGATCCAATCTCTGATCATGGTTGACTCTTCTAGTGTAAGGATGAAGGTCTCCTTGTAATAGAGGCAAGTTGAACGCCAACCTCAAACTTTTCGAGTTGAAATCTAACATTCTTCCTCAGACCATGGTGATCCAATTCCTTGGATTTGGGTTCACATTAGTGTCATGGTTTTTGGTAACCCATGGATTGGCATAGAACTCTTGCACCATGAGAATTCTAACCTCTTCGATGGGATTGGTTAGGACTTCCCAACCTCTTCTCCGGATCTCTCTTCGGATTTCCAGATACTCATTCTTCTTGAGCAAGAAAGGGACCTCAGAGATCACTTTCTTCTCAGCCACTATTTCATAGAAATGGTCTTGGTGAGCTTTGGTGATGAATCTCTCCATCTCCCAAGATTCAAAGGGATTGGCTACTGCCTTTCCTTTCCTCTTTCTAGAGGAGTCTCCAACCTTGGGTGCCATTAATGGTAATAGAAAGAAAAAAGCTATGCTTTTCTAACACCAAACTGAAAACTTTGCTCGTTCTCGAGCAAAAATAGAAGAATGCAGAAGAAGAAGAAGAAGAAAATAGAGAGAGAGGAAGAGAGAGAGAGAGGGCTCGGCCTTGTAGGGTGGAGAAGGTATGAGAGGTGTGTGTATGAAGAGTGATGGAGATGGGTATTTATAGGAGTGGGTTGGGTTTGGCCATAGGGTAGGTTTGGGTGGGAAATTTGATTTTGAAGTGGGTGGGGGTAGGTGGGAGTTATGATGGTTTGGGGAAATCGTATGGATGTGATTGGGCTAGGGTTTTGGGAGAAGTGTGTATGGGGAAGTGTGAAAGTAGGTGGGGTTAAGTGGGGTAGGTGAAGATTCTATGGGGCCCATAATTTTTGAGAGGCTAGGGAATTCCATATTCCCTACTTCTCTGCACTAGCGTTTGAACGCCCAGGGGCTGCTCCCTTGCTGGTGTTCAACACCAGCAATGCTTCCCTTTTGGGGAGTTGAACACCCAGGAGGACTTCTTTACTGGCATTCAACTTCAACACTCTTTAAATAAAAAGTTGAGTAAAGTGAGGTTGCCTCCTAACAAGTGCTCTTTTAAAGTCACTAGCTTGACCTTTAGCTCCTTATGGAGAAGAGTATGGGCTCAGATTTTTGCCCTTGACAATGAATTTTCTTCCTATCCTCTCATGAATGAGCTTTACATGCTCTAGAGATAGGACACGACTCAATGTGTGTGGTAAGACTGGATTCTTAGTGAAGACAACTCTCATGCCAGGTGAGAGGCCTTTAGTTAGGAATTTCTTGTCCCTCCAGCCTTTAGGTACTTTTTTCTTAGTACCTTTGTGCTTAGAGCTTGTTGATGGCTGCCCAACACCGAACTTAGAATTGATGTCTAGGGACTCTGCAGAGCTCTGCACAGAAAGAGAGGGTTGGCACACTAGGTGTTACACTGTTATCTCTCTTTTAGAGGGAGAATTAGGATGAGATATCTTGATTAAGATGTGATCCTCCCCTAACTTTAGGGTTAGCTCCCCCTTAGCCACATCAATGATAGCATTAGCTGTGGCTAGAAAAGGTCTTCCAAGGATGACACAGTCATCCTCATCCTCTCCTATGTCCAAGATAATAAAGTTTGCAGGGATGTAGTGGGTTTTAACTATAACCAAGACATCCTCCACTAAACCATATGGCTTCTTCATGGTCTTTTCTGCTATCTCTAAGGAGACATGTGCAGCTTGTACCTCAAGGATTCCCAGCTTCTCCATTACAGAGAGTGGCATGAGATTCATGCTTGACCCTAGGTCACATAGAGCCTTTTCAAAGGTCATAGTGCCTATGGTCCAAGGAATCAGAAAGCATCCAGGGTCTGGAAGCTTCTGAGGTAGCTCTTGCTGAACCAAAGCATGGAATTCTTTGGTAAGCAGTGGAGGTTCTTCCTCCAGAGGCTTTGTACCAAATAGCTTGGTATTCAGCTTCATTAGAGCTCCTAGGAAACGAGCAACTTGCTCTTTCCTAGTGTCTTCATCCTTACTTGAGGATGAGTAGTCATCAGAACTCATGCACTGCAGAAGTGTATTCAAAGGAACCTCAATAGTCTTTATGGTTTTCTTTGGTTCTGGGCTAGAGGGTTCTTAAGTGGGCTTTGAGAAATCAAAGGGTATGCTTTGACTGGCATTCAACGCCAGCTCTGTCAGCTTATTGGGTGTTGAACGCCCTTGCTGTCCACCCTGACTGGCGTTAAATGCCAGTCCTTCTAGCATTCTGGGCGTTGAGCGCCCAACAGGGATGTCCTTGCTAGCGTTCAACGCCAGCTTCCCTGGGGTGGTGGGCATTAAACGCCCAGTGAGGGGTTCCCCACTAGTGTTCAATGCCAGAATGGTTGGGAGTTTGGGCGTTGAATGCCTAGTGAGGGGTTCCTCACTGGCGTTCAGCGCTAGAAAGCCTTTCTGTTTGGGCGTTGAACGCCTAGCCAGTACTGAACGCCAGCTTTTCTACCAGGATGGGCATTAAACACCCATTGAGGGCTTCCTCACTGGCATTTAACGCCAGGCTTGCTGCCATTGTGGGCATTGAATGCCTAGTAAAGGCTTCTTTACTGGCGTTCAATGCCACCCCATTCTCCTCAGGTTTGGCCTCTACCTCCAGGGTTATGGCCTTGCACTTTGCTCTAGGATTAACCTCAGTATTACTGGGAAGAGTGTTACGAGGGATCTCAGGGATCCTCTTGCTCAGTCGACTAACTTGTACCTCTAAATTTCTAATGGAGGACCTTGTTTCATTAATGAAACTATGAGTGGTCTTAGTGAGGCTAGAGACTAGAGTGGCTAAGTCACAAAGGCTCTGCTTAGAGGTTTCTATATTCCCTTGAGAAGATGGGAATGGTGGTCTGTTATTGAACCTATTCTAGTTCCTACTACCTTGATTGCTATTGAAACCTTACTGAGGTTTCTGTTGATCCTTCCATGAAAGGTTAAGATGATTCTTCCATGCAGGGTTGTAAGTGTTTCCATAGGGTTCTCCCATGTAATTCACCTCCTCCATGGTGGGTTGCTCAGGATGATAAGCTTCTTCTTCAAGAGAAGCTTCCTGATTACTGTTAGCTACAGTTTGCATCCCAGTCAGAAGTTGAGAGATCATGTTGACCTATTGGGTCAAGATTTTATTCTGAGCCAAGAAGGCATTCAGAGTCTCAACTTCATAAACTCCTTTCTTTTGAGAGATTTCATGGTTTATAGAATTCCTCTCAGAGGTGTACATGAATTGGTTGTTTGCAACCATCTCAATGAGTTTTCTAGCTTCTGCAGGTGTCTTCTTCAAGTGGAGAGATCCACCTGCAGAGCTATCCAATGAAATCTTGGATATCTCAGACAAGCCATTATAGAACATGCCTATGAGGGACTATTCTGAGAGCATGTCAGAAGGACATCTCCTGATCAGCTGCTTGTATCTTTCCCAAGCTTCATAGAGGGATTCACCTTCTCTTTGTCTGAAGGTTTGAACTTCCACTCTAATCTTGCTCATCTTTTGAGGAGGAAAGAACTTAGCTAGAAAAGCATTTACAAGCTTTTCCCAAGAGTCAAGACTCTCTCTAAGTTAGGCATCCAACCAGAATTTAGCTATGTCTCTTACAGCAAAGGGAAATTCATAGAGGGATTCACCTTCTCTTTGTCTGAAGGTTTGAACTTCCACTCTAATCTTGCTTATCCTTTTAGGAGGAAAGAACTTAGCCAGAAAAGCACTAACTAGCTTTTTCCAAGAGTCAATACTCTCTCTAGGTTGGGCATCCAACCAGAACCAGCATCAGCTTATAGACTTCAGGATTTACTCCATTAGTCTTTACAGTATCACAGATCTGTAAGAATTCTGCCAAGAATTGATGTGGATCTTCCAGTGGAAGTCCATGGAATTTGCAGTTCTGTTGTAGAAGAGAGACTAACTGAGGCTTAAGCTCAAAATTGTTAGCTCCAATGGCAGGTACAGTAATGCTTCTGCCATAAAAGCCCGAGGTAGGCATGGTGAAGTCACCAAGGACCTTTCTAGGCTCCTCTTGTGGTTTGGCCATGTCCCCTATTTCTTGTTCAAAACTTTCTGAAAGGTCTCTTCCGGACTGTTGTGCTTTAGCTAGTTGTAAATGCCTCCTTAGAGTCTTCTCAGGTTCAGGATCAGGAGTCAAGAGGGGTTCTTTATCCCTGTTCCTGGTCATAAACAAGAAGAAAAGAAAAGGAAAGAAAAGAAAGAAACTTCTAATAGACAAGAAGCTTCTCCTTAAAGTCAGAAGTAAAGAAAGAAGAAGAAGATAAAAAAAATAAAAATAAAAATAAATAAAAGAAGTAGAAGAAAAATACCTTGGAAATAGTAGATAAGCGTAAATAAAAGAAGATAGAGTAAAAGAGAAGAGAAAAGAAGAAAGCTTTTTGTGCCACTTGGATCAAAGAGCTTCCAATTAGATGTGAAGACGAAAGGAAAGAAGATAAAAAAAGTTGAGGTAGAGCAACAGAAGGAAGTAGAGTTCGAATAAATAGAGATGAGAAGAGAATTAGTATAAATAGAAAAAGTAAATAAGAGTTAAAATATTTTTGTTTTTATTTTATTTATTTAATTAATTAGTTTTCAAAAATTATGGTTAATAATTTAAAAATATTTTAAAATTTAAATGTTGATTTTCGAAAAATAGAAGGAAGAGAAGAGAGAGAAATTTTCAAAATTTAAGAGAGAAGAGAGTTAGTTAGGTGATTTTGAAAAGAAAATCAGACTTTTGCTCCAGCTCCTCAATTTCAGCCAGAAAATACTTGAAATTGTCCAAAAACACAAAAACTCATAGTAAGATCCAAAAATATGATTTTAACACTAAAACCTATAAAGACTCAATAAAAACTAAACAAAAACTACTAAAAACTATATGAAAATAATGTAAAAAAGCGTATAAAATATTCTCTCATCAACGAGCAAAGAGTGAAATACAACCTCAGCTGAAGAGAAAGAACCGTCAAGCTAGTGACGTTAAAGAAGCACTAGTTGGGAGGCACCCCAACATTCATATCCTTTTTAGTTTACTGTTTTATAGATCTATTTTATGTTATGTACTTTAGTTCATTACCTTCTAGCTTCTAGTGTTAATTACTTTGGTAGCTTTAGATTTCTTTTTAGCCTTAGAGTATTTTTATCTTTTCTGGAAGATCAACTTTGCATAGTTCATTATGTGATGTTCCTTGATTGGGTTGAGAAACTTGCTGAAGAACTAAGTTTGGTGTGGCCACCAGCCCATTTAATTTTTGAACTTACATGATAATATTTTAACTGATCTTATGAGTAAGCCAAAAATTAAGTTTGGTGTGGCCACCATCATAAAAAGTTTTGTTGAATTGTACGTCCAAAGAAATTAAGCCTAATAGATTAGTATCTTAATGCACCCAGTAACATGGTGAGATAAATGAAAAGGTTACCTAATTGTGTACACATAGAGTGGAAGTGGAATGGTTTGAAGAATTAAATACCTTCCACTCATGATGTATATAATAAAGTCTAATAATGAGCATCAGTTACCAGATACAATGAACTTAAGTTTGGTGTCTAAAAGACACACAAAATAAATACCAATTAATTGGAAGAAAATTAAAACAACTCTTTGATCACTAATGTGAACGTTTTCTGTTTCAGGAGAGCAAGTAGGGGCCACCAATCAGCTATGAATACTCTCTCTCATAAAGTAAAGGAAGTCAAAGTGTATTTAACATTTTGGAACTCACAAACTGAAGAAAAACTGAACCACTTTAGAAGTGGCGCTTCTCCCACGCTGGGCGCCAAAACCAATGGTGAAAACATTCAATTTTGCAATCAATTGCAAACTCTTCCAGATCCTTCTGTCCCTTATAAATTGCACTTCCCCACCCTCTTCTTCACACAACACATAACCCTTCTCTCTTTCGAAATCACTACTCTCTCTTCTTTACTTTCTCGTTTTCTTTCTTGATTGGGACAATCAAGTCCTAAGTTTGGTGTTGAGCAAAATCCTTTTGCCTTGCTTTTCTTCTCCTTCTTTCTTTTACCACTTCTTCATTATACTCCACAAATGGCACCACCAAAGGTCTCTGGCTCTTCAAGCTACAATGAGCACAAGTTCCTTTCATTCTTCCACCAAAAACCAATTCTTTGGGTGGATGAGTGAAAGGTAAATTATCCCGGAGGTGGGCTTCCAACTTGGAAGAGATGAGCACAGAGAAATCAACATTGAGATTAATAATAGGGGATGGGTGATAAACCACTATTTCATGGTTTATCTTGTGCTCAATTGAGTGGATTTTATCAACTCTTTACCCGCTTATTCATACTATTTGCATGGTTTTATATTTCCTTCCTGATTATGTGCTATGATTGAAAACATGCTTCTTTGATCTTATATTTGCTTATTATTAATCCTCTCTTATTACCATTAGATGCGTTGATATGTGTGTTAAGTGTTTTCAGATATTATAAGGCAAGGATGGCTTGGAGGATGGGAAGAAAGCATGCAAAAGTGGAAGGAATGCAAGAAGTTGGAGAAATTGCTAAGCTGTCCAGCCTGACCTCTCTGCACTCAAACGGCTATAACTTTAGCTACGGAGGTCCAAATGACGCGGTTCCAGTTGCGTTGGAAAGCTAACGTCTGGGGCTTCGATTTGATATATAATATGCTATAGTTCCTCTAACGCTAGGTGACGTGACCGCGTGATCCATGCGGCCGCATCGCAGTGACGGAAATCTAGCGTGGCAAAATTCGAAACCAGCGAATTCTGGACTGTTTTTGACCCAGTTTGCGGCCCAGAAAACGCAGATTAGAGGCTATAAAGTGGGGGACTGCATCCATTCAAAAGGAGGCTTTTCATAATTCTTAATTTTAGGAGTAGATGTAGTTTTTAGAGAGAGAGGTTCTCTCCTCTCTCTTAGGATTAGGATTTAGGATTTCTCTTAGTTTTAGAGTGACTCTCAATCCCAGGTTCAATGTTCTTTTATTTCTTTTCTCAATTATGTTTATGACTCTCTATGTTTAGATTGATTTTCTCTTTAATATATTTTTTGAAGTATTTCAGACTTATGATTGCTCCTTTTTATTATATAAATAATTTGGATTTTTCTCTTTTGGCTTTGGTTGAGACATTGGTAACTCTTGAGTTATCAAACTCATTGTTGATTGAAAATTGGAATTAATTTGTCAACTTAACTTACCTTCATAGTTAGAGGTTAATAAGGCGGGGGAAGAATCCAATTCTCATCACAATTGATAAGGATAACTAGGATAGAACCTCCAGTTCTCCATACCTTGCCAAGAGATTTTATTATTATTAATTTATTTTACTTGTCATTTAAATATACCTGTGCACATTGCCCAAACTCCAAATTTCTCAAACCCCCAAATTTACAATCTCCATAACCAATAATAAGAACATACCTCCCTGCAATTCCTTGAGAAGACGACCCGAGGTTTGAATACTTGGTTATCAATTTTAAAGGGGTTTGTTACTTGTGACAACCAAAACATTTGTATGAAGGAATTTTTGTCGGTTTAGAGACTATATCTACAACGCGACTGTTTTTATGACATTCTTTACCGGCAAAAATTCCAACGTCAATGGGCAGCGCTATGCAACCCACCAAAGAAGGTGGTGGTGAGCCTAGTAAGAGAGTTTTATGCTAATGTTTTTCCTCAGCCAGGCCAACAACTCACTTACCTAAGTTTTGTGAGGGGGAAGGACATTGATTATAGCCCTACAAATTTAGAAAGAATGCTGGAAGTGAGGCATACAAGATCCACCCGGAGCTATGAAGAAAGAGTGAAGCAACTTGATTTGGGCTTTGAAGACATTGTGAATGAGATTTGTGTTCTCAACACTGAGTGGATCAAGGATAAAGATGGGAGGCCAAGCCAATTGAGGAGGAGGGATTTGTGTCCCCAAGAAAGAGGATGGTTGGACTTTGTGAGGAGGTCACTCAACCCTACCTCCAATACCTCAGAGGTAACTATAGAAAGAGTTGTATTAATCTACAACATCATGAAGGGGGAGAATGTTAATGTGGGAGATATGATTGCAAGAAACATTCATAGGGTGCTAACAAGCACCAAGGATAGCACAAGGTTGGCTTTTCCAAGTATCATTCAGGGTTTATGTGATGAGGCTGGAGTGGAAACAAGTATAGATGAAACATTGCTAGAGCAAGACAAGCCAATAACTGCCAAGAAGATGGAAAAAGTGGTGGCTATCAATCCACTATAAAGGGTAAGAGAGCATAGAGCTCATGTGCAAGAACCACAAGAGCCACCACAATAAGAAGATCCATATGTCCATGCACCAATTCCATAAGTCCAGGCACAATTTTCAGAGGGTTTTAATTGGGAAGAGATGCAGGGTAATATCCACCACATGCAGGGAGACATCAACTAACTTATGGAACAATAAAAATACTGGGAACAAATGCAAGAGAGCATCCAGTAGATGCAAGGAAACATGGATCAAATCAGGGAGCAACAAGGGCAATTCAACTGGGGAGAAATGCAAGTCAGTCTCAGCAAAATCATGGAGCAACAGATGGTTCAACAGAGGAACCTTGCTGAGTTTAGGTCCCTTTATGAAGCTAAAACTACTTCAAGGAGGCAATATGATATAAATACACAAGCAAAGTTAAATCACTTGTGCAATGCTGTAGCCACCTTGAACCTAAATTATCCCACCTTTATGCAAGGAATGGAAGAGCTAAGTGCCAAACAGGAAAAGATTTTAGCCAAGCACAAGGAGGATGAGAGAACTTTCATGAGGAGGCTAGGCTTTTGGAAGACAAAGGACACACAAGAACAAGAAGGAGCCTCAACAAAGAGGAATGGTGATGAGTCTTCCAAGAAAAAGGATAAAAGGAAGGGACCAATGCACTAATCAAGGCAGAAGCATCATGAGAAGCAAGGTGGTTGAGTCCCATTTGGAAAGCTCTTGTCTGAATTTACTGCTTAGTAGCTCTTTTAATATTGCTTGTTGTTTGTTTTTATGAAATTTAGAATCCTTTTATGAGTCCTTAGGCTATTAGTTTTATTTTGAGAAAGACAATGTTGAATGTTAAGCTTTACAATATCAATGGATTTAGTTTGTTTCTAAAAAGGGTCAATGATGAGTTGCTTGCAAAACAAAAGTAAGGAACTATAACTTAAGTGAGCTTAATAAAAAATAAGAGATGAAGAGTAAGTATAGAACCATAGAATAAAGTTTGGGAAGTGAGTAATTCATAATGAAACAACTAGACATAGAGGACATAACAAGTAGATGCTAAGGATGACCCTTGAATTCAAATTGATCCAAGAAGTAGTAAGCATGACCCAAGGCTCTGAGCATCAACTACTAGGAAGGAAAGAAAGAAACAAATGGCTCAAAGAGTCAAGATCCTAGTAGATGCTTGTGGTGAAGATGTGTCAAGAAGAGAGACTGATGCACCACTATTTTGTGGTACATATTAGGCTGATTTGAGTAGATTTTATCCACTATTCTCACACTTATTCATAGAATTCGCATGTTTTATATTTTCCTTCCAAATTTTGTGCTATGATTGAAAACATGCTTATTTGGCCTTAAATTTGCTATTTTTAATTCTCTCTTATTACCATTTGATTCCGTGATAAGTGTGTTCAGTGTGTTCAGTGTTTTCAGGTTTTATAGGGTAGGAATGGCTTAGAGGATGGAAAAGAAGCATACAAAAGTGGAAGGAACACAAGAAACTGATCTTTTGAGAAGCTGACAGTGATGCGTATGCATGGACGACGCGTATGCATGACTGGTGAGCAGACAAATGACGCGCACGCGTGGATGACACATACGCGTGACTAGGAATTCTTTCAGTTACTGATAACAAGTCATCTTATGCTAGTTTTACAAGCATTTTTCATTAGTTTCATTAGGTTTTATGCACTTTCTTGCACAATAAGTAAGTAATTGGAGTGGATTTTAATGATTATCTTGAATCAATCAAACATCATGTATTTTACACAAAATCATAGGTTTTATGCTAGAATTAATTGATTTTATAAATGATGTAAAGATCTTGTGATTTTGGTAAGGCTTTGATGTATTTGTTTGGTTGATGATAGGTGAAAAGATAAAGGAAAAGAAGGAGAAAGCACAAATTAAGCTCAAACAGAGGAAAGAAAGATTTTTGGGCGCACTTTGAAGTTTGAGCACGCTTTGGACCTTAGGCCACGCTTTTAAAAGCATGGCCCATGACATTGAAGCGTGGCGTTCACAAGGGAACTAACCAAACCAAGGCATGAGCGTTAAAGCAAGTGAATGCTACATTCACTTTAGTGAACGCTACGTTCAATTTAGTGAACGTTTTCGTGACACTCAATCAAGGGAAGCTGGGCTCAAAGCAAACAAGGGGTAGCGTTTGGAAATTAGAACATAGCGTTCTCTTGTGGCAACTTTTTCGTGACTCTTGGCGAGGAAGCAAGGCGCATCAAAGCAATCAACCAAGGTAGCGTTCAAAGAAGTGAACGCTACGTTGCCTATCTTCACCTTTATCGTGCTCAATCAAGGCCAAGCACCAAGGAAGCAAGGCCAGCGCTCAAAGGGTGCAACGTAGCACTCGAAGAGGGAGCACCAAGGGAGCTGAGTGCGCATCAAGACAAGGAAGAGTAGCGCTCACAAATTTGAGCGTAGCGCTCCCTTTAGGCAACGTTTTTGTTCTTCAAGCCTTGGGGAGGAAGACTCAGCAAGAGCCACGTTCAAAGAGTGAACGTAGCATTCACTTATTGAACGCTATGAGCAAGGAGGCTTGGCACGAGGAAGGCACGCAAGGCAATAGTGAATGTAGCACTCACACAACCAAACGGAGCACTCCACTGGAGCATGCCTCCAACCCATTTTCAATGAAATGCCATCCGGATCCACTTTTCTTCAAATCCAAAGACCAAAATGCCCATTCCAAGCTTTGAAGACCAAAATAGAAAGTGTATAAATAGGAGTTAATTTGATTTGTAAAGGACCTTTAGCATATTTTTAGTTTTTCACTTTTGAATTTTCATTTGGATTTGGGAATTGGGATTAGATCTAGATCTAGTTAGCTTTCTGTTTTCATTTTCTTTCTTCTGAAACTTTTACTTTTTGTTTTGGGTTTCTGAATTCAGATTTGAGAACTCCATTGAATTTCTTGATCTGAGAATCATCTTTGCTTTTCTTTTATATAGTTCTGAGAATTTGAGAATTGAATTTGAAGTCCCTTTACTATTTACATTTTCATTTCTTCTGCAATTTCTTTTCTGGTTGATCAAGGGAGTAATTGAGATCTAGATCTACTTTTTGATCTTATTGCTCTTCTTCAATCTTCAATTTCTCTTTTAGAATTTCATAATTGAGCTAATTTTCTTGCTGTTTGTTTCTTCAAGCAATTTTTCCATTTCTGTTTGGCTACTGAGCTGAATTTCTTCATCTCATAGCTCTCTGATTTACTTTAGCTTGTATTTTCTTGTTAAATTCTAAATCCCAGTACCCAAATCCTTTTATTCTTCAAGCAATTTACATTTCTCAGCAATTTAGATTTAGCAATTTATATTTCTTGCACTTTAAGTTTCTGCAATTTACTTTTCTTGTGATTTAAGTTTCAGCTCTTTTACTTTCTTGCACTTTAAGTTTCTGCAATTTATCTCTTCTGCACTTTACTTTTCTGCCCAATTTACCTTCTGCACTTTTATTTACTTGCAATTTAGCTTCTATCAATCAAAATCACTCAAATCATCAAATATTCGCTTAACTAAATTCATCACCTAACTAAAATTGCTCAATCCATCAATCCCTGTGAGATCGACCTCACTCTTGTGAGTTATTACTACTTGATGCGACCCGGTACACTTGCCGGTGAGTTTTGTGTGGAATCGTTTTTCCCTCATCAAGTTTTTGGTGCCATTCCTGGGGATTGATTTAGATTGACAATGATTAAGTAAGGTGATAATCTAGATTAAGCATTTTCTTTTTCTTTTTACTAAGCACACTAATGTTTGAATTTTTGTTTAAACTAACCTTAACATAACTCTAGCAATAGAGTGGATTGTGTTTCTTGGTTTCTGGTTTTTTTTTTGTGTATGACAGAAGCAAGAAGAGAGGTCTCCACCTCTTGTGGCCTGATGAGCGGATAATTTATACCCTTTTTGACATTGTTTTTACATAGTTTTTAGTATCTTTTAGTTACTTTTTATTATATTTTTATTAGTTTTTATGCAACAATCATATTTCTGGACTTTACTATGAGTTTGTGTATTTTTCTATAATTTCAGGTTTTTTCTGGCTGAAATTGAGGGACCTGAGCAAAAATCTGATTCAGAGGCTGAGAAAGGACTGCAGATGCTGTTGGATTCTGACCCTCCTACACTCGAAGTAGATTTTCTGGAGCTTCAGAAGCCCAATTGGCGTGATCTTAATTGGGTTGGAAAGTAGACATCTTGGGCTTTCCAGCAATATATAATAGTCCATACTTTGCCAGAGATTTAATGGCCCAAACTGGCATCTAAACGCCAGCCAGAGACCCTTTTCTGGAGTAAAACGCCAGAACTGGCACCAGAACTGGAGTTAAACGCCCAAACTGGCACCCAAGCTGGCGTTTAACTCCAAGAACAGCCTATGCACGTGAAAACTTCAATGCTCAGCCCAAGCACACACCAAGTGGGCCCCGGAAGTGGATTTCTGCACTATCTGCACTTAGTTACTTATTTTCTGTAAACCCTAGTAACTAATTTAGTATAAATAGAACTTTTTACTATTGTATTAGGACCTTTACCATCTAGCTTATGCCATTGTTCATGTTTGGAGGCTGGCCTCACGGCCATGCCTAGACCTCTTTTCACTTATGTATTTTCTACGGTGGAGTTTCTACACCCCATAGATTAAGGTGTGGAGCTCTGCTGTTCTTCATGAATTAATAAAAGTACTATTATTTTTCTTTCAATTCACGCCTACTTCTTCTACAAGATATACTCTTGTACTTAATTCAGTTAAGTCAGAATGAAGGAGTGATCCGTGACAATCACCTACTATCTTCGTTACTCGCTTAGCCAAGATCCGCGTGCTTGACAACCACAAGCAGTCTACATGATGTTCAACGTAGTCATTAGACAACAGCCGGAGTATATTCTCTTCGGTCTCTGATTCACGATTCGCATCGTCTCTCCTAACAACAGAGCATCTGAATTCGTGATTAGAACCTTCGTGGTATGCTAGAACCAATTAGCAGCATTCTTGAGATCCGGAAAGTCTAAACCTTGTCTGTGGTATTCCGAGTAGGATCTGGAAAGGGATGACTGTGATGAGCTTCAAACTTACGAATGTTGGGCGCAGTGACAGTGTGCAAAAGGATAGAGAGATCCTATTCCGACACTAGTAAGAATCGATAGATGATTAGCCATGCGGTAGCTGTTCCTGGTATTTTTCATCGGAGACGAGAAATCTGACAGTTGATTAGCCGTGCAGAGACCATACCTGGTATTTTTCATCCGAGATGATCATACAACTTTCCATGGAAGGGAGCACGCATGATTGGAAGAAGACAATAGGAAAGTAGACGTTTAGAAGCAACAAAGCATCTCCAAACGCTTATCTAAAATTCCCACCAAAGAATTACATAAGTATCTTTATTCTATTTTATGTTTTATTTATCTTTTAATTAAAAAAACCTTATAACCATTTAAATCTGCCTGACTGAGATTTACAGGATGACCATAGCTTTCTTTAAGCCGACAATCTCCGTGGGATTGACCCTTATTCACGTAAGGTATTACTTGGACAACCCAGTGCACTTGCTGGTTAGTTGTGCGGAGTTGTGAAAAGTGTGAATCATAATTTTGTGCACCATGGCCCTGATGAGAGAACTCTTCAAAGACTAAGAAGAGAAGCAAGAGAAAAGGGAGTCATTGGTGGAGAGGAATCAGAGGAAGAGATTCAAGAGATGGAAGGAAATGCTCCTTATCCACCAGAGGGAGTGGCTAACAATAATGGCCAGCCTTAAAGGAGGGTTCTATCCTCCTATACCTTCCCTAATCCAAGGCACTGTGGGAGTAGCATACTTACTCCAAATGTCAATGCAAACAACTTTGAATTGAAGCCTCAACTCATCACATTGGTGGAAAACAATTGCTCTTATGGAGGAGGATCCTTGGAAGATCCAAACCAGCACCTATCCACCTTCCTGAGGATATGTGACACAGTGAAGACCAATGGTGTGCATCTAGACATTTACAAGTTGCTGCTATTTCTATTTTCCCTGAGAGACAAAGCTGCTCAATGGTTGGAGGCATTGATGTCTGGCGTAAGTCGGCTAATTAAGAAATCAATATAGGGAATACGTTGTGAGTATAGTTCTTAACTAGCTAAGATCTGCCTCATCAATTTAGAAAAGTTGTCACAAAAGTTTAGAATAAAAATACTGGGAGTATGAGTCCCAGGTTGTCTCCCAACGAGTTGCTAAAAAGGGTGCTAATTTATTAATCAGGAAATTCCGAGAGATTTTTGAGAGTTGAATGACAGAAAATAATTAATTGTAATTAAAAGAAAATTATATATTCTAATTAAAAAGCCTTGACTGGGGAAATGATTAATTAGAAGTTCTATCCTTGTTGGAATTTTCTCAAGTGTAGTATAAAGAGGTTGTTATTTTCACTTAGTTAACCCTTACTAAATAAAGGAAAGTCAAGTGATTGAGCTAACTCTTATTCGCAAATCCTAGTCCTCTCCCTTGGGAAGGTCTAGCGTTAGTAAATACAGAATTAGCCAACAACTTCCAATTTAACTAAGCACTTGAGCATTCCAACTCAAGTGTCTCCTCTTAATCAACCCCACGTCAAGTAGGGAATCTACTCCATTGACATGAATATAACGCTCATAAGAATATAAGAAGAAGACATGATAAATTAAATAAAATAAAGCTTGAAAATTAATTAAAGATAAAAGTAATCCTTTGCATTAAATAAATCCAAAATAATCCAATTACCACTCTAAACAAGAATTAAGATTATGGAATAAGTAAAAGAGTAAGTAAGGAAACAAACTAGAATGGAATCTTCAACGGAGGTGATGACTCTTCAATATCCAAAAGCAAAATCATAAAACTAATAAACTATGAATGTAAAAAAAACCTAGAGGAAGAGTAATTTCTCTCTAGATTCAGATCTAAAAACTAAAAACTATCCTAATGAGAGTGTGTGTCGAGTCTCTGCATGTTTCCTGGCTTTAGTCTGTCTTTCTGGGCCGAAAACTGGGTCAAAATGCGGCCCAAAATTACCCCAGAATTTTTTGTTAATTCTGCAGATCGCGCATGTCACGCGTACGCGTCAGTCACGAGTACGCATCAGTCACACGTACCCGTCAATCACACGTACGCGTCAGTCACGCGTACGCATCGCTGGTAGTTTTGGCGTGTCACGTATTCGCGTCAAGCACACGCACACGTCATCTTGCAGGACTCCAATCCATGTGTACGCGTTAGGCATGCGCACGCGTCACTGCTAATTTCTTCATATTGCGCGCACGCGTGATCCATGCGTGCGCGTCGATGTTCGCTGGTCATCTCCTTAGTTTCTTGTGTTCCTTCCATTTTTGCAAGCTTCCTTTCCATTGTCTAAGCCATTCCTGCCCTATAAAGCCTGAAACACTTAACACACGGATCACGACATCGAGTGGTATAAAGGAGAATTAAAATACACAAATCAAAGATCTCTAGAAAGCGAGTTTTCAACCATAGAACAAACTTAGGAAGGAATTGTAAAATCATGCAACTCGTATGAATAAGTGGATAAGGACTTGATAAAACCACTCAATTAAATACAAGATAAACCATAAAATAGTGGTTTATCAACCTTCCCACACTTAAACATTAGCATGTCCTCATGCTTAGCTTAAGGAGATAAAATAAATGAGTAGGGAAAAGTAAGACTCATGCAATGCAATGCAACCTATGTATATGAATGTAACTATATGCTAAAATGATTTTGCCTACTTGGTTAAAAGTAAGTAAGTTCTTCAAGACAAACATAAATCAAATTCCACTAATTCAAATTATACAGTAAAAACAAGTAAACTTATAAGAAGACAGCTCATGAAAGTAGGAACATAGAATTAAGCACCCTTCACTGATGGTGTATATGCATTCTAGTCATTCTAGTGTATAGGGTAATCACTCTACTCTTTTCTAATCATGCTTTTTAAACCTTGTTCTTCACCTAACCAATCAACAAGTATTTAATGTACCAATACAAACATCATGAGGTCTTTTCAAGGTTGTAGTAGGGCTAAGGTAAAGGTGAGGGTATATATATGGCTAAGTGAGCTATAAATTGAATCTTTGGATGGCCTAAGCTCTTACCTATACATACACTTTTTATACTTTTAAAATCATGCCTAGCTACCCAATTTTCCCACTTTTGCATATTTTGCATACTCATGCATCAACTTTTCTTTTAATTTGCGTCACATATGCATTGATCTTTTATTAAATTAACATTGGGGTAATTTTGTCCCCTTATTTATTTATTTATTTATTTATTGAATATTTTTGGTGGTTTTTTTTTTTTTTTGGTAAAAGTAAAAGTAAACATAATATTATCAATGCACATGAATTTTTAATTTTTCTGGTCTCACATGAGCAGGTACCCAAATTCCTAATATTTTATTAAAGTAATAACATAACACATTTTCTTGTTAACCCATGTTCCCACAATTTTCTCACACTTAATCAATACACAATCTCTATCTTAAGCTAACCAAAGATTCAATTGGGATATTTAATTGTTTTTCGGCTTAAGGCTAGTGATGTGATAAAATATAGAACAAATGGGATTAAAAGGCTCAAGTTGGCTAACAAAGGTAAATGGAAGGGTAGGCTATTTGGGATAAGTGAGTTGATAATCAAATAATGTCCTCAATCATATGCATGATTTAAATACACTAAACATTGGACATATAGGATGGAACAAAATATAGATTACAATCATAGAGAAGAAAAACACACAAGAATAAAATATTATGGTTAAATAGTGTAACCATGTAATTAAGCTCAAATCTCACAGGTTGTGTGTTCTTAGCTTTTTAAACTATGTTCCAAATACAACTTCCAACAAGTTTTAAAGAAAAGTTTTGATTTAAATTAGTGGAATTTTTCAAAAATAGGATCTTAAAAAGAAACTTATTATTTTCAACCAAATAGAACATACATGAAAATAACCTATTACTATGCAATCTATCCTATCCTAACAAAAGAAAAATAAATAAATATCCTATTCTATTGGTGTTAAGAAAGAAGAATTACTTCCGGAAGTCAGGTACTGACCGACCTCCCCACACTTAAAGCTTTGTACCGTCCTCGGTGCCATCAGTCAGGAACAAAGGGGGGCTGGTAGCAGTATCTTCACAATTGGGACCGTCATGGCTCCCTATGCTGGTAAATGAAGTGGAGTCTGGGGTGTCTGGGTTTTCTTCAGGTGGGTGGTTACCAACAAGAAGCTTCTTGAGGTATGTAAATCGGCGCTTGTTACGGCGCTCCCTTTGCTTTCCCTTCCGGTCAAGCCGGTCTAACTTCTCAAGTATCTGATGGAGCAGTTAGTTTGTTGAAGGTGCTTGTGATGTGGAAGGTGAAAGAATATCTTCGGCTGGTTCTGTAGGCCAGCTAGTAGTGGCTGCTGGAGGTCTGATATACTTCCCGTTAGGGACGTACTGATTATCCCGTGGAATCATGGCCTTGGTGTCCCCAACTCTGTAGGAGACTCTGGCTTCTGAGACTAGATCTGAAACCAAGGCGGGAAAAGGTAGGTTGCCCGCAATTTGTACGTGTCCCATGTCATGCCGGATGTGTCTTGGTAAGTTTAGAGACTGGTCTGTAAGGATACACTAGAGTAGAACAGCCATGTCTGCAGTGAAGGAGGACTCGTGAGAGCTCGAAAAGACGTAATGGGACATGATCTGTGCCCATACTTGAGCCTCCACGGTGAGTGCTGAAACCAATATGCCCTTAGGTTGGGATCGATGGTATTCATAGATCCATCTGCTGCCAGGTTGTGCTATAACTCTAAGAACGACGTCCCAGTCAAATTGGTATGTCTGGCACTTGAATGAGCCTTTTTGGAATGCGTCCAATCCTTCTGGAGAACGGGGAAGATCTAAAGCTCGCTGAATGGCCTCTTCAGTTATGGGGACTTGCTTTTGACGGACATAGATAGACTGCAGGGTTGGCATGTGAAAATTGGAGTAGAATTCCACTACCCATAATAGATTAACCTGCCGTGGCTGTCTCTGTAGGAATTCCATTGTCTTCGCTCAATGCGGGGATCAATAAATTCAACAATGTGGGTTGGGAGGATGAGAAGGTGCTCATTGTTATAGTCCCTTTCAACCAGGATGGGGAACATCTGCTCATAGTAGCGGTTAGTGAACCGCGCAGTGTCCTTTACTGGAAAAGTTTTCTCTTTTTTATCGACCTTGATGATTCTCTTGATTCGCTTTGTTGAGGGCTTTACTGCTGTTGAAGATGGTTCTGCCACTAGTGCTCTTTTTGTTCCTTTCCTTGCTGGTGGTTTGGGAATAGATTTCTCTTTACCCTTCTTGGTGGCCATCCTGAAAAAGGAAGAGGAAAGTAATATGTAAAGCTAAGGGTTTGAGCAAGGAAGAGGACAGGACACGTGATAATCAATACACGGTAAAGAAGGATGTCGTTAACATATGGTCGCGACTACATGTGAAAAGTTCATCAATGGAAATATAGCAAGTGCATGTGATGGCAAGTTGATGCAAGATGTTTATTGGCATGCTGGCAAAGGCATGAGTAGCATAGATCAAGCATTAAGTGCCCAATTTGATTATCAAGTCTGTTAAACTAACAATCTGTTTGTATTGACAATTATATTCAATCAATAATATATGAAAAGGGGTTTTGTGAAAAACAGGCATTAGAGTAGTAGAATAGAATATTTTAAAAATAATGCAGAATGCCATACGGACTTTTTTACAAACACTTAGCATGCATGGTAAATATGTTGTTGAAAGTATTAAATTGAACATGCAAGCAACCCTTTAAGAAGTAATATTAATTGTCAAACAATTCCTTAATAATCCACAAGCAAAATATAAAAGAAAATAATCACCCAATTAAATTTCTAACACCAATCAAAAGAATAAAAAGAAAAAGAAAGAAAAAGAAAACATATATAATGAGAGTAAAAAGAAAAAGAAGAAGAAAACATAAAAATAAAAATAATAATGGAAAAGTAAAGAGGGGAGAAGAAAAGAAAAGAACCTTGATGATGAATGTGAAAAAGAAAGAAAGGGGGAAGAAGGTAAAAAGTGAGAAGGAATAAAGAAGAAAGAAGGAAGAAGAAAGAAGAAAGAAGAAAGAAATAAGAAGGGAGAAGAAAAAATTAGGATTAGGGAAGAAAAGATAAGCTTTCTGGCGCTATTCTGGATAAGCTGTGCGTGCTTCACGCGTCCGCGTGATTGGCGCTATTTTCAAGTGACGCGGACGCGTGGGTCACGCGTTCACGTGAAATGAACTGTGCCATTGGCGCGAGAGTAGCCTCGCGTACGCACAACTTTCTATTTCGTTCGCACATTGCCAAAATTTAGTGTGACGCGTGCGCGTGAGTGACGCGCACGCATGAACGGCCTTGATTTTAAAAATGACGCGGACGCGTGGGGGACGCGTACGCATGGTAGGGCTTGTGCTTCTAGCACAATTCCAGCCCCACTCCATCATAACTCCTACCATACACTAATTTACGTCAATTTTGCGGGGTCACACGTGCGCGTGGGTGACGTGCACGCGTGGGAGGCTGTTTCCTCAAGTGACGCGGACGCGTCAGGGACGCGCACGTGTGGGCGTGTGTGTGCCTTAGGCACGCCTCCAGCCATGCTTCCGCGTGACTCTCTGCTTCTTTTCTTCTTTGTTTTGAAAGCACTTATGACGCGGACGCGTCAGCGACGCTTGCGCGTCGCGTGTATTTTTTTTATATATGCAGAATGCAAATGCAAATGCAGGCTATATGCAGAGATTATGAGAAGAGTCATTAACAAAAACAAAATAGAATAAAGTAAAATAAAACTAAGACTGAAATGAAACGATCATACCATGGTGGGTTGTCTCCCACCTACCACTTTGCTTTTACGTCCTTAAGCTGGACGGTCTTCAGGCTCATTCTGCTTCTGTTGGTGGGTCTTCCAAGAGGAAGACCTCTAGCTCTTTGTGATCTTTCATCTTCTCACCATGATAAAGCTTTAGGTGATGTCCATTGACCATGATGAATTTGGAGCTAGAAGGATGACGCATGTGAAAACTCCGTATGGCTCTGCCTTTTCTACTCTATAGGGACCTTCCCTTCTTGATCTCAGTTTACCTGGCATGAGCCTCAGTCTGGAGTTATAAAGAAGAACTAACTCCCCTGGTCTGAATTCTCTCCTTTTTATGTGCTTGTCATGGACAGCCTTCATCTTTTCTTTGTATCGCTTGGAGTTGTCATATGCTTCTAGGCGAAGGTTCTCTAGTTCTGCTAGTTGCAGCTTTCTTTCAGCACCAGCTTCCTCAAAATTCATGTTGCACTCCCTCACAGCCCAGAAAGCCTTGTGTTCCACCTCTACTGGAAGGTGGCAAGCCTTTCCATATACTAAGCGGAAGGGGCTCATCCCAATGGGTGTCTTGTACACTGTGCAATATGCCCAGAGTGCATCTTGTAGCTTAGCACTCCAGTCCTTCCTATGAGGCTTTACTATCTTCTCCAGAATACGCTTAATCTCTCTGTTAGATACTTCGGCTTGCCCATTAGTCTGGGGATGATAAGCTGTTGCTACTTTGTGAACTATCCCATGCTTCTTCAGTAATTCTGTTAGTCTCCTGTTACAAAAGTGAGTGCCTTAATCACTCACGATTGCTCGTGGCGATCTAAAGCGACAGATAATATGGTTTCTAACAAAGGAAACAACAGTGTTAGCATCATCAGTATGGGTAGGAATTGCTTCCACCCATTTAGAAACATAATCTACAGCTAACAGTATATAAAGGTAACCATTAGAGTTTGGAAATGGACCCATAAAGTAAATGTCCCAAACATCAAAAATTTCACAGAAAAGCATAATCTGTTGAGGCATCTCATCCCTCTTGGATATATTACCAAACCTTTAGCATGGGGAACAAGATTTACAGAAATCAGCAACATCTTTAAAAAGAGTAGGCCACCAGAATCCACAGTCTAAGATTTTTCTAGCTATTCTTTGAGGGCTAAAATGTCCTCCACTCTCGGAAGAGTGGCAGGCCTTTAAAATGGACTGGAATTCTGATTGGGGCACACACCATCTAATTACCTGGTCAGCACCACACCTCCATAGATATGGGTCATCCCATATATAATATTTGGACTCGCTTCTCAGCTTGTCTCTTTGATGCTTAGTGAAATCGGGAGGGAAAGTATGGCTAACTAGATAATTAGCTACAGGTGCATACCAAGGGACTACTTCAGATACTGCATGTAAGCTATCAAATGGGAAAGTATCATTGATAGGAGTGGAGTCATCCTTAATGTGCTCAAGGCGACTCAAGTGGTCTGCCACTAAATTCTGGTTACCACTCCTATCCTTAATTTCTAAATCAAATTCTTGCAGCAGTAGTATCTAATGTATTAGCCTTGGTTTGGATTCTTTTTTAGCTAATAAATATTTTAGAGCTGTATGGTCTGAGTACACTACCACCTTAGTACCAAGTAAATAGGCTCAGAATTTATCCAGAGCAAAAACAATAGCAAGAAGCTCTTTTTCAGTAGTAGTGTTATTAGACTGAGCAGCGTCTAAGGTCTTAGACACACAAGCAATTACAAAGGATCCTTACCTTCGCGCTGAGCCAGCACCGCTCCTACTGCATGGTTGGAGGCATCACACATAATCTCAAATGGCTGGCTCCAGTCTGGTCCTTTCACAATTGGAGCTTGAGTCAGGGCGATCTTCAGCTTATCAAATGCTTGCATGCAATCCTCACTGAACTTGAACTCAATATATTTCTGCAGCAATCTGGATAAAGGCAATGCTACCTTACTGAAGTCCTTAATGAATCTCCTGTAGAAACCTGCATGGCCAAGGAACGAACGGACTTCCCTCACGGAGGAGGGGTAAGGTAAACTAGAAATGACATCTACCTTTGCTGGATCTATAGAGATACCAGTATTAGACACAACATGTCCTAGTACAATACCTTGTTTTACCATAAAGATACATTTTTCAAAATTCAATACAAGGTTTGAACTAACACACTTGTCTAATACTCTAGATAAACTATCCAAGCAAAGGTTAAAGGAATCACCATACACACTAAAATCATCCATGAAAACTTCCATACAGTTTTCAATGAGATCTGAAAAGATACTCATCATGCATCTTTGGAAAGTAGCCGGTGCATTACATAAGCCAAAAGGCATCCTTTTGTATGCATACGTTCCAAAGGGACATGTAAAAGTAGTCTTCTCCTGATCTTCAGGAGCTATATGGATTTGAAAGTAACTTGTATAACCATCTAAAAAATAGTAATGGGATTTACCTGATAGGCGATCAAACATCTGATCAATAAATGGCAAGGGGTAATGATCCTTGCGAGTGGCATGGTTGAGACGCCTATAGTCAATGCAAACCCTCCATGAATTTTACACTCTAGTTGTCAATAGCTCTCCATGCTCATTCTTTACTGTTGTGACTCCAGGCTTCTTGGGCACCACTTGTACTGGACTGACCCATTCACTGTGTGAGATGGGGTAAATGACATCTGCTTCAAGTAGCCTGGTCACTTCTTTCTTGACAACTTCTAAGATGGTGGGATTCAATCTTCTTTGGGGTTGATGGACAGGCTTTGATCCCTCTTCTAAGTATATTCTGTGTTCACAAACCTGAGGGTTGATGCCTACTATATCTGCCAAGCTCCACCCAATTGCTTTCTTATGTTTTCTCAGCACACTAAGCAGCTGTTCTTCCTGTTGGGAAGTGAGTTCCCTTGCAATGATAATTGGGAACTTCTGATTATCCTCAAGGTAAGCATACTTAAGGTGTGGAGGAAGGGGCTTTAATTCCAATTTCTTTTCATGGCTAGGTTCTGGATCATCCGGGGCAAGTGATAATGGCAAAGTGTCCTCATTGTGTTCAGAAGGTGTCCCCACACTTGGACCTTTCTCCATGTGCTTATCTTCTATTTCTTTTTGGTGAACTTCAGCTACAGCTTCATTAATAATGTCGCACTGGAAGATAGAATGATCTTTCGGAGGGTGCTTCATAGCTTCATTTAAACTGAAACTCACTGCTCTGCCATCTATCTCAAAGGAGTAAGTTCCTGAGAATGCATCCAGCTTGAACTTCGAAGTCTTCAGGAATGGTCTTTTAAGCAGGATTGATGATGGTCTTCCTGAGTCATTAGGGGACATTTCCAAGATATAGAAGTCAATGGGAAATGTGAGCCCCTTAATGCTCACTAATACATCTTCAGCAATTCCAACTACTGTAATAATGCTTTTATCTGCTAACACAAAATGAGCTGTCGATCTTTTTAAGGGAGGGAGCCTTAAAGTATCATATATAGACAATGGAATTATACTAACACACGCTCCTAAATCACACATGCAATCAAAAAATATTACACCTCCAATGGTACAGTTAACCATGCATGAACCTGGATCACTAATGTAATAATGCTTTTATCTGCTAACACAAAATGAGCTGTCGATCTTTTTAAGGGAGGGAGCCTTAAAGTATCATATATAGACAATGGCATTATACTAACACACGCTCCTAAATCACACATGCAATCAAAAAATATTACACCTCCAATGGTACAGTTAACCATGCATGGACCTGGATCACTACCTTTTTCAGGTATACCTCCCATTAAAGCAGATATAGAACTACCTAAAGGAATAGTTTCTAATTCATTAATTTTATCTTTATGTATGCATAAATCCTTCAGAAACTTTGTATATTTAGGTACCTGCTGAATGACATCAAAAAGGGGAACGGTTACCTCGACCTTTTTAAAAATTTCTACCATTTTGGGATCAAGTTCCATCTGCTTTCTAGACTTCTTTGCAAGGTATGGAAATGGGATAGGAAGGGCGCCACTTGTAGCTTCTACTTCCTTTGGTTCTCCATTCCTTTGCTAAGCTACTTCTTCTTCAACCTTGTCTTGTACTTTCTCTTCCTCTTCAGCATCTTCCACTTCTACCATATCCTCAACAAGGGTGTGTTCTAGTGGGCTTGGCTCCTCCTGATTCCTCTCTTACAGTGTGTTTTCGGACATCAAAGTGATGGCATTGATGCCACCCTTGGGATTAGGTAGGGGTTGAGAAGGAATTCCACTAGAGCTTGAAGTTTGGTTGGTGGAAGCAGGTAATGAATCTATCCAGGAGACAAGAGCTTGTAAAGTGGCATTCAGACCATTTAGAGTAGAGTTCAGTGTAGTCTGCATGTCTTGTTGTCCTTGTGTAAGAGAACGAAGCATCTCGTCATTTGATGAGGAAGTAGGATAAGTGATCTGTGGGACCTGTTGTTGGTTGTGCTGGGATCCTTGGGACTGTCGTAGGTGAGGTGCTCTGTAAGGCTGGTTCTGATTCTGCTGTCGGTTGTTGTTATTCCACCTCTATTTTCCATTGTTATCTCTGCCTCCTCTGTTATATTTGTCCCTCCAGCCATGGTTAGAATTATCTCTCCAACCCTGGTTGGAGTTGTCCTACCACCCTTGGTTATAGTTCTCACCTTGGTTGTAGTTTCTGCCTTGTTGATTGTATCCTTGATTCGGGCGGTCATAGAAGTTATGAGTTGCTGCCACAGTGTTATTTTCTTGTTAGAGCTACGGACATTCATCAGTATAATGATTATAATCAGCACAAATTCTGCATACTCTTTGTGGGACCAACTGTTGGCTTTGTTGTGGTGGGAGAGACTGAGCTTATTGTTGATTTAACTACATCTGCTTCAGTAGGTTGGTCATTTCACATATACTCTGTGTAAGAGCAATAGTCTCACTGCTAGAGGAAACCTCTGCAACAGCTTTTGAGTGGTTGTTCCTGTGCCTGTAATTCCTGGTGGACTCAGCTAAGTCGCGGATCAGTTGCCATGCTTCATCTGCGGTCTTGTACATTTTCAGAGAACCATTACTAGCACCATCCAGTGTAGTTATATCCCGAGGCTTCATGCCTTGAGTGAAGTAGCTGATCAACACTATCCTGTCAATCATGTGATGGGGGCATGCGTCCAGAAGGTTCTTAAAACGCTCCCAGTACTCATAGAGAGTCTCCGATTCACCTTGAACAATACAGGAGATCTCTTTCCTCAATCTATCTGTAACTTCAGCTGAGAAATATTTTTCCAAGAATTCTCTCCCTCGCCTTTCCCTCAAGAGAAAACGGGAAGGCAGTTAACAGAATAGAAGTTTCATTTGCACCATGACGCCTAACAGTAAAACAGGATGTCTGAAAATCCCTTAGGTGCTTGATAGGCTCCTGAGTAGGTAAGCCATGAAACTTAGGCATCAAGTTGATTAGTGCAGTCTTTAGTTCAAAATCTGCAGCCAGAGTCGGGTGATGCACTTGATACGGCTGCAGTGTAAAATCTGGGGCTCCATCTTCCTGGAGAGTAATCCTCCTAGGTGCTGCCATTCTATCTGCACGTGAAACAACTGAATCAATAGTAAAGGAGCTTGTTTCGCTCTCAGATGGTGAGTCAAATTCGCCCTCAGATGAGACTGGTGAATCGATAACAATCACTTCACCACCCTCAGAGGCTAACCGACGTTGAGCTCGCCTAATACGTGAAATAGTTCTTTCAATTTCAAGATCAAATGCAGTTAAGCTCGGATCAGCCAGTGAGCTCGTCATTCAATGAGAAAAACATATAGCTCATGGTAACAAAATAAATAAAAAAATAAAATATGCAAATAAAAAAAATATGTACACTAATTAATAATCTAGCACACTATTGCAACTCCCCAGCAACGGCGCCAAAAATTGATGCGTGGCGTAAGTCGGCTAATTAAGAAATCAATAAAGGGAATACGTTGTGAGTATAGTTCTTAACTAGCTAAGATCCGCCTCATCAATTTAGAAAAGTTGTCACAAAAGTTTAGAATAAAAATACTGGGAGTATGAGTCCCAGGTCTTCTCCCAACGAGTTGCTAAAAAGGGTGCTAATTTATTAATCAGGAAATTCCAAGAGATTTTTTAGAGTTGAATGACAGAAAATAATTAATGGTAATTAAAAGAAAATTATATATTCTAATTAAAAAGCCTTGACTGGGGGAATGATTAATTAGAAGTTCTATCCTTGTTGAAATTTTCTCAAGTGTAGTATAAAGAGGTTGTTATTTTCACTTAGTTAACCCTTACTAAATAAAGGAAAGTCAAGTGACTGAGCTAACTCTTATTCGCAAATCATAGTCCTCTCTCTTGGGAAGGTCTAGCGTTAGTAAATACAGAATTAGCCAACAACTTCCAATTTAACTAAGCACTTCAGCATTCTAATTCAAGTGTCTCCTCTTAATCAACCCCCATGTCAAGTAGGGAATCTACTCCATTGACATGAATGTAACGCTCATAAGAATATAAGAAGAAGACATGATAAATTAAATAAAATAAAGCTTGAAAATTAATTAAAGATAAAAGTAATCCTTTGCATTAAATAAATTCAAAATAATCCAATTACCACTCTAAACATGAATTAAGAATATGGAATAAGTAAAAGAGTAAGTAAGGAAACAAACTAGAATGGTATCTTCAACGGAGGTGATGACTCTTCAATATCCAAAAGCAAAAGCATAAAACTAATAAACTATGAATGTAAAGAAAACCTAGAGGAAGAGTAATTTCTCTCTAGATTCAGATCTAAAAACTAAAAACTATCCTAATGAGAGTGTGTGTCAAGTCTCTGCATGTTCTCTGGCTTTAGTCTATGTTTCTGGGCCAAAAACTGGGTCAAAACGCAGCCCAAAATCGCCCCCAGCATTTTCTGTTAATTCTGCAGATCGCGCATGTCATGCGTACGCGTCAGTCACGCGTACGCGTCGCTGGTCATTTTGGTGTGTCACGCGTTCGCGTCAAGCACGTGCACGCGTCATCTTATAAGACTCTAATCCATGTGTACGCATCAGGCACGCGCACGCGTCACTGCAAATTTCTCCATATTGTGTGCACGCGTCAGCCATGCGTGCGCGTCGATGCTCACTGGTCATCTCCTTAGTTTCTTGTGTTCCTTCCATTTTTACAAGCTTCCTTTCCATTCTCTAAGCCATTCCTGCCTTATAAAGCCTGAAACACTTAACATACGGATCACGGCATCGAGTGGTATAAAGGAGAATTAAAATACACAAATCAAAGATCTCTAGGAAGCAAGTTTTCAACCATAGAACAAACTTAGGAAGGAATTGTAAAATCATGCAAATACAAGATAAACCATAAAATAGTGGTTTATCAGGCATTTCCAAGAGAAAGCATCAACAAATGGGAGCATCTAGTAAACAAGTTCCTAGTCAAGTTCTATCCTCCCCAAAGGATTATCAGACTCAAAACAGAGGTCCAGACATTCACTCAGATGGATGGAGAGTCATTGTATGATGCCTGGGAAAGATACAAAGCTTTACTCAGGAAGTGTCCACCAGAGATGTTCAATGAATGGGATAAACTTCAAAACTTCTATGAGGGATTGACATTGAAAGCTCAAGAGGCACTTGACTACTCAGCAGGAGGTTCATTACAACTTATGAAGATAGCTGAGGAGGCCCAGAACCTCATTGACACTGTAACAAACAACCAATACTTTTATGGTCATCAAAGGCAATGCCAACCTGCTCAAAGGAAGGGTGTACTGGAGCTGGAAGGTGTGGATACCATCCTAGCTCAAAACAAGGTGATGCATCAACAGATTCAATAACAGATGGAGATGATGGCCAAGAGGATTGATGGTCTTCAAGTTGCAGCAGTGAACACTCCTAATCAACCATCATGGGGGTAAAATGAGGAGCTCTATGAAGAGCAGCAGCAAGAGCAAGTCAATTATATGCACAACCAAGGAGTTAATCAGAATGAATTCCATGGAGATACCTACAACTCATCCTGGAAGAACCACCCCAATTTGAGGTGGGGAGATAATCACAATCAAAACCAACAGCCTTGGCAGAGGAACTCAAACCAAAACAATTCCAGAAACACAAACCATCAAAACCATCAAAACACTAACCAAAACCAATACAGAAAACCACAAAACAATCAACCTCAATCCAACTACTATCCACCCAACAACCCATCCAATGCCCAAAATAACTATCATCCACCCTCAACATCCCATAATCAACCACAACCACCCCAAGAATCTCAAAGGATCTCCAACATGGAAATACTAATGAAAAAGATGATGAAACATCAAGAGCTAACCAGCAAGAACCATAAAGCTTCAATGCAGAATCTATAGAGGCAAATTTACCAATTATCCAAGCAAACAGTGGCTGAGAGACCAACCAATGCACTACCAAGTGACACCATTCCCAACCCCAAGGAAGAATGCAAGGCAATCCAATTAAGAAGTGGAAGAACTTTGGTGAATGACAAAGAAGCCACCAAGAAGCCAACAGAGGATGACAAGACCAACAGTAAAGAGCAAGTGATACTTAAAGACAAGCAAGAGCAAGAGAAGCTAAAGGAAAAAGAGGAACAGCCACAATCCTCAAAGAAAGGAAAGCAAATCATGGAGGAATCATCACAAGAATAGAGGAAGATGGTGAAGCCATACACTCCTTCTATTCCATATCCTCAAAGATTGAAGAAAGAGATCAAAGACCAACAGTTCCCCAAGTTCCTAGAGGTGTTTAAGAAGCTGGAGATCAATATTTCACTTGCTGAAGCATTGGAACAGATGCCTCTGTATGCAAAATTTCTAAAGGAGCTCATCAACAAGAAAAGGAGCTGAAATGAGAAGGAGACAGTCATGTTAACCCAGGAATGTAGTGCTGTCATTCAAGAAGGCATCCCACCAAAGCTTAAAGACCCTGGGAGCTTCTACTTGCCCTGTACTCTTGGTAACATAGTCATTGACAAGGCACTGTGTGATTTGGGATCCAGTATCAACCTAATGCCTATGTCTATGATGAGAAGGCTGTGTATAGAAGAAGCGAAGCCTACACAAATGTCATTGGAGCTAGTGGATAGATCTCTGGTGACTCCCAAAGGGTTGATTGAAAATCTCTTGATCTGAGTAGGGAAATTTATATTTCCAGCAGACTTTGTAATTTTGGACATAGGAGAAGAGGGGAATGACTCTCTGATATTAGGAAGACCTTTCCTGGCCACAACAAGAGCCATTATTGATGTGGAACAAGGAGAATTGACTTTAAGGGTAAATGATGAGAAGATCACTTTGAATGTTTTCCAAGAAGTACAACATACTGTTGAAGAGAAAAATTGCATAAGGGTTGAAGAAGAAGATTTACAGTGGAAAGAAAAACCCAATGAAGAGATCATCAGCTCACCTGTAAAGCAAGAGATGGACAATGGAGAAGAAAAAGAGGGTAAGGGACATGTGAAGGGTGAGAAGAAAAGGCAGGAAGGGATTGAAGATTTGATTATTGAGAAGGAGGTTCCTGCCATAAAACCTGTTGCAAAGAAAGAAGGACAAGTGAAGAAAGGAAACAGGAATAAGAAAAGGGTTCCAAAAGGGTGGAAGAACAAGAAGATACCAACTGAAGGATTTTCAAAAGGGGACAAAGTGAGATTGATATACCAGCAGTTGGAGACAAATCCACAAACTGATGATTACTACACCATCAACAAGATACTCTCACTGGAGCATGTAGAGATTGACCATCAACGCACAGGAAGAAGGCTCACAGTAAGAGGAGACAAATTGAGGCACCACAATCATCAACCACCCTAACAAAGGACCAATGTCAAGCTAGTGACAATAAAAGAGTGCTCCATGGGAGGTAGCCCATGATTTAAGATTCTTGTTTTTGCCTTAATTTCAATAACTAAGGGTTTTTCTAGCATAAGTTTGAGCTCTCATGAGTGGATTTGATAACTGCACACATCATTTTGAAGCATATGTTTGACTCCTAAGTTTGGTGTGCCTAAAGGCACTTCAAATTAGCCTTTCATGCATAAATGATCATAAAAACAACTTAAGATATATACTCATTCTTTCTGTTTAAGTATATAGCCAAACCTTAAGTTTGGTATCTGTATATGCTATGAATTTTAAGAAAGTCATTTCTACTCAAGGGCTCAAATTCATGAATAGATAAACCATACATTGCATCAAATTCATGATAAGGGAGCTTTATGCAAATGCTGTGAGGTCAATCAAGGAGAGCCCTCCCTATAAGAGTTATGTTAGGGGGGTTGAGGTAGATTTTAGCCCATCATCCATCATGAGAGTCTTGCAGATAAGAGTAATAACCTATGGAGAACCCAGCTTTGATGACATAATGCAGGGTGAAAGTGATCCTGATGAGATACTAAATGGCTTATGCTTTGAAGGCAAAGATTAGGAAAGGGACTCAAAAGGAAATCCAAGCTACTTGAGGAGAATAGATCTCATACCTGAAGCTAAAGGGTGGTACGAGATAGTGAGAAGATCCATCCTTCCCACTGCAAATACATCTGAGGTTACAATCAAGAGGGCAATTCTAACATATTGCATACTTAGGGGAGGAGAAGTCAATGTCCCACAGCTCATTGTAGATAGCATTCAAGAGATAGCTGAGGATACTAGTAAATCAAGTAGACTTAGTCACCCAAGAACTATTTTGAGGCTGTGCAAAAGAGTAGGAGTACTCTTTGAGGATGAAAATACTGAGAAGGTAAAAGGAAGCAGAGGGGTCACCAAACAAAGCATGGAAAGTGTCGCTAATGACACTGATAATCAGCAAGAGAGGAGAGCTCAAGGAAGAAGGAGGAGACCACAAGTGGAGGGGGAACAAGCTCCTGGTGCAATGGACCTAAGCCAAATGCAACGAGCCATTGAAGAAATGTCTCAACAATACATGAGAGCACAGGAGTAACAACAGGAGCAATACTTGAAACAACAGGAGCAATACTTGAAGCAACAAGAGCAATATTTGAAGGATTGTGAGCAACAAGAGCACTGGCAGCAGCAAATGATAGAGAAGCAGGAAAATTTCCAGCTCAAAATGTTGGATCAACAGAGAGAGTTTCAAGCAAGAATTCTTGAAGGTCAAAGGGAACAATCAACAAACTTTCAAGAATCATCTAATGGATTGTTCCTACGACAAGCCAAGTATGGGGAGTACACCCAAAATCTTTACCAATGGAAGAAGATATATCATACGATTGGAGAGCATAGAAACTTGGACAGAATGGAGTATGATATAGAAACTCAATCAAAATTGGACTATTTAGTCCATAGCATGCTAGCATTAAACCAACAGATCAAGCCATTTGCTCAATGCCAAGAATTGGTAGACCATCAGAGAGCAAAAGCCCACAAAAATATAGTACATATGCAACAAGGATTGAAGGATGCTGGGCTTTGGGGTCAAGTAGACCAAATTTGGGATCGTAGGTGCCCTGTTGAAGAACCCCAAGAAAGAAACAAGAAGAAGAAGAAAGGAGAATCAAGCAGAGGGAAAGAGCACGACAACTAGAGGTGGTGGAGTCCTTTTTATAGCTTTAAATTAATTAAGGATGATGCATATCTGAAACATGATATGCTTCCAAATATTTTATATTCTGCACTTTCATATCTTGAGTAGTTTTCTTGTTAGAATCTGCATTATGCTTGTTATCACTCATTTGCTTTAAATTCATGTTTTGTTTCCCTTTTAGCATCAATAAGAGAAAATGTTTGAAATATAAAGTGATTGTCCAATGTTGTAGGAATTAGAATAAATATTTGTGGTGGTAATTGCTTGATTAAGATGATAAGCTCAATAATAAAAGCTGCATAATAGAGTGTTCTTTGTAGTGTGAACCTGGTTGCTGTCATAAAACCTTTTATTAATGAAATTCCCTGAAAAACAAAGCAAAGTAAGAAAGAAAAAGAAAAGAAAAGCCAAGAATTGGCAAAGAAACAAACAATAAGGCTAGACACCAATAGCTTGGACCTTAGGACATATGTCTATGATGCTTTTTGTACTAGGATATGCTTGGACAATTAGGTTCTGAGGAGTATTTTAAAACTTGGTAACTTGGATTAACTAATCTGGGATTACCAACTAAAAGTCCATTATCAAGAGCAACCTAGCTACAAAGCATTTAGTGATCCAAAGAGATGCTGGGCATCAATGTTCCTAAGAGGATTTGTGAGCCAAGTGTCTGTAGTAAAGAAGTGTTGAGCAAAATTGAGCCAAAAGGATGCTGCAACACTTGACACTGAGTTATCATTGAGAAATAAGCTTTCTAAGCAAAAAAAGGAAGGGAACCATCAAAAAGCAAGGCATTATGACAGCAACTCTAGTGAATCCTCAAAGAAACATTTCCTATCTATCAGCAAAGAATAAGTGAGCTGCATTTTTGTCTGCATAAAACCCCATGGTTCAAATTCTATTATCTGCTAAATAAGGACCTATATACTTCTCTGTTTCATTTCATTTCTTCTCATGTTTAGTGCTTGCTTAGGGAAAAGCAAGATTTAAGTTTGGTGTTGTGATAACAAGTCATCTTATGCTAGTTTTACAAGCATTTTTCATTAGTTTTTATTAGGTTTTATGCACTTTCTTGCACAATAAATAAGTAATTGGAGTGGATTTTAATGATTATCTTGAATCAATCAAACATCGTGTATTTTACACAAAATCATAGGCTTTATGCTAGAATTAATTGATTTTATAAATGATGCAAAGATCTTGTGATTTTGGTGAGGCTTTGATGTATTTGTTTGGTTGATGATAGGTGAAAAGATAAAGGAAAAGAAGGAGAAAGCACAAACTAAGCTCAAACAGAGGAAAGAAAGATTTTTTGGCGCACTTTGAAGTTTGAGAACGCTTTAGACCTTAGGCCACGCTTTTAAAAGCGTGGCCCATGACATTGAAGCATGGGGTTCACAAGGGAACTAACCAAACCAAGGCATGAGCGTTCAAGCAAGTGAACGCTACGTTCACTTTAGTGAACATTTTCGTGACACTCAATCAAAGGAAGCTGGGCTCAAAGCAAACAAGGGGTAGCGTTTGGAAATTAGAACGTAGCGTTCTCTTGAAGAAGAAGCTCCTAGAAGGCAACGTTTGCGCCAACGTTTACCTCAAACGTGAGGTCAAACGTTGGCGCCTAAAAGGAAGAAAAATGGCACTCTTGGAAGGGCAACGTTTGCGCCAACGTTTGCCTCAAACGTGAGGTCAAACATTGGCGCCTAAAAGAGGAGAGTTGGAGCTTCTGGGCAGCGACGTTTAAGCCAACGTTTGCCTCAAACGTGAGGTCAAACGTTGGCTACATTTTGGCAAGAAAGAGCATGGAAGAGCACCCCTGATTGATGAGTTAGATGAGCCACGTTTGTGCTAACATTTGCCTCAAACATTGGGCCAAACGTTGGCCAAAAAGAGAGCCTGGGGTGATCCACGTTTGAGCTCACGTTTGACCTCAAACGTTGAGCCAAACGTGGAGGACAGCAATTTGTTTTATCTGAAACTGACCAGAGAACTCTTAGAAGGTTAAGAAGAGCTGAAAGAGGGAAAAATATTGTTGGAGAGGAAGAATCTGAGGAAGAATATCACGAGATGGAAGGAGATCCATCTAATCCAGGAGGAGGGGTTAACAATAACCCACAGCAGAGGAGAGTACTTGCCTCCTATACTTTTGCAAACGCTAGACATTATGGGAGCAGCATTCTCACCCCTAATGTCAATGCAAATAACTTTGAGCTGAAGCCACAACTCATCACATTGGTCCAAAACAACTGCTCATTTGGGGGAGGACCATTGGAGGATCCAAATCAACATCTATCCACCTTCTTAAGGATTTGTGACACTGTCAAATCCAATGGCGTGAATCCTGAAACCTACAAGCTTCTGCTGTTCCGGTTCTCATTAAGGGACAAGGCCGCACAATGGCTTGAAACTTTTCCCCAAGGAAGTATCACTAGTTGGGATGACTTGGTGACCAAATTTCTAGCCAAATTCTATCCACCTCAAAGAGTCATCAGGCTGAAAACCAAGGTGCAGACATTTACACAATTAGATGCCGAATCCTTGTATGAAGCATGGGAGAGGTACAAAGCCTTAATCAGAAAGTGTCCTCCAGAGATGTCCAATGAATGGGACGTGCTGCAAAATTTCTATGAAGGTCTGACATTGAAATCTCAAGAGGCATTAGATCATTCTACTGGAGGTTCACTACAACTAATAAAAACTGCTGAGGAAGCCCAAAATCTTGTGGACATAGTGGCCAACAATCAATATTTCTTTGCTCATCAAAGAAACCGCCAATCATCACAAAGGAGAGGAGTAATGGAGTTAGAAGGAGTAGACTCAATCTTGGCTCAAAACAAGATGATGCAGCAGCAAATTCAACAATAATTTGAGCAAATGGCCAAGAGGATTGATAGCCTCCAGGTTGCAGCAGTTAACACAAGCCAACCATCATCCACATGGGTGCAAAATGAAGAAACTCAAGAGGAGCAGCAGCAAGAACAAGTCCAGTACATGCACAACCAAAATTCTGGACAGAATGAAGTGTATGGTGACACATACAATCCATCCTGGAAGAACCACCCAAACCTCAGATGGGGAGATAATCACAACCAGAACCAACAACCATGGCAGAGGAACTCAAACCAAAACACTTCCAGAAACAACCAAAACCACAACCAGCAGCAAACTAACCAAAACCCTTACAGAAAACCTCAAAACAACTACCCCAATCCCAACCATTACCAATCCAATAACCAACCCACCAATCAAAATACCCACCATCCACCACCCACATCTCACAACCCACCACAAGCATCATCTGAATTTCAAAGACTCACTAACTTGGAAACCTTGATAGACAAAATGTGGAAACACCAAGAAATGACAACCAAGAACCATGAAGCTTCCATGAAGAACCTAGAGAGACAGATTGGGCAAATCTCCAAGCAGATTTCTGTTGAGAGACCATCAAGTTCCCTGCCAAGTGACACAATTTCAAATCCTAAAGAAGAATGCAAGGCAATACAGTTAAGAAGTGGGAGAACATTGATGAGTAACAAAGACACTACAAGGAAGCAAATGGAGAACAGCAAAAGGCCAATAGAGGGGGAAAAGCCAACACACGCAGAGGAAGCCGATGGTGATGATGTAATGGCAAGCAAGCAAACTGCAAGGCAAGCTCAAGAAAGGGAGGAACAATTAAAAATTTCAAGAAAGGGGAAGGAAGTAATTGAAGAACCAACCAAGGAACAAAGGCAACAAGCAGAGAAGAACTTTGTACCTCCACTACCATACCCTCAGAGGTTCAGTAAAGAGACTAAGGACCAACATTTTCATAAGTTCCTTGAGACTTTCAAGAAACTAGAGATCAATATACCCCTAGCTGAGGCACTTGAGCAAATGCCCTTGTATGCCAAGTTTATGAAGGAGCTACTCAACAAGAAGAGAAGTTGGCAAGAAAAAGAAACTATCATGCTCACTGAAGAATGTAGCGCTGTGATCCAGATGGGTATCCCAACAAAGCTCAAAGACCCAGGGAGTTTTGTAGTCTCATGCACCATAGGCAAGATAACATTGGAAAATGCCTTATGTGATCTAGGTGCCAATATCAACTTAATGCCTCTATCATTGATGAGAAAGCTTGCTATAGAAGAAATCAAACCCACCAGAATGTCACTAGTAATGGATGATAGATCAATCAAGACACCCAATGGAATTGTGGAAAATTTACTAGTGAAGGTTGGAAAGTTTATCTTCCCTGCAGACTTTGTAATCTTAGACACGGAAGGGGAAGAAAACAACTCAATCATCTTGGGAAGACCATTTCTAGCTACAGCAAGAACCACTATTGATGTAGAAAAGGGAGAAATGACCTTCAGGGTGCATAATGAGCAAATGGTAATCAATGTCTTCAAATCAATGCAACACTCCTCTGAGCAAGAGAACTACATGAATGTGGATATGATAGAAGGGCTGGTAGAAGTTATGTTTGAGGACAACTATTTGGAGCATCAGGAAGAACAAGAAGAGGAAGTGGTAGAAATATATATTGAAGACAAGAAAGAGGATAAATCAAAACAAGAGTTGAAGCCTCTCCCTCCTGATGACATGTCATCATGTCATGTTTTTCTATGCCTTTTTCCTTTGTTTTCAATAGGTTTTATGCACTTTCTTGAGCCATAAGCAAGCCAAGTGGGTAGATTTTCATGCTTCCTTTGATTTAATCAACCATGTATGAATTCATGCTATTTCATGAGGTTTTATGCTAAAATTGTCACATATTATGAAAGAATGAATATCTCATGATTTTGAGCATAGCTTTGATGTGATTGGTTGATTAATGATAGGTGAAGAAGGCTTGGAGAAAGGGTGAAGCAAGAAGAGCTCCAATTAATGTGCTCCCAACGGCATTGGAAAGTAGACATCCAGGACTTTCCAACAATGTATAATAGTATGGGGTGGACATTACATTTGAGCCTCCAGAACTGGCGTTTTCGCCAACGTTTGAGGGCTAACGTCACCTCAAACGCTGCACACCAAAGCCAGCGACCATGCCCTCTTCAAATGATCATAACTTGAGTTGTAGATGTCCAATTGAAGTGATTCCAAATGGGTTAGAAAGCTGACATTCAGAGCTTTCCAACGTTGCTTGATCCATCAATCCCTGTGGGATCGACCTCACTCCCGTGAGTTTTATTACTTGATGCGACCCGGTGCACTTGCCGGTTAGATTTGTGTGTTTTGGGAGAAATTTCTTTTTCACCAAAATACTCATCACCTCCTCACCTCAAATACGTGTTTCTTGGGGAAGCAGAAGCCTTACCAGTAATCATAAATTCCTCCTTGAACATGGAAGAGGAAGCAAAGTTGATTGAATACCTTTTAAACTTATGTGTGATGCAAGTAACCTTGCTATTGGTGCTGTACTGGGGCAAAAGAAGGACAAATTACATCATGTCATATATTATGCTAGCAAGGTGTTGAATGAAACACAGAGAAATTATACCACCACTGAAAAAGAACTCTTAGCAATTGTATATGCATTTGATAAGTTTAGACAATACTTGATCGGTTCAAAAGTTATAGTATACACTGACCATTCTGCTCTCAAGTATTTAATGTCTAAACAGGATTCGAAGCCAAGGCTAATTAGGTGGGTGTTGCTGCAACAAGAATTTGATATTAAAGTGAGGGATAGAAAAGGGAGTGAAAATCAAGTAGCAGATCATCTATCAAGAGTGCCACAAGAAGCTAAGCAAGATAAACCACAGCAAGTAAATGAGAACTTCCCTGATGAACACCTCTTCCAAGTTCAACAAACACCTTGGTTTGCTGACATAGCAAACTACAAAGTAGGAAGGAAGATACCTCAAGAATTCTCCAAGCAACAAATGAAGAAACTACTCAATGAAGCAAGGAAGTTTTTGTGGGATGAACCTTTCTTATTCAAGAGATGCTCTGATGGGATGATTAGGAGGTGCATCCCTGAAAATGAAATGAAGGACATACTATGGCATTGCCATGGCTCAGCATATGGTGGACACTTTGGACTAGAGAGAACAGCTACAAAGGTACTACAGAGTGGGTTTTATTGGCCAACTATCTTCAAGGATGCCATAGAGTTCGTTCACCAATGCAATGAATGTCAAAGAGCTGGAGGATTGACAAGAAGGAATGAGATGCCTCAAAATTTTATCTTGGAAGTGGAGCTGTTTGACCTATGGGGCATTGATTTCATGGGACCCTTTCCCCCTTCCTACTCTTTTAGATATATCTTGGTGGCAGTAGAGTATGTCTCAAAGTGGGTGGAAGCCATAGCCACAACCACCTGTGATGCACAGATTGTTCTCCAATTCCTTAAGAAGCACATCTTCATAAGATATGGAGTGCCCAAGGGTCTTGTTAGTGATGGTGGTGGTCACTTTTGCAACAAACAGATGGAGAAACTCCTCCACAAATATGGAGTAAACCATAAAGTAGCCACACCATACCACCCTCAGACTAATGGCCAAGCTGAATTGGCAAATAGGGAGTTAAAGAAGATCTTAGAGAAAACAGTGGGAAGTACAAGAAAAGACTGGGCTAGGAAGCTAGAAGATGCATTATGGGCATACAGGACAGCTTTCAAAACTCCCATTGGCAAGTCACCCTTTCAGCTATTGTATGGCAAATCATGCCACCTCCCTGTGGAGCTTGAACACAGAGCTTTTTGGGCCACCAAACTCCTCAACCTTGATTCCCAAGCTGCAGGAGAGAAAAGGTTGTTACAACTAAATGAGTTGGATGAATTCAGGCTAGAAGCCTATGAGAGTGCCAAGATATACAAGGAAAGAGCTAAGAGATGGCATGATAAGAAGATCACAAAGAAGGAGTTCAAGCCAGGACAGCAAGTGCTCTTGTACAACTCAAGGCTTAAGATCTTCCCTGGAAAACTTAAATCTAAATGGACTGGTCCATATTTAGTGACAAAGGTATTTCCTTATGCAAATCTTGAGTTGCTAGATGAAGCTACACAGAATCATTTCACAGCAAATGGACACAGAGCAAAGCCTTACTTAGGAGGGCAATGGGACAAGGAAGAAAGAGTTCAGTATCTGAACTAAGCAAGCATGAAGGATGTCAAGCTAGTGACAATAAAAGAG
>NC_029787.2:70855550-70857396 GCF_000816755.2 Arachis ipaensis
GAGAGAAAAGGTTGTTACAACTAAATGAGTTGGATGAATTCAGGCTAGAAGCCTATGAGAGTGCCAAGATATACAAGGAAAGAGCTAAGAGATGGCATGATAAGAAGATCACAAAGAAGGAGTTCAAGCCAGGACAGCAAGTGCTCTTGTACAACTCAAGGCTTAAGATCTTCCCTGGCAAACTTAAATCTAAATGGACTGGTCCATATTTAGTGACAAAGGTATTTCCTTATGAAAATCTTGAGTTGCTAGATGAAGCTACACAGAATCATTTCACAGCAAATGGACACAGAGCAAAGCCTTACTTAGGAGGGCAATGGGACAAGGAAGAAAGAGTTTAGTATCTGAACTAAGCAAGCATGAAGGATGTCAAGCTAGTGACAATAAAAGAGCGCTTATTGGGAGGTAACCCAACCTGAGGTAGTATTCTTTTTATAGCTATTTTAATAAAAGGGTTAATTAGCTTTATCTATATTGCAAGAAGCTAAGTTTGGTGTTGCACACCAAAACAATATAAGGGAGAATGAAGGATTCNNGAGAATTGAAGGAATTCTGTTTCAATCTCACCTTGAGATCTCTCTGTTTTGATTTACTGCATCATTGAGAATTTGCGATTTCACTTCTTTTCTTCTCTTGCTGGATCTTTACTTTTCTTGCAATTAAATTCTCAATTTGGATCTAGGAAGGTATTGAGATCTAGACTTGGTTATCTAGTCTCTTGGGTCCTGAGATTTGGAGTTTTCTTGAACGCTTCTTCAAGCAATTTACATTTCCAGTTGAGATCCGTTTCATTTTAATTCCTCTTTTACTTTTCTACTTGTTGAGATTTACTTTTCTCTATTTAATTTCTGCAAATCCAATTCCCAATTCCCTTTACAATTCAAGCCATTTACATTTCTTGCACTTTAAGATTCTGCAATTTACATTTCTTGTGATCTAAGTTTCTGCAATTTATATTACTTGCACTTTAAGATTCAGCATATTTACTTTCTTTGCTCTTTAATTTTCTGCAATCTACCCCCTCTCCCTTTATTTTCCATGCAATTTAAATTCTGGTAATCACAAATCACTCAACCAAATTTTGATTCGCTTGACTAAATCAACCACTAAACTAAAATTGCTCAATCCTTCAATCCCTGTGGGATCGACCTCACTCACGTGAGTTATTATTACTTGATGCGACCCGGTGCACTTGCCGGTGAGTTTTGTGTCGGATCGTTTTCCGCACATCAAGGCGCATCAAAGCAATCAACCAAGGTAACGTTCAAAGAAGTGAACATTACGTTGCCTTTCCAGCAATATATAATAGTCCATTTGGAGCTACAGAACTCAAAATGGCGCGCTTCCAATTGCATTGGAAAGTAGACATCCAGGGCTTTCCAGCAATATATAATAGTCCATACTTTGCCCAAGTTTAGATGACGCAAACTGGCATTCAACGCCAGCTCTCTGCCCAATTCTGGCGTCCAGTGCCAGAAACAAATTGCAAAGTGAAGTTCAACGCCCAAAATGGCCCAAAAGCTGGTGTTCAACTCCAAGAATGACCTCTCCACGTGTAGACTTCAAGCTCAGCCTAAGCACACACCAAGTGGGCCCCGGAAGTGGATTTATACATCATTTACTTACTTCTGTAAACCCTAGTAGCTAGTTTATTATAAATAGGACTTTTTACTATTGTATTAGACATCTTTGGATCATCTTTGGATTATATTTTGATCTATTGATCACGTTTGGGGGCTGACCACTCGGCCATGCCTACCCTCTATTCACTTATGTATTTTCAGCGGTAGAGTTTCTACACTCCATAGATTAAGGTGTGGAGCTCTGCTGTTCCTCAAAGATTAAT
>NC_029787.2:70857421-70875328 GCF_000816755.2 Arachis ipaensis
TTTCTATTCAATTCATCTTATTTCGCTTCCAACATATTCATTCGCACTTCAACCTGAATGTGATGAACGTGACAATCATCATCATTCCTTATGAACGCGTGCCTGACAACCACTTCCGTTCTACCTTAGATTGAATGAGTATCTCTTAGATCTCTTAATCAGAATCTTCGTGGTGTAAGCTAGAATGATGGCGGCATTCAAGAGAATCCGGAAAGTCTAAACCTTGTCTGTGGTATTCCGAGTAGGATTCAGGGATTGAATGACTGTGACGAGCTTCAAACTCGCGAGTGTTGGGCGTAGTGACAGACGCAAAAGGAGGGTGAATCCTATTCCAGCATGATCGGGAACCTCAGATGATTAGCCGTGCCGTGACAGGGCATCTTGGACCATTTTCACAAGAGGAGGGGATGTAGCCACTGACAACGGTGATGCCCTTGCATAAAGCCAGCCATGGAAAGGAGTAAAACTGATTGGATGAAGGCAGCAGGAAAGCAGAGGTTCAGAGGAACGAAAGCATCTCCATACTCTTATCTGAAATTCTCACCAATGATTTACATAAGTATTTCTATCCTTATTTTAGTATTTTTTCGAACACTCCATAACTATTTTATATCCGTCTGACTGAGATTTACAAGGTGACCATAGCTTGCTTCATACCAACAATCTCCGTGGGATTCGACCCTTACTCACGTAAGGTATTACTTGGACGACCCAGTGCACTTGCTGGTTAGTTGTATCGAAGTTTTGACAACTTATGAATTGAGATTAGAGCACCAAGTTTTTGGAGCCATTACCAGAGATCACAATTTCGTGCACCAATGCCTCCAACCCATTTTCAATGAAATGCCATCCGGATCCACTTTTCTTCAAATCCAAAGACCAAAAGGCCCACTCCAAGCTTTGAAGACCAAAATAGAAAGTGTATAAATAGGAGTTAATTTGATTTGTAAAGGACCTTTAGCTCATTTTTAGTTTTTCACTTTTGAATTTTCATTTGAATTTGGGAATTGGGATTAGATCTAGATCTAGTTTGCTTTCTGTTTTCATTTTCTTTCTTCTGAAACTTCTACTTTCTGTTTTGGGTTTTTGAATTCAGATTTGAGAACTCCATTGAATTTCTTGATCTGAGAATCATCTTTTCTTTTCTTTTATATAGTTCTGAGAATTTGAGAATTGAATCTGAAGTCCCTTTGCTGTTTACATTTTCATTTCTTCTGCAATTTTTTTCTGGCTGATCAAGGAAGTAATTGAGATCTAGATCTGCTTTCTGATCTCATTGCTCTTCTTCGATCTTCAATTTCTCTTCTAGAATTTCATAATTGAGCTAAGTTTCTTGCTGTTTATTTCTTCAAGCAATTTCTCCATTTCTATTTGGCTACTGAGCTGAATTTCTTCATCTCATAGCTCTCTGATTTACTTTAGCTTGTATTTTCTTGTTAAATTCTGAATCCCAGTACCCAAATCCTTTTATTCTTCAAGCAATTTACATTTCTCAGTAATTTAGATTCAGCAATTTACATTTCTTGCACTTTAAGTTTCTGCAATTTACTTGTCTTGCGATTTATGTTTCAGCTCTTTTACTTTCTTGCACTTTAAGTTTCTGTAATTTATCTCTTCTGCACTTTACTTTTCTGTCCAATTTACCTTCTGCACTTTTATTTACTTGCAATTTAGCTTCAATCAATCAAAATCACTCAAATCATCAAATATTCGCTTAACTAAATTCATCACCTAACTAAAATTGCTCAATCCATCAATCCCTGTGGGATCGACCTCACTCTTGTGAGTTATTACTACTTGATGCGACCCGGTACACTTGCTGGTGAGTTTTGTGTGGAATCGTTTTTCCTCATCAGCGACGCGCACGCGTGGGCGACGCGTACGCGTGACAGAGCGTTACGTGTTGCATTACACAAGAAATGCTGGGGGCGATTTCTGGGTTGTTTTGGACCCAGTTTCAGGCCCAAAAATACTTGTTAGAGACTGTAGAGTGGAGCTGGAAGGGGGAATCAATCATTAACACTTTCATTCATAGTTATTAGGTTTTAGATGTAGTTTTCTAGAGAGAGAGGCTATCTCCTCTCTCTAGGTTTTAGGGTTTTTAGGTTTAGCTTTTCTCAAATTCAGATTTCTACTTTACTTTAATTTAGTTTCTCTTCTACTTTTATTTGTTCTAGTTCCTTAGTTATCTATTTCTCTTGTTGATTACTTTATGTTGCCAATTTAGTTTATGAACTCTTATGTTTCCTTTGATCCATATTAATGCAATTTATGTTTCCATATTTATGATTGCTTTCTTTAATTTGTGTTATTAATGCTTGCAATTGGTTGTTTAGATTTAATATTCCTTGTTACTTTTCTATGCTTTTATTTTGTGCCTACCAAGTGTTTGATAAAATGCTTGGTTGGATTTTAAATTAGATTTTTACGTTCTTAACTTGGATTGATCAATTGGAGACTCTTGAATTGTCAAAGTCTCTTGTTGGTTGGTGATTAAAAATTTCTAGTTGGCTTGAGCTTCACTAACTCTAATCTTTGATTAGGACTTGTGGACTCATGTTGAATTGCTCACTTGACTTACCTTCAATTTTTAAAGGTTAAGTAAGAAAGCAAAAGGCAATTACCATCACAATTGACGATAATAATGAGGATAGGAATTCCTCTCAATCCTTGTTAGGACTTTCCTTAGTTGTTATTTTATTTCCTTGTTATTTACATTACTTGTCTCTTATCATAAAAACCCCAAAAATACTTTTCCATAACCAATTATAAGTACACTTCCCTGCAATTCCTTGAGAGACAACCCGAAGTTTAAATACTTTGGTTAATTTTATTGGGTTTGCTTAAGTGACAAATAATTTAAATATTGATTGAGGTTTAATTGTCGGTTTAGAACTATACTTGCAACGCGATATTTTTGTGAAAAATCTTTATCGACATTTTTCCTCCGTCAAATTTTTGGCGCCGTTACCGGGAAATTACAAATGTGTGCCTTATTATTGGTTATTGTGAATATTGTAGATATATTTTCCTTTTGTTTCTTTGTTAGGTGTTTCTAGTTTTAGGAGTTTATTTTCATTATTTCTTTTTAGTTGTTGTTTTTATTTTCTCTTGCTACCATGAATTTTCACCCCTTTGTCTATGAGTGTGGTTACAATTATGTTGTAGGAAGTGGAGATTATAATGAGAACGTGCATCAAGGTTGGGACAATCAAAGGTGTGAAGAACCTCAAACTTATGATCAACCATTTTGGCAACAACCTCCACCAACATACTATAAGCAAAAGCAATTCCATGATGCATATCAATCCAATAGCTATGGTGAACTCACTTGTAGTTACCAACAAGCCCCACTATATGCCTATGAACCCCCTCTTCAACATAGCTTTGAACCACCATACTCACAAGCCACCTACATTCAAACACTTCCATATGACCCTAACCTTTATCCACCACACCAATCACTATATGAACCATACGAACCATATATAGAACCACCCCAATTTCAACACAATTACCCCCAAAAACCACCACCTCAATATACACTATCTCTATATTCGTATCAAGATGAACCACCTTCCCATTATGAGCCCTTTCTCCCAACAAATGGACCCTCCTATCCACCCCAAGCTCCCATAAATGATACATTTATTGCTATTCACCAAGGACAAAGAGAGCTTCAAACCACTTACCTCTACTCTCACTGGTCTTACCTCTAGTCTCCAAGCTCTTATATCCCATATGGATCCATCCTCTACCCCCAATACTCAACCCTCAAGCTCTAGTGCACTTTCTTTTCACCCATATCCATTAATCCAAGAGCAACATGATCCCAATTATGCTATTGACATGAAACAAGAGAGAATGGATCATCTTAGGGACTTAATGGATCGGGTTCATGCATCCATACTTCAAGAGGAGCAAGAGGAGGCCCAAAAGGTGGAGGTAGGAGAGACCCTTGAAGATGAAGGAATAGTTGAAAAATTAGGGGAGGTTGAACAAGAGGTGGAAGTCATCATGGAGGAGCTGGATTTTGTACTAGAGCAAGTGGAGAACGCCAAAATTATTGAAGAAGAGGAAGTGGTTGAAGATTTAGGAGATACGGAACCTCCATGGGAACCTCAACTCATAGAGCCTCCTTGCAAGAAGTTTGAATTTGATGTTGAGGAGGGTGTACAACCTCCAAGGCATATCATGGTCGAAGACTTTGAGGAGGTTGATCATGAGATGGATTCAATAATTGATGAGTTTTTATCTACAATTGAATCCTCTCCCATTGGACTTGAAGAAAAGGCTGATGTTGAAGAAGCTTGTCAAGAGGTGGAGGTCATCAAAGAGGAGTCCAAGAGAGTAAAGCATACATTGGCAGGGCCGCCATTGGAGACACATCTCCCGAAGCCATCACCATCCGTCCTTTCATTCAAGTGGGTAAATCTCTACTCCTTAAGCTTTAATTTCTCGCTTGCATACGGTCTGCTTGAGATGGATGGACAACTTAGAGCTCTATATGGTTTTAAGAGTAAAAGGGGGATGTTTAGTGGTTGGCAACACAATCCTAGGTTCGTTATGGTTGGATGTTCAAGGTCTAAGTGCAATGGTTGGTATAGTTCTCAATTGATTAGGTCTAGGAAGTTGTTGGGATGCCTCAGTGAGAATTTGGATTGCTTGCCACCCGGTTGGAACAATGATGATCAACTTAAAGACAGGTGTAAAAATAAGATTTGGGATCCCGGCATATAAGAGGATCAACTTTGGGAGCTCAAAACTTGTGAAGAACCTCATCAAGGCTTGGTAAATTTATTTGAAAATGTAGGATCTTATTGGAAGTCCAAGCTTGGTAGAAGTTTCAAGATGATTTCAAGCACAAGCCACCATGACAAGGAGCTCACCAAACGTCCAACTTAAGGACTTTAACTAAAAGTGCTAAGTGGGAGACACCCCACCATGGTAAATTCTTCCTATTTTATCTTTTATTTATATAAGTAATAAGTTGAATTTTCATTTTTAGTTGGGTTTATTTAGTTTAAGTTGTGATTTTACCAGTTTAATAATGTTTGGATTTACTTTGGTAGCTTGTTAGTTAAAAAAAAAGTGTCACACGCGTGCGCGTGACTGACACGCACGCGTCACATACGACGCTCCAACCTCTGGTAATGAATAGAGAGTTGCGCTGGAACCGTGAAGGTGGGGTGCCAGGCGCACAACCCAACCAACGCGTGCGCGTCGCTGACGCGTACGCGTCATTTACGTTTCTGGCCTTTCACGCGTGGGCATGGGCGACACGTACGAGTCGTTCCTTCATGCCATATTTGGTACAGGGAACAGAGAATTGCACTGCCACTGTGCGAGTATTGTGCGAGGAGCACAATTCACACCCACGCGTACACGTGACCGACACTTACGCGTCGTATTCTCAACCTGCTAGCCACACGTACGCGTGGGCAACGCTTACTCGTCACTTCCCGTTTTCCATTCTTCCTCTTTCTTCTCTCCTTTCTTATTATTTCTTCTTCCTTTCTTGCTTTCTTCTTCTTCACTTCTCCTCCCTTCTCATCCTTATTCTCTTTTATTTTCTTTTACTTATTTCATTTGCATACTTTAATTCATTACATTTTAATTTTGTGCATGTTTTTATTTTCTTTTCTAGGTTACTATTTTTTCATTGGTGTTTCATTTTCTTAATCACCTGTTGAATTTTTCTTCCATTGTTTTGGCGCTTAGTGACTTGTTTTCTATTGTTGGGTGATATTATTTATCGGTCCATGCTAATCTTTTATGACATTTATATTCCTTGCGCATTGATATGACCTTATATTGTCTTTCATGACCCACTCTCTCTCCCTTTGTTACAATTCTCGCACTATTGATATCTCATTCGCCTATATTGCTTTCTCACTTGCATGTTGTAGCTACAATGTAGTTGAGAACCTCATTATTATTTGGCATTAGTCCATCCATATTTTATTTGTCTACATATCTTTGTTTGTGGGTTACTCTTCTTCCTTTTTCTCTTCTTTTAGGATGGCCATCAAGAAGAGAAATGGAAAACTTCTAAATGGAGCGAACAACAAGTCACTCTGCACAAGCTTTTGAAGGAACTCCGCAGTTGTAGTAGCCCGTCCACTTGCACATCTTTGCATGCACCGAGGACAGTGCAATCTTTAAGTGTGGAGAGGTCGATACGAAATTCTGTGGGTAACTACTTCCTGTTTCAACACCAATGTTTAATTTTCTTTGTTAGTTAGTTGTTGCACTGCATAGTAGATTGCATGTGTAGTTAGTTGCTTGCATTTATGTCTTATTTGGTTGAAGTGATGAATTTCTTTTCCAAGAAACTATTCTATATCATTTCACTAATTTGAATTAAAACTTTTATTGAACTTTCTTGAAGAAATTTATTTTAGAACATGGTCTAGAGCTCAAACTCACAAAACCAGTGAGCTTTTTAAGCCTATTTGATTGGTTGCATTTTATCAACCAATATTCTGTTTTAGTGTGTGTTGTTCTCTATAAAATTGTGATCTTTGTCTTGCTTGATTCTATATTTCTATTGTTCAATGTATGCATGCACTTATGTGATTGAGGCCTTTGTTTCACTATAGCTCACATACCCATATGGCCTTACCCTTTCATTATCCTTTGCAAACCAATGTTGAGCCTTTTCAACCCCATTTATTCTTTACTTTAGCTCATCACTAACTCTAAGCGAAAAACAATAATGTCCTTCATTTGAATCCTTGGTTAGAATAGACTAGTGAGAGTGCTCATGAATTAAGTGTGGGAAAGTTGGGTTTGGAAATATTTGGTTTAGGAATTGAGTATGTTAGACTCTTTTATGAAAATGTGAAAAGAATGTTGAGGACATGTTCATGCATTCAATACATTAATCATATGCATTGAGAAAAACAAAAGAAAAGAAAAAATAAAAAGAAAAAAAAAGAGAAAAAAAGAGCAAATAATAAAAAGGGGACAAAATGCCCCAAAATAAATGGTGATAGCAATACATATGTACTGTACTCAAATTCATATGCATGAATATGTGACAAAACAAAGTTAATGGGTAGTTAGGTTTTATATTCTGATTACATGGATAGTCTTAAGTTAGGTGGAGAGTTTAGGTTGATCAAGGATTCAGATTTTAGTCCACTTGACCAAATACATTTTTACCTTGACCCTAAACCCATTACAACCCTTAAAAGATCTCTTGATACGTGTATTTGTGCATTAAATTTTTGTTGATTGGTAGAAGAAGAGCAAGCCTTAAAAAGCAAGGTTAGTAGAGAATTGAGAGAATCGAACCTTAAACACTTGAGTGATTAGAGTGTATACACTTCCGGTGAGGGTTCGATGCTCGATTCTTTGTTCCCAGCTTTCACGAGTTTTCTTCTTGCAGGTCTATTTGTACTGCATTTTATGATTTGAATAAGTGGAATCCAGTTCATATTTGTTCTTGAAAGGTTTATTTACTTTTAACCAAGTACATAAAAGTATTTTGCATTTAGTTGCATTCATATAGATAGGTTGCATTTCATAATTTCTACTATTCCTCTTCACTCTTTTGGTTCTCTTGAGTTTAACATGAGGACATGCTAATGTTTAAGTGTGGGGAGATTTGATGCACCACTATTTCATGGTACATTTTAGGCTGAATTGAGTGGATTTTATCCATTATTCTCATACTTATTCATAGAATTCGCATGTTTTACATTTTCCTTCCTAATTTTGTGTTATAATTGAAAACATGCTTATTTGGCCTTAAATTTCCTAATTTTAATTCTCTCTTATTACCATTCGATGCCGGGATACGTGTGTTCAGTGTTTTCAAGTTTTATAGGGCAGGAATGACTTAGAGGATGGAAAAGAAGCTTGCAAAAGTGGAAGGAACACAAGAAATTGATGTTTTGAGAAGCTGGCAGCGACGCGTATGCATGGACGACGCGTACACGTGACTGGTGTAGCAGACAAATGACGTGCACGCGTGAATGACGCGTACACGTGACTAGGAATTCTTTCAATGACACGCACGTGTGGGCGATGCGTACACCTGACAAAGCGTCACGTGCTGCACTACACAGAAAATGCTGGGGGCGATTTCTGGGCTGCTTTAGACCTAGTTTCAGGCCCGAAAATACTAATTAGACACTCTAGAGTGGAGCTGGAAGGGGAAATCAATCATTCACACTTTCATTCACAATTATTAGGTTTTAGATGTAGTTTTCTAGAGAGAGAGGCTCTCTCCTCTCTCTAGGTTTTAGGGTTTTTAGGTTTAGCTTTTCTCAAATTCAGATTTCTACTTTACTTTAATTTAGTTTCTCTTCTACTTTTATTTGTTCTAGTTCCTTAGTTATCTATTTCTCTTGTTGATTACTTTATGTTGCCAATTTAGTTTATGAACTCTTATGTTTCCTTTGATCCATATTAATGCAATTTATGTTTTCATATTTATGATTGCTTTCTTTAATTTGTGTTATTAATGCTTGCAATTGGTTGTTTAGATTTAATATTTTTTGTTACTTTTCTATGCTTTTATTTTGTGCCTACCAAGTGTTTGATAAAATGCTTGGTTGGATTTTAAATTAGATTTTTACATTCTTAACTTGGATTGATCAATTGAAGACTCTTGAATTGTCAAAGTCTCTTGTTGGTTGGTGATTGAAAGTTGCTAGTTGCCTTGAGCTTCACTAACTCTAATCTTTGGTTAGGACTTGTGGACTCAAGTTGAATTGCTCACTTGACTTACCTTCAATTTTTAGAGGTTAACTAAGTGAAAGCAAAAGGCAATTACCATCACAATTGATGATGATAATGAGGATAGGAATTCCAATTCTCAATCCTTGTTAGGACTTTCCTTAGTTGTTATTTTATTTCCATAACCAATTATAAGTACACTTTCCTGCAATTCCTCGAGAGGCGACCCGAGGTTTAAATACTTCGGTTAATTTTAATGGGTTTGCTTAAGTGACAAACAATTTAAATATTGATTGAGGTTTAATTGTCGGTTTAGAACTATACTTGCAACGCGATATTTTTGTGAAAATCTTTACCGACATTTTTCCTCCGTCAGAGACCTGAGAATGTAAATTCTTAGGGGTGTCTCAATACCTAGTACCCTAAAACCAACTGGTTTGGGAGTGCTAATTGAAAGCTTACTTTAAAAGGTCGTCTTGAGATAAAACATTTAGAATCGTGATCAATCAAAGAAACAAAGGAATAATGGAAGAAGAAAAGAAAAACAATCAAAAGAAAAAAAAAACAACCTTACTACTTCAAGGTGACAATCAATAAAGGGGGCTCTAAAGGCAGGCACTTAAAGAGATCCTCAAAGGTCTAAGGGTTTCATTGTGATATGAAAACAATTAACAAAGTTCATGCATTATATCTTTATCTCTAATTGATGATTGCATTCTCTTAAGGGCCAGGTTTCAATCAGTTAGAATAGTTCACATTGAATTGCTTGAGGACAAGCAAAAATTAAGTTTGGTGTTGTGATGACTTGCATCATCTACCTCTTTCTCTTATCAAAAAGGGTCATTAAAGTGACAAATCCTCATTGATTTAATGCATTGACAAGAGCTATACCATGAATTTATGGGACATTGCTTTGAAATGAGTTCTTGCTTGCATTTCAGGTGAAAAGAGCAACAAAAGATGAAGAAAACAAGCAAAAGTGACTGGCGTGTGTATGGGCGTGCCACTTCAAGCAAATGCCAAGATTTTGAAGTAGGCGTGGCACGCCACTGCTGGGCGTGGCACGCCACTGCTGGGCGTGGCACGCTAGTTATCTAACCCAGAGAAGAATCCTTGGAGCTCTACAAGGGGCTTGGCACGCCATTGCTGGGTGTGGCACGCCAAGCACAGTGTCCAGAAGAGGTTGTCCAAGATCCAATATGAGCATGGCATGCCACTATTAGGCGTGGCACGCCAGTTATGTTCTCCAGAGGAAGATTCCCAAGCTTAACAATGGGCGTGGCACGCCAGAAGAAAGTCCTTCAAAGTGTCACGGTGGGAATGGTACGCCACTGCTGGGCGTGGCACGCCAAGCATATGGACCAGAAAGGAGTATTTGAAGATTCACAATGGGCGTGGCATGCCAAGTTTAGTTTCCAGAAAAGGGTGCTCATAGTTCACTATGGGCATGGCACGCCACTGCTGGGCGTGGCATGCCAGGCATAGCATCCAAAGAAGAATCCCCCAAGTTTCATTGTAGGGCGTGGCATGCCAACTATCTTTTCTAGATAAGAGTTCTTAAAGCTTCATTATGGGCGTGGCATGCTACTGCTGGGTGTGGCACGCCAGGCATTCTGACCAGAGGGGAGTTTTGAAGATTTGTAGTGGGCGTGGCACGCGAAGGCCAGGCATGGCACGCCAATTATCTTGACCAGAGGAGAAGGGAAGGAGCACCATCAATGGGCGTGCCACTTGGTACTAGGGGCGTGGCACGCCAAGCTTGTGAGCCCAAACCATCATAATGGGCATGCCACTTGAGACCTGGGCGTGGCACGCCAAGCCAACAATCATCATGGGCGTGCCACTTGAGTCTTGGGCGTGGCACGCCAGTTCAGTTAACCAGAGAAGAAGATTGAAGACTTCATTATGGGCGTGCCACTTGAGACCCTGGGAGTGGTACGCCAAGCTAATCCTCTTTGTGGGCGTGCCACTTGAGACCTGGACGTGGCACGCCAAGTCAAGATCTCACCTTGGGTGTGGCACGCCACTCACATGCCACTAATGAGCTTTTATTAATTGTAATTTCTTTCTTTATTTTTTGTAATTTTTCTTATTTTCTAGTAATAGGAGTAGTATAAATACCCCTTGAAGAGTACTGAAAGGGGTCTTGAAACTTTTTACTTCACTTTACTTTTACTTTCATCTTCTTCCATCTCTTGTACTTTTTCTAAGCTATGAGTAGCTAAACTCCCTCTCATTATGGGAGGGAGCTCTGTTGTACTTGATGGATTAATGCTAGTGAATTTCTTCTTCTCTTTATCTCTCTTTGATTTGCTAGAAGGAATTTTGTTTTTCATGTCTAACATTCAATGATCTTGGAAAAGAGATTAAATGCAACTTAGATTTTATGGGAACCTTGGAAGAGGAAACATAAAATCAAACTTGAAATCCCTTCTTACATTGAGTAGATCTGGGTTTTGGGAATGGATATGGTGACATTAAATCTACCCACTACTTAGATCTATGAGGATGTGTGGTAAAATCAGGGACCAAGCTTATCTCTCTTCATGAGCAATTAGACCAAGGAATTGGATGATTATCAAGATTTGAGAGATTGAGTTACTAAGGAATTGGGATTCAATCAATCATAATTGCCAAGAGGTCAATGAGTTGCATGATTGAAGAAGAGATGATCTAAAATTAATCCGGAGAATGCGACATCTCCTAATCCCAATGAATCTTCCCCATTCTTATCTTCCTTATTCTTTATAACTTTGTTTAATTTTTGTCAGCAACCCATTCCCCTTTACAATTCAGTTATTTATATTTCTGTCATTTACATTTCAGCAATTTATCTTTATGCTCTTTACAATTCAGCATTCTACTGCTTTCTTTATTTCCAAGTCTTTTACGATTCTGCCATTTAGAATTTTGCACTCAACATTTATTCTTGATTAGCTTAACTAAGAAGTTACCCTACTAACTAAAATTGTTTAATCAATCAATCCCTGTGGGATTCGACCTCACTCATTGTGAGTTTTTATTTGACGATAATTTGGTATACTTGCCAGAGTGGTTATTGTAATCATACAGTAATTTCTCGTCATCAAGTTTATGGCGCCATTGCCGGGGATTGATTCTGAATTGACAATGATTAAGTTGATGGATACCTAGATTAAGAATTTTCTTTATTTTGTTAATCACTTTACTTTCAGTTCTTCAATTTTTATTCCTTCTAGCACTTGAATTTTCAAATTATTCATTGTATATACTGTCATTTTAAAAAATCACTAATAGCAACAAGGAGTTTTGCTTTTTCTTTAATTTAAAAAATCATATTGTGATCGACGAGAAGTTAAAAAGGCACGGGGCTTTAAAGGGCATAAGGGTGGGCGACAAGGTGTAACGCCACAGTGGCGGCAGTGACAGTGCGTCAGTGAGTTGGACGGTGGTCATGCAACGCAAAGAGGGCAGAACAACTTCTCTTCATCAGCAACTCTCCAACCCCCGTTCTCTCTCTCCCTCCATCACGCCCCTTACTCTCCCTCCATCTCAACGACGACGTGTGTATTTGGATTACAGTTTGTAAACGGAAGTTTGTATAGAATTGATTTTGCAAACTTGATTTTGATGAAAAGTAAGTTTGTGTTAAAGTGATTTATGTTTGGCAATCTTTGCATCAAAATGAATTATAGTAAAATAAATGTTGTTTGGATTATACTACTTAAAATCACTTTTAGATAAAAAATTACTAAAATAGACATCAACCTAAATAATTTTTATATATTATCTTATCATTTTAATTTAGATAATTGAATAGATCTTATTAATTAATTCTATAATAAAATTAATATTTATACACTAAAATAAAAATAATATATAAAAATTGGCAAAATATATTTTTAATTAAAACTAATTGGTAAAAGGTAAATAAAGATGGAGTATTGATGACTAGAAGCCCGTTGGTGAAACGCAGAAGCTCAAAATTGTAGCTTCTTGTAAACCATGATTTTAAAAGCAAAATCACTTCTGCGTGCATGAATCAAAAATTTGCCAAACCAAAAATTAAAGCTTTCAAGAAGGCTAAACGTGCTTCTTCTCTTGTAACGCGTTTGCCAAACACACCCGACACCGACAATAGTCACTTCCACCACCATCGCCTTATTCCTCCTCTCTTTCCTTCTTCTTCTTCCCTCACTTCCCCTAACTCTGTCTCTTCTTTCTTTTAACCTTCACACACAGCGAGAAGCCTTCTCGTGCTAGGAGCGAGAAGCAATTATAACTTGCACAGTGCGAAAAGATGCAACTCCGATACACGCGTTCAACACCTATACGACCCATACCCAAGCATTTCACCTTTATTAATTCCATTTAAAAAAATAATTTTTACAGTGATTACACTGCCTCCATTTTTTTTTAATTCTCGGACAATATTTCATCCGGATCCATATGTGAGAGTTACGTTTTTTTTTGTCTACCTTATTATATATTATTTCATCAGAAAATTGAAGCTTTTCTTAAACCACTTAAAGTTTTGGAACCATGAGTGTGTAATTTTTCATTACTACACTTGAACTAAGAATAAGTTTTGGCTAACCCATATTGCCAATTTGCCATCATACAATGGGATTTTTTTATTTAAATTAAATAAATATAAAAATTACAAAAGTAAATAAAGGATGAGGTATTTACAAAAATGCACCATAGGACACATCTTGGACGCTGAGGGAGTAATCCAAAAATGAGCATATTTCAATGTCTGAGACCCTGTGCTATGACTCGGCTGATGGCGAGTCACATCCTGAGTACATCTGGAATATGTATAAGTATAAAAATCGAGTACTGAGCACCCAAGATATGCGCATTATGTGAAGGGGGTCTCAGCACGTAATGTTCATATCTCGAATGCTCAGTATTCAATTTCTATACTTATACATATCTCGGGTTAAATGAGGAAGGGTTCTCGCATTTTCGTGAACAGACGAGGGTAAATAAGCTAGTTCACAAAGTAAAAGGTAAAGGTCGGAGCGACAAAAGGTTGAGATTTGGGACATGGAATATATGCACTTGATAAACCACTATTTTATAGTTTATCTTGTACTCAATTGAGTGGATTTTATCAATCTTTCATACACTTATTCATATGATTTGCATGAGTTTACGTTTTCCTTCTTGATTTTGTGCTATGATTGAAAACATGCTTCTTTGGTCTTAATTTTGATATGTTTAATCTTCTCTCATTACCATTCGATGCCTTGATATGTGTGTTAAGTTTTTTCAGAGATTACAGGGCAGGAATGGCTTAGAGGATGGAAAGGAAGCATGCAAAAGTGGAAGGAATACAAGAAGTTGAAGGAACTGCAAAGCTGTCAGCCTGACCCTCTCGCACTAAAATGACCATAACTTGAGCTACAGAAGTCCAAATGATGCGGTTCCAGTTGCGTTGGAAAGCTAACGTCCGGAGCTTCGATTTGATATATAATTTGTCATAGTGGCCGTACCGCTAAGTGACGCGAACGTGTGCTCCACGCGGACGCATCGCAGTGACGAAAATCAGCGTGACAGATTTTGAAATCAGCGATTTCTGGGCTATTTCCGGCCCAGTTTCAAGCCCAGAAAACACAAATTAAAGGCTGCAAAGTGGAGGAATAAAGGGAGACGATGGATATTTCACTTTTCATAATTTAGATGTAGTTTTTAGAGAGAGAGGTTCGCTCCTCTCTCTTAGGATTAGGATTAGGATTTATATTAGGATTTAGAATTTCAACTTCTTCTCAGGTTCAATATTCCTTTTATATTTTTATTTATTCTAATGATTTTATTCGTATCTGACTCATGTTACCAATTTGGCTTATGAATTCTTTATGTTTAGATTAATTTTCTTAATTAATATAATTTGAGGTATTTCAGATTCGATATTGCTTTGCTTTATTTATGTTATGGATACTTTTGATTTAATTTAGATATTCTCTCCCTTTTGGCTCTGGTTAAGTAATTGGTGACGCTTGAGTTATCAAATAAAGCAGTGGTTGAAATTGGGAGTTGCTGATTAATTTGAGTTCCAATAACTCTAGCCTTTCCAAAGGAAAGACTAGGACTTGATGATGAAATTAATTAGTCCACTTGACTCAACTAGGTGGGATTAAAATCCAATTCTCATCACCATTGATAAGGATAACTAGGATAGGAATTTCAGTTCTCATACCTTGCCAAGAGTTTTATTAATTATTAATTTATTTTTCTTGTCAATTAAATTACTTGTTCAAACCTTTTAAAAACCCAAAATTCTACCTTTTTCATAGCTAATAATAAGTCATACCTCCCTACAATTCCTTGAGAAGATGACCTGAGGTTTAAATACTCGGTTATCAATTTTATTGGATTTGCTTAAGTGACAAACAAAACTTTTGTAAGGAAGAAATTCTTGTCGGTCTAGAAGCTATACTTACAACGGAAATTTATTTTTAGAAAATTCTAGATCGCGCGAGAGTTTTGCTCTTTCAGCACTGTAACAGGAAAGTCCATGGAGGTGGTGGACACCATGACAAGGAGGAAGATTAACATTATATACCTACAAGAAACAAAATGGGTTGGTGCGAAGGCTAGGGAGTTGGATACTTCTAGTTTCAAACTTTGGTATACAGGAAAGGTGAAGAATAGGAATGGGGTTGGAATAATTATGGATAAGCAGTGGAAGAAGGACATAGTGGATGTTAAGAGGGTGGGAGATCGGATCATCTCTATCAAACATGTGGTGGAGGGAGGTGTTTTCCATGTGATTAGCGCCTATGCACCGCAAGTGGGTTTGGACGAACAACACAAGATAAGGTTTTGGGAGGATCTAGAGAGTTTGGTTCAAGACATTCCTTTGGGAGATAAGATTTTCTTAGGAGGAGATTTAAATGGCCATGTTGGGAGAGAAGTGACTGGATATGGGAATATTCACGGAGGCCATAGTTTCGGGGTGATCAATGCCGAGGGTAAAACTATTTTGGACTTTTCCTCAACCTTTGATCTTCTCATCGTAAATACATGTTTTAAAAAGAGAGACGAACATCTTATAACCTATAAGAGTGGCATGACAAGCTCTCAAATTGACTTCTTCTTGTTGAGGAGAGTCGACCAAAAATTTTGCATTAATTGTAAAATTATCCCGGGAGAGAGTTTGACAACACAACATAGGGTGCTCGTCATGGATTTTCGCGTTGAGCAAAAATTGAGAAAAAGACATCATACGAAAAACCCAAGAACGAGGTGGTGGCGGATGAAAGGTGAGGAACAAAGAAGCTTCCTAAGACGGGTAGGAGAAAAGGCAAAGTGGGATGAGAATGGAAGCGCGAAACATATGTGGAGGGAGATGGCAGAAGTTATTAGAAGAACAGCAAAAGAAAGCTTTGGTGAATCTAAAGGAATAGGACCAAGAGACAAGGAGTCCTGGTGGTGGAATGCGAGTGTACAAGATAAGATAAAGATAAAAAGGGAGTGCTTTAAAGAGTGGTCTCTATGCCGCAACGCAGATAACTGGAAAAATATAAGGCGGCTAAGAAAGAGACAAAAGGGGCTGTAAGTAAAGCAAGAACAAGAGCATATGAGGGTCTCTACCAATCTTTGGGCACGAAAGAAGGAGAAAAAGGTATATATAGAATCGCAAAGAGCCATGAAAGAAGAACGAGAGATTTGGATCAGGTTAAGTGCATAAAGGATAAGGATGGAGAGGTGTTGGCTCAAGAGGAGAAGATTAATGAAAGGTGGAAGAGCTACTTCTACAAGTTATTTAATGAGGGACGGAAGACTCTTCCGAGCCTTGGTCGGTTATGCACAAGGGAAGAAGATCAAAACTTTGACTACTATCGGAGGATCCGAGACTTCGAGGTAAAAGAGGCTCTAAAGCAGATGAAAAATGGCAGGGCAGTAGGACCTGATAATATCCCGATTGAGGTTTGGAAGGGTCTTGGAGAAAAAGGCATCAACTGGTTAACCAAGCTTTTTAATGAGATTTTAAGGTCAAAGAAGATGCCTGATGAGTGGAGAAAGAGCACCTTGGTACCTATCTACAAGAATAAGGGGGATATACAAATTTGCGAAAACTATAGAGGGATCAATCTTATGAGTCATACCATGAAGTTATGGGAAATGGTGATAGAACAGAGGTTGAGAAAAGAGACACAAGTAACAGAGAACCAATTTGGATTTATGCCAGGCAGATCTACCACTGAAGCGATATACCTTTTAAGAAGGATGATGGAGAGGTATCATAGTAATAAAAGGGATCTACATATGGTGTTTATTGATTTAGAAAAAGCGTATGATAGAGTACCAAGGGAGGTCTTATGGAAGGTTTTAGAAAAGAAGAGAGTAAGGATCGCATATATTCATACAATTAAAGACATGTATGATGGGGCCACAACTAGTGTGAAGACTCAAGGTGGTGTGACAAAGGAATTTCCTATTGGTATAGGATTATACCAGGGATCATCCTTAAGTCCATACCTTTTCACATTAGTCTTGGAAGTACTCACAGAGCACATCCAAGAGCCTGTGCCATGATGCATGCTTTTTGCCGATGATATCGTCCTTATGGGAGAGTCAAGGGAAGACCTAAATAATTATGGTACGGAGTATTGGGCGGCTAAAGGGGAGCACGAACATAAGTTGAGTGTGGCAGAGATGAAGATGTTGAGATGGATGAGTGGTCATACGCGATTGGATAAAATAAAGAACGAAGATATAAGGGAGAGAGTTGGAGTAGCACCCATTGTGAAAAAGATGGTTGAATCGCGTCTCAGGTGGTTTGGACATGTGAGAAGAAGTCCGATAGAACATCCAGTCAGGAGGGTGGATGAGATGGAAGACGGACAAGGGGCAAAAGGCAGAGGAAGACCTAAGAAGACCATCCATGAGGTGGTCAAACGAGACCTACATGTAAATAATCTCTCTGTAGACATGATACATGACAGAGCACAATGACGTCATTTGATTCATGTAGCCAACCCCACTTAGTGGGACAAGGCTTTGTTGTTGTTTGTTGTTGTTTATACATATCTCGAGTGTACCCAAAATATGATTCGGCGTCACTCGATCATAGCACGGGATCTCAGACGTCGAAATATGCTTATTTTTAAGTTACTCCTTCAGCATCCAAAATATGTTCTACAGTGTATTTTTGTAAGTACCTCAACTTTTATTTATTTTCGTAATTTTTATATTTATTTAATTTAAATAAAAAAATCTTTTGTAAGT
>NC_029787.2:70875357-70878990 GCF_000816755.2 Arachis ipaensis
TGAAAGTTAGGTTGAAAATTTTATATTAGAAAGAAAAATTAAATGAAAAAAGTTCTTATGACTTATGAGATATATATTTGTATGAGCACGCACGCATAAGCATATCACTTCATTTTTTTAGTGCGCACATGTCACATAACATAAATGGTGAGTCTCAACTCTCATGCCTATAGACAAAAATAGAGTAATATTCCAAATAATTCTTCAAAAAATTTTTAGTTTGATAATTTTATCTTTTTAATGAATTTCAATTATTAAATTAATTTTTAATTACTTTTTTTAGACAAATCAATTTTCATGTCAAGTTTTGATGATAAAAAATAAATAACTCAATTTCTATCATTATTTAATAAAAAACATAATAGTTCTTAAAAATTTATAAAATTTTCATCTTAGTTCTTCTAAAAAGATGAACAATAATATGATGTGATAACTAATATGTCTAATGAAATAAAAATTTAAAATTAATTTAATAATTAAAATTTATTAACAACTAAAATGTCTGGTTAAAAAATTTTTGAGAACTGATTTAAAATATTACTAGGTAAAAATATAAATAATAAACTTGTGTTCAGTTTACAAAATTATCAGTTGTTAAATATTATAGCCGTAAACTTTCAACAATATACATGATCAAATTACCTTTTATTTTTTAGTGATGATGAAATCGCTTTTAATACCATCACTTGTTAATTAATTAGGATTAAATGTTTAAAGTGGTCCCCACATTCATGATTTTTATTATTTAATTTTTCAAATTCAAAATTTATTATACTGATTTTAAGATTTAATTTTGGATAGCATATTGATTTTTGGATTTTTTTTAGCACTTATTCAGTGAACAAACGAAGTATTGAGTTAGCTTTAACTTACTATAATAGATATAGGACTAAATAGATTTATTTTATTTTGGTACTTAAACAAAACAGAATCAAAAAGATGAAGACGATTTTATATTTTTATAATGTGCAAACAATGTTATTTTTTTTTATTCTCTAAAATAGTCTCATTTTTACCTTGTTTAAGTGCCAAAACAAAACGATATTATTTATCCTTTATTTAACGTGGCTAGTTAAAGTTAGTTCAGCATTCCATTCGTTAATTCAGTATCAAAAAAGATACAAAAATTAATATGATGCCTAAAACTAAATCTTGAAAATTAGTACAATAAATTTAAAATTGAAGAGATTAAAATAATAAAAATCATAAATCTCTAATACCACTATAAAAATTTAGTCAATTAATTAACTTGACCTAATTAAGTATTTTCTTTCCGTGCCACTGCCCACTAAGGCACAAAGCAAAATGAATTGCTATTGACTAAGTTCATATCTCCTTTGCCTTTTTCTTCTTCTAATTGGGACTCATAATAATGCACAAGGTTATAATTGAAACCAAAGATAAAGTGATGTTAATGATTGTAGAATCAGGTTCTTTTTGAGACACAAAGGACATATCAAGAACCCTTTAACGACTATGTTGATAATTTCGGTCCAAAAAGAGTTAAATGAATGAAGGTGGCACCTTACAATGGCCTACAACTTTGACAAAAGATGTCATTATTGATTGCTATTACAAAAACAGAATTAAAAGGGCTTTTAGACATTTTTAATTGTATGGTGACTTGCTTAATAGTACGACGCGTAATTATCGTGTATATGAAATTCATCAACTCAAATAATATAGCTCCACAATTAGAGTGGAAATAGGCCAAATGATCTATTTGGAGTTTATAGTTTGGTTTGTATTTGATTAACTTGGTCTGCTCTATTATAAAGTTTAAATTTATTCATAAGACAAGTTCTAACTCAAATTAATTTTATTAACTTGTCAGGCTTGGGAGCCAATGGCCTAAGTGTACAATATGTACAATGGGCTAAATCTTTAGTTTATGAATCAAATGAACATCACTTATACTATGCAGAATAACCATCCGAATACCAAGGATAACCATCCGGATACCAGGGATAATAAACATCTCATGTTATAAAAAGTTAATTTTGGATTCACCAAGGTTCGAACTCTTGACCTTCCGCATGTGGAGCTCTTACACTATGTCCTGAAACCACTCATCCCAAAAACGTAACCTGACAGGATAATGTAACATTAATAATGATATCTCTAATACTTTCTAAACCTTCATTGTACACATTATACGCTTAGGCCATTGGCTCCCTAGACTTTCTCATATATATATATTCAATTGATTTATTAATTAATAAAGATATATAAGCTAAAATACTTATTAAAAGAGTTTATTTTTTAAACGCTACAATATATAGATAGTGTACATATTTATAAAATTACTCATTTATGTCTTAAAGTACGAAAATATTTTTCATGACGTCCTTATTATCATCAGAAGTAAATTACTTGGTGATGGGTAGCATTATTTAAAAAAAATTACTTTTATGCTTGTCATTTTAAAAATTATAGAATTTAATTAACTAATTATTTAAAACTTTACGTATATTAATAATGCCTCTGACTTGTGCTCATATTAAGAACTAATAAATAAACTTCAAATCTTCACTTAAACAAATTAGTAAAAGAATTATACTTAAATATATTGAGTTTGATATTATATATCTGTTCAGAATTCTTTTTGTTTTTTTAATTATTTTTAGATCTTGATGAGATACATAAATTTAGTATCTCGTGCAAATAACTACTTTATTTACAAAGAGGACTTATAAAGAAATGTCCATACTTAAGTTAATTATGTACACTTTATGATTATTATAGACTTATCTTTTTCAACTTTTTCTTCTATTTTATTTATAGCATTTTTTGGAAAAACCATTTTTCCTCTTAACAAGCTTAGCTTCATAATTCTGTTTGTTATACCTGTTATATTATTCTCATTATTCCGAGTAATGTTTATAACAATATCATTTACTAATAACAAGATGGTGACATTTGTCAACATTAACATTGATCAGATCATCTCTTAAATATTCATGCAAATAAAATAATTTGATTAGATGATAATGTAAAATATTTTATACTACTATTGGTTTATGGTAATTAAAACCCTATATAGCTATTAGCTAGTAATAAAATGTTGATTTGATCAAACTTTATATAAGTAATTAACAAATTAAACTTATAACACAATTCAGCTAAATTAAAAAAAATAAAGTATGACATAATTATAACTAATCAACAAAGCCTATGATTCCGAACATGCAATTTAGAATGGTATGAGAGAGCACTTTTAATTTCATTTTGTTCAGTGGTAACGCACTATGACATGTGCGCAAAGGGTATAGCACTCGATATGCTACCGTTCCATAATGTGACCACTGTTAATGATGAACCGAAAAAAAATAAAATAAAATAAACACGCTTTAAAAATTTAAAGCAAAATAAAAAATGAAAATAAAAATATAAACGGTATCACGGACAGAGGTTATGCATTAAAATGTTTGTAACGTTGGATTCAGTTCTAACTACATTACTAGCTACTTGAACGTTGACAACGGCAGAGAACTGAAAAAGCCATCTATAGTTGTTTGGATGATTATTAATTTGCATTCATTGTACTAATTAATTTATAATATTGGTAATTCTATCGGAAGTGGCAGAGATAGTAAAATGGACCGAACTTATCAGATTAAACAAGAAACAAGA
>NC_029787.2:70879052-70933261 GCF_000816755.2 Arachis ipaensis
TGAAATTATGTAATTTATTTTTTAAAATAAAGTTGATTCTATTAACAAATATTATTTTAAATAATTTTATTAAAATTAAAAATTTAAAGAAGATAATAAAAATAATATATTATAATTTGACTATTTTTTGTGTATTTAATTTTTTAATTATTATTTTTAATTAATTTTAATTAATTTTTTTAAATGTTAGGCAGACTAGTCCTCTAGCCGACCAATCCACCACAAAGCGGAATGAATTAGCATTTTGAGCCTAAAGATGACGATGTATTGAGAATGATTGAGGCCAGAGATAATTGATAGAGCTGAGACTTTAGTAAATTGACCTTATATGGATTAGTTAAGACCTTAGGCATAAATTTTTATGAAGTTGGAGATTAGGATTGTTTGATGGGTTCATGTTTCTTTACATAGTCTTTATTTAGATCTATTACTTATTGGGAACCTTCGGGTTCTCACCCGTCGTGGAATTTTTTGTTTTTCAGATGCAGCTGGTGATGCACCTCGTTGAGTATGCTGGATTTTTGTTTGGCGAAGCTAAGAAGACTCTTTTGAAGTTTATTCTGATTTATTTAAAACTTTCTCTACTTTGAGAACTTTACTGTATATTTTCTCTTAGAGGTTTTACTTGGAGAAATAGAATTTCTATTTTATATACTTTTTGGTTTTGTAATATTCTAGTCAGCCTTTTTTTTGTGAATCAACACTAGTAACTATTATGTATTTTAATCCGGAACTTATATATATATATATGTTTTGCTCCTATATACGACATTTCTTACGTTAACGTTTTGTGTGTAAATAACCATTGTTGATTTTGTTTATCTTTCTTTCACAGGCTCCTAATTATATTAATATTTTTTAAATATTATGTATGTATCTTTTTTTTAGGTGTCGTGATGCCTCGCCATCATTGATTTATGACTTAAGCGTAAAGTTCTGTGTAGTAGAATGTTACAGGTTCGACCTAAAATATCTATGTCCAATCTCCAAGGAAACTTGTTCACTATTAGAATAAGTATACAAGAGATCTTCTTTTCTCAAGTTTTTCCATGCTAATCCTTGACTCAAATTAGATTGGAGCCTAACCTGAGAATTTTATAATTATTTCCTCAAGCCTTCTTGGGTGTATAAAGTGATTCAAATTGGCTTCTTAACAACCTAAAATCCTCAGATATTTTCTCCTCAAGCCTTCTCCAGAGTAAGCAGTGACTAATATTGAGTATCTTAAAAATTTAAGAACCTTATATTTTTTTCTTCAAGCATTCTAAGGATTAAGTAATGACTCAAATTGGATACCTTACAAATCTAAATTTTTAGATATTTTACTCACTTTCTCAGACAAAGCTTAGAGTAGATACCTCCATCAATCTAAGTACTTTAACTTTATATCTTCTTTCCTTAAGTCTTCTCAAGACTAGAGATCACTATTGGACCAGTTTATAGAACTATTAAGTCTAAAAACTTACAAATGTTTCACAAGAGCATTAAGAAGTCTAAAAGCTTAACAATTCAATTCGAAAATCTGTCTTGATTTTGAGTTAGTTTACAAATGTTATCTAATGAATATGAACTAGTTTACAAGAGTGTAATTTGGACTAAGATACGAAATGATAAACTACCTAGAATATAAATTTGAAATCTCTTCTAGGAAAGAAAAGCTAGGAAGGAAATAAAAAGCAAGAGAAAAACTTAGAGAAATTTTTGTAGCATTTCGTTTCAATGTTCTTTCTATCTTCTTATTTCTTTCAAGGTTTGAGATCATATATACAGGGTGGAGTGCATTAAAGATTCATTAAAAATTCTTTTTTTTCTCCATCTTTTTATTTCTTAACATGTGCATAAAGGATAAGTTCTTTTTGCTTGTATCTACGTCGTTCACCTTTTAGGTATTTTCAAATTGTACTTTCTAGACGGTGAGAGAAAATCTACTTTTAAAAAAGATTTAGCTTGTTAGACAGGCTCATTTTGATATGTTGGTCAAAATGCTTGTTTCACTTGATGCATTTTCCAGGTGAATTCTTTTGCACCTTTAACTTTTTTTCACTTATAGAATATGGACATTGCTTCTGAGATGAGCTATCACTGATGTCATCCTTCTGAGATTGTTTAACGCTTTTTCAGGTTCAAATTTTATGTAGTTTAGTTATATTACTTAAGAAAAAATTTCTTAGTACATTACACACTTGATTAAATATTAGATAGTAATTTACAAAATTATTAAATTATATTTGGACTTGTTAATAATTAAAACTGAATCTAAGATATTGTGGAGCTAACGATATGCACAAACCCCAAACACCTTTTCATTTCTCTTTTCTAGCCAAATCCTGGACATTTCATCTCTTTGTTCTTCTCTTCACCTTCGAAACATTCTCTCACTTTCTTCGCTTTCATCACACCACTCTTAGCTCTTTCTTTTCTCACCTTCATCTCTTAATGACTCTCATTCATATCCCAAACATTCTTTTTCCCATTGAAAATAATCTTGACCCTATAGTTATGTTTTAAACTATTGTAAAGGAATACCACATCTAGAAATCGTTATTATGCTGAACGTAATTCAAATCCTAGATGCAATTTTTTAACTTTAGCAATTGAGAACTTTCATAACTATGAGAAAAGTGCATTATGCACAATTGGTACATGATTTTTACGTCCTTCTAAAGAAGAATGAGGGTGAAAACTATCCCAAATTACATCTTCAAGAAGAGAGTCTCATCATCTTGATTTTGAGTACAGAACAAATGGTACTCATCCCTAAACGTTGAATCTCCATTAATACCTACTCCATAGCCTTAGAACTTAGCCCCAGATAACTCACATGTTGTTGAACAATCAAGATCCCTAACTATAGAGTTTAATGTGTTCAGAAGGAACAATTTGACTGAAATGAACTCAATCCGAGCAAATCTGAGAGAGTATCAGGATATCATACTACATGACTTGGATACTCTCAGATGGATGAAGCGGATGGTCAGTAATATCCCACCTTTTTCATAATTCCTAAAAAAAAAAAGGAGATAGTAGAGTTAAGAATCTAAGTACATATTTTAGAAAAAGTGAGATTCCAAGGAAGCATATGCACCGTTTAGTATTTTAGGATAACATTTTGCATCATTTCATCCTTTTTTGCTATGATACTTTATTATAATTTGGTTACATATGATTTTAAACTATAATATAATTAATATGTGAAACGTTTAATGATTAGATATTATGTTATTGAAAATTTATCACATGTTCCCTGACGATAACTAGAACATCATGTTCTAAGTACGAACAATTTGTCAAGCAACGATCTTGTAGTGAGATTGGAAACGACTAAAATTAACCTTGGTTGGAGAGGTAATTTGGAATAATTGACCAATTTTAAAACAACGTTTGTGACTTATGGCTAAATACTAATTGTGAAAAAATGATTCTGGAGCTATTGGAAATACCATTAAATAGAGATTATTTCTTGGAATATTATTATTATTATATCAAAGAGAGTGATTTTAGAGATAATATTGTCTAGTAAAACAATATAATGGATGTAAATGAAAAAATTATGTAAATATAGTTGTTAAACAATTGAGTTAACTCTTTTTTTTTGAATTGAAATTATTGCATTTTTTTTAGTAGAATGAAATACAGTATCCATTTTAGGATGAAAAAAAGAATTGGGGATCACCCAAACTTGATATAAAGCAAAAAAGTGAAACTAAACATAGAAGAAAATTTTGTCAAAAAGAAAAGAGACTTTCAGCTATTTTATATTGTAATTCCAAGCACCTATGATTGAAACTTCTTTGCCACTTCACACACCACCTGTGCTGAGGATTTTTCTCCCTAAAATATTTCTTCATTTAGAGCTCCACAACCTCTAACTCAGTGCTGCAAACTTCACTAGATTTTTGTCACCATTTCTACTAAAGCTCACCGTCACGCACATCACTTGCCACAGAATTATAAATACCTCTAACTGTTGTTCCCATACTATGGGTTCTATGTCCACCAATATCTGAGATTCCACAACTGGGCTACAATAAAGCTCAAAGTAAACTATGTTCTCTAATGTGTATCAACTTCTAGGCAAAGAGTAGGTGTCACTAAAAATTACTGATTGAGGATGTTGAAGATTGGTAGTTTCTCATGAATAGCTCTCCACAAGAAGATATTCACTTTGGTTGGCACCTTCATTACCTATAATATTTGCTAGATTCTTGAATTCTACATTAGAAGAGGTAACTGTTCTAGAGGCACATGGCTAAAATCGTATGCTATTAAGTAACCTAAGCTAACCTCATATTGTCCTCTTCTATTCTAGGTCTAGATGATGGGGTCATTTGCTTCAGTCTTGATGAAGGTGGAAATGATATGAGTCCCAATCTGATTAGGGATAGTGTCATTAGGTAGAGATATGTTAGTATTATGATCAATAGACATCTGATTAGGATTAGGGTAAATAATAGAAGCACAATTATCACCATTGCAATTATTATTTTGGACAAAAGTAGGCAAATTAGTAGTAATAGTTGGATGGTTATTAGAATTAGTGAAAAAATCTTGAGGATTAGTATGAGACAAAAAATTTGAATTTGTACAGGTATTGTTATTTGTATCATGTTGTGGAACACTAATTTGGGATCCTATGTTGGGAGTTACTAAGTCATATTTAGGTAAAACAGTAAAAGTACTAGAATTAAACAACTCATTATATGGAAATTAATTTTTCTCAAACAAAACATTCCATGAAATATAAATCTTTTTTTTATGATAAGCACTTATACATTTTATACTGAGAATCATATCCCAATAAAATACATTTTTGTGATCTAAAATCAAGTTTATTTTTGTTATAGGGCCTAAGCAAAGGAAACAAATACTACCAAGAACTCTTAAAGATTGATAATTTAGTGATTAGTTAAAAATAACTACAAAAGGAGATTTGTTACATAATAACTCAGTAGGAAGTCTATTTATCAGGTATGTTATTGTCACTACAGTTTCATCCTAATAAATCATAGGCATAGCAACTGTAGTCAAACTCATCTTAATGAGATACTTATGCTTTCTCTTAGGTCTACCATTTTGTTGAGGAATATATGAGCAAGAAAACCTATGATGTATCCCTTCTTATGCCAAATAATCTGCAAAAGCTTTTGAGGTGTATTCACCACCATTGTTTGATTACAACTCTTTGAGCTTGTAATTTGTTAATCTTTCCATAAATATCTTGTAGTGTTTGAAAAAGCGTTAAGAACCTGTGCTTTATTCACCAATAGAAAAGTGCAAGTATATCAAGAGAAAGCATCTATAAAGGTTATATAATATCTAAAACCAAGGTGAGAAATCAAAAGTGCAGGGCCCCAAACGTCAGAATATACCAATTGGACTAGGCAGTATAAATAGTAAGAGATTTTGAAAAAAGAAGATTATGCATGTTAGCATGAGCACAATTTTCACAAACATTAACAGTAGAATTTGGAATTTTATTTGATGTGACAAGATTACACGTATTCAATATAGTTTTTACAGTTTTAGTGGCTGAGTGATCTAATCTTTTATACCACAAATCAAAGGAACTTATAAAAATAGCTAAAACATTTGGTAACAGATTGGATAAGCAATTCTTTGGCACACCAACATTGACAAATTAATGAAGTCCATTCGTTCTAAAACCTTGTAGTAGGAGTTTTCTGTGTGAACTGGCATTTCATAGCACACTGATAAGCATAAAGTTTAAAATAAACACAATTATCTCCAGCAAACTTAGAAATACTAATCAAATTTTTTGTTTTTTGTGGAGAATATATTAATTTCTTAAAAGGAAACCACCTTCTTGAATTTATAGCATAAAGAAAAGAACATCCTATATGTGATATGTGAATACTTGAGCCATTACCAAGTTGAACTTGTTTTGGACTAAGATATTCTGAAGATGTAAGCATATTGGATTGATTGGAGGTTACGTGATGAGTAGAACTTGTATCTGGGTACCAAGAAGGATCTGACACTATGCTTAGCATGGTAAGATATACAGAAGGATTGTAAAATAATGTTGCTGGTGGTGGAGGAGTAGTGTAAGAAAAATTAGATTATGATGTTGTAGTTGACAAGATTTGGAGATGAATTGGATGAGTTTGAGTTACTGAATTGGGATTGAAAAGGGTGTAGTATGTCTTGGTTAAATCAATGGAAACAATTCCTTGCAATATGACCAGACCTACCACACACTTGATATTGAAGCCTGTTGTTCCCATAGAAGGATCTACCTTGTAAGACCCGAGAAATTAGTAAATAATTAGCCAATAAATTAATTATTAATCTAAGAAAATAGAAAATAAAATTTTATTATTTAATGAGGTAGAGCTAATTAAAACAAGAATTTCGACACTAATTTTAAAGAATTTGGCCCAAGATTGGGCTAAACGGGCCAAACCGGTCGAACCGGACCCGTATTGGGCCCGAAGCCCAACCCAATGACTCTTAAATGTTGGGCAACAGCCCTTCCTTACCCATTTCAACACAAAAACATGCTGCATACATTGGAAGAGGGGGAGAGCATGTGAAATTCCAAAACCCTTAGTGGTGATTTAAATCCACATAACTTTTTATCCGGAGCTCCAATCGCCGCACCGTTTGTGGCGCGATCACGGCGTCGAACTCTACAAAGCCCACAACATTATTCAAGAGGTAAGTCATGAATCCTTTCCAGTTTTCCCAGCACTTCATTTCAGAAATATTGAGAAAAGGTGTTGAGATTTTGAGCTCTTTGATGTTATAGGATTCAATTAGCTTGAGGAAAACGCTTAATCTTACCTCTTTGGTCCGTGGGTATGGTAAGAATCCTCAATCTATAGTGAATTTATTGAGTATATGTGATTAGTTGTTGAGTTTGTATGTGTGGGTGTCTATGATGTGTATTAGGCAATATATATGTAAGTAGGTTAGAGCTTGATTGAGTTTTTGGAAGCTTGGAAGTAGATTGCAAGCTAAAAATTCTATTGGTGAGGTGTTAATCCTTGAAAGCTTGAGGAAAAAGTGAATTGGAGGTGTTCCAGGTTTTATCAGGGAATCGGCCAAGGTATGGTTTCGGTATCTCATATATAAAATATAATGTTTTGTGAAAAATTAGGCTAGTGACCCTAGGGTAGGAATTGAATTGTTGATGTTATTGATTGGTTGAGATAGATTCTATTGTATATGGTTAATGGTCAAAAATATTGTGATTGATGCTTTTGTTGATGAAGTATGTAATTCGTATGTGATATTGATTGGTATGCATAATAGTTGATAAAGTTGAGTATTGTTGGAATTTGAATTGTTGATTTGAGATTGATGAAGAATGAGAATTGGTAGGTTGTGGGATGAATTAGGAGGTTGGAAAAAAATGAATTTGGAATGTTTGATGCTGATTTTGTAGGTTTGGGTTAGTTTTTAAAAGGTTGTGAGTTGGTTTGTTTTAGAAAATAGAGGTCTGTAATGTTTTATGAAAACCATGATTTTGTCCAACTTTGACGGATCATAACTTGAGCCTTTATTTTTGAAATTGGTTGGAAATTGCTTTAAACTAAAGGTGATTCAAAGAGCTTTAAATTGATATAAAGTTTGATGAAAATGGATTTTTGTAGAGGAAGCTATGAAAATTTAAAGTTTGGTATTTAAAACTAAATTTTGCAACTTTACAAAATTTTCAGAATTTGGGAGTGTATGCGTACGCGGGTACCCCCATATTCAAGCGTGCGATTCTGCCTGGCCTCCATGCGAACGTGGCATATGCATGTGCACGCGGGATGGACCAAAACTCATGAATGTGCACGCGGACCCCATGCACCATACGCGGCAAGTGAATGCGTATGCGGGACTGTCCAAATGTGCTGCTTGCGTACGCGAGCATGATGCTTGATGCACCACTATTTTATGATATATTTTGGACTAAATTGAGTGGGTTTTGTCAAATGTTCTCACACTTATTCATGTAAATTGCATGCTTTTCATTTCCTTCCTAATTTTTGTGCTATGATTGAAAAATACTTCCTAGGACTTAAAATTATTAATTTTTAATTCTCCTTTGTACCATTCGATGCCGTGATGTGTTTGTTAAGTGTTTTCAGGTTTACAGGGCATGAATGACTGACAGGATGAAGAGGAAGCATGTTAAAATGGAAGGAACAAAAGGAATTAAGGAGCTGAGAAGCGAGGAGTGACGCGCACGCATGGCTAACGCGTGCACGTGTTTTGGAGCATCTTATAGCGACGCGTACGCGTGACTGACGCGTACACGTGACAAGCACAGAAGTCCAGAGGTTCTAGTGCAACTCTCTGTTCATTACCAGAGGTTGCAGCGTCGCATGTGACGTGTACGCGTCGGTCACGCGCACGCGTGGGATACTTGTTTTTTTTAACTAAAAAGCTACCAAAGTAAATCCAAACATTATTAAACTAGTGAAATCACAACTTAAACCAAATAAACCCAACTAAAAATGAAAATTTAACTTATTACTTATATAAATAAAAGATAAAATAGGAAGAATTTACCGTGGTGGGGTGTCTCCCACCTAGCACTTTTAGTTAAAGTCCTTAAGTTGGACATTTGGTGAGCTCCTTGTCATGGTGGCTTGTGCTTGAACTCATCTTGAAACTTCCACCAACGCTTGGACTTCCAATAAGCCTCAATATTTCCAAGTAAATTCACCAAGCCTTGATGAAGCTCTTCACAAGTTTTGAGCTCCCAAAGTTGATCCTCTTGTATGCCGAGATCCCAAACCTTGTTTCTACACCCGTCTTTATGTTGATCGTCATTGTTCCAACCGGGTGGCAAGCAATCCGAATTCTCACTGAGGCATCCCAATAACTTCCTAGACTCTCTCAATTGAAAACTATATCAACCATTGCACTTAGACCTTGAACATCCAACCATAACGAACCTAGGATTGTATTGCCAACTACTAACCATCTCCCTTTTACTATTAAAACCACAAAGAGCTCTAAGTTATCCATCTGTCTCAAGCAAACCGTATGCAAGCGAGAAATTAAAGCTTAAGGGGATGAGATTTACCCACTTGAATGAAAGGACAGATGGGGATGGCTTCAGGGGAGGTGTCTCCAATGGCGGCCTTGCCAATGTATGTTTCACTCTCATGGACTCCTTTTTGATGATCTCCACCTCTTGACAAGCTTCTTCAACATTAACCTCATCTTCAAGTCCAATGGGAGAGGATTCAATTGTAGATAAAAACTCATCAATTATTGAATCCATCTCATGATCAACCTCCTCAAAGTCTTCAACTATGATATGCCTTGGAGGTTGTACACCCTCCTCAACATCAAATTCAAACGTCTTGGAAGGAGGCTCTATGCCTTGAGTTTTCCATGGAGGTTCCGCATCTCCTAAGTCTTTAACCACTTCCTCTTCTTCGATAATTTCGGCTTTCTCCACTTGCTCTAGTACAAAATCAAACTCCTCCTCCTTGATGACTTCCACCTCTTGACAACTTTCTTCAATTCCCACTTTTTTGTTAACTTCTTCCAACTCTTCCTCATTGATCAAGTCATGTGTTGGAGGGTGTTTACATTCCTCCGCTACCTTCTGGGCCTCCTCTTGCTTCTCTTGAAGTATAGATACATGAATCCGATCCATTAAGTCCTTAAGACAATCCCTTCTCTCTTGTTCCACGTCACTAGCATAATAGGGATTGTGTTGCTCTTGGATTGATGGATATGGGTGTTCTTTCAAGGAGGGTGGTGGTGGGATAGAGAGATCATTATGTGGACCCACAAGGGATATAAGAGCTTGGAGAGTAGAGGTGAGACCAGTGAGAGTAGAGGTAAGTGTGGTTTGAAGCTCTCTTTGTCCTTGGCGAATAACACCAAGGTATTATCTATGGGAGCTTGGGGTAGATAGGAGGATTTATTTGTTGGGAGAAAGGGCTCATAATGGGAAGGTGGTTCATCTTGATACAGATATGGAGCTGATGTATATTGAGGTGGTGGTTCTTGGGAGTAGATGTGTTGGAATTGAGGTGGTTCCATGTATGGTTCATATGGTTCATATGGTGGTTGGTATGGTGGATAAGGGTTAGGGTCATATGGAGGTGAATGGTGGAAAGAGACTTGTGAGTATGGTGGTTCAAGGCTATGTTGAAGAGGGGGTTAATAGGCATATGGTGGTGGTTGATGATTGTCACAAAGAGGTCTACCATAACCGTTGTCTTGGTATGCATCACGGGATGTCTCTTGCTCGTAGTACATCGGAGAGGGTTGTTGCCATGGAGGTTGTCCATAAGCTTGAGGCTCCTTCCACCTTTGATTGTCCCATCCTTGATGCATGTTCTCATTGTAGCTTTCATTCCCTACAACATAATTTGAACTAAACTCATAGCCATATGGGTGAGAATTCATAGTAATAAGAGAAAATAAAAACAAAAACTAATAAGAAATAATGAAAATAAATTTCTAAAACTAGAAACAACTAACAAAGAAACGAAAAAGCACAATTATTCACAATATTCACAATAACCAATAATAAGGCATACATTTGCAATTCCCCGGGAACGACGCCAAAATATGATGGGTGAAAAAATGGCGATTAAGAAATTCTTATAAAAGTAGCGTTGCAAGTACAGTTTTAACCGACGAAAATTCCACTATCAATTTAGAAGTGTGTCACAGTTAAAAATAAATAACCGGGAGTAGAATCCCGGGTCGTTTCCTAAAGAGTTAACACAAGGTGCAATTTATTGGTTAGGATTTTTCTGAGTAATTTTTGAAGTGAAAATTGGAAAAATAAATGGCTAGAAATTAAAGCAATAAGTAGTAACAAGAGATGTTATGTATTTGAAATAAAAGACCTTGGTTAGGAGAGATAATTGAAATTTCTGTCCTTGTTGTCTTTCCCAAGTGTAATAGCAAAGGTTTATTGCTTCCACTTAGTTATCCTTTTGCAGTTGCAGGGAAGTCAAGTGGGTACTACTAACTCTAGCTCACAAGTCCTAGTTACTTCAAGGAGAAGGACTAGAGTTAGTGAAAATCGAGTTAGCCAGCAATTTCCACTTACAAATTACACTTGAGTTACACAACTCAAGGGTTTCCTATTAATCAACTCCTAAGCCAAGTTGGGAGCTCTACTCCATCAATATGAATGCCATTTTTATAAACACATAATACGAGTAAATAAAAGATATGGTGATTTTGAGAAATTAATTAAATTAAAATTAGCATGAACAATAATCAATACGAATCAAACAAGCCATGAACATAAATATGAAAATACTTCATTGCATTAATAAAATTCAAAAATAACAATATCCAACATGAACATCAAGGCAATTAAACGGAAAAGAGAAATTGAGTTATTGGAAAAGCAAACTATATAGATGACGACTTCAATAGAAGGTAATAGCAGCTCTCTCAATATCCTATCCCAAGAAAAACTAAGAACTCTAAGAACCCTATGAGAAGTAGTGTTTTTTCTCTAGAATTCAAAACTAAAACTAAAACTAAGTGAGAATGAAAGTGTGTTCAGTCTCAGCTACACCCCTACCTCTAGTCTGCATTTTTGGGCTTGAAACTGGGTCCAAATCAGCCCAGAAATCGCCCCAGCAAGTTCTAATAAATGCAGCACGTGACGCTCTGTCACGCGTACGCGTACGCGTCGCTGGACTTCTGCGCTTGTCACGCGTATGCCTCAGTCACGCATACGCACCGCTGTAAGATGCTCCAAATCACGCGCACGCGTCAGCCATGCGTGTGCGTCGCTCCTCGCTTTTCAGCTCCTTAATTCCTTATGTTCCTTCCACTTTAACATGCTTCCTCTTCATCTTATAAGACATTCATGCCCTGTAAACCTGAAAACACTTAACAAACACATCACGGCATCGAATGGTACAAAGGAGAATTAAAAATTAACAATTTTAAGGCCTAGGAAGCATGTTTTCAATCATAGTACAAAATTAGGAAGGAAATGAAAAACATGCAATTTACATGAATAAGTGTGAGAATATTTGACAAAACCCACTCAATTCAGTCCAAAATATATCATAAAATACTGGTGCATCAATGCTTGCGTACACGAACCTCTATTTTTCTGAACTATGAATTTGTGCTTTTCAAACCATTCCTCCAACTTTCAAACCTTCGTTACTCTTGTCTAAAGCCCTATTTTTAGTCCTTGGGTAGTGAAGTGCGGTAGGATAATGGAAGTAAGTTTCTTGTTGATGAAGAAAAGGGAAAAGTGAATGGTGTGATTGGTGGAAGTGTTGTTTGTGTAGTGAGCCTGATGGTTACGTTGAATTATGATCTATTGTTGATAATAGTTAGGTGAACTTGATTGAATAATGATGAATGGGGATGATTAGTGACGAATATGTGTAAGTTTTTTCTCTGTTGTAAGGTGTGTAGGGCACTATATCCCATGAGTGTGATAGACACTAAATCCCGAGAGCGTGGCAGGCGCTATATCCCAAGAGTGTGGGAGCACCTTTCCCTAGAAAGTGTGTCAGGCACTATATCCCATGAGTGTGACAGGCACTATATCCCGTGAGCGTAGCGGGTGCTATATCCCATGAGTGTGGCAAGCACTATATCCTGAGAGTGTGACAGGCGCTATATCCCAAGACTGTGGAGGCATGTCAGAGAGACGATATCCGAGTTAGCTACCGTGTGTGTCAGGTTCTGACAAGATAACCGATATGTGAGCTCACAGCCGGTAGGAAAGGCATGCATCATACGCATCTGTTTGTCTTGTTTGAGTTTGCATTATTTGGGATTGCCTTTGTGAAATTACTATACTTACTTGCTATATGATTTTCTTGCTGTACCTGCATTCTACTTGTGTTTGCGTTGTCTATTTTGTTTGTCTGTGTGGTTCTACTGGAGTTTTGGAGGATTGGAGGAAAGGCAATGACTTTAGGGATTAAGTTAGAATTGAAACAAAATCGAGAGTCCTTAAATAACATACCCTATTTAAGGTTTTGAAATTCAAAACTTTTAAGTCTTGAAATTGAGTGTCGGAGTTCCAGGATTGCCTTCGACTTTCCCAGGATATTATATATTAGATATGTGGGCATTGTTACCATGCTGAGAACCTTCGGTTCTCACTCCATGCGGATTTTTTTATTTTCAAATGTAGGACGAGAGGCTCCTCGCTAAGGCATGCTGGAAGCTTCAGATAGCGGAGATCTTGAACATTTTGGGACTTTATTTTGGTTATATGTATTTATATAGATACTTATTATCTCCACTTATTATATATGTGATGTATTAACTTCTTCTTAGAGGCTATTTTGGAGAAACAGGTTCTGTAACTTTGTAAGTTTGGGTATATTTTGGGTTCTCTTATATATACCTGTGTATACACTTATGTGTCATGAGCCGAGTCATGAGTTTTTTTTATCTGTATTTTGGAACTCTTAGTATATAATCTTGTTAGCTTGCTTTATCTTGCTTCATTTACTTTATCACTTCATGAGTGTTGCGCTTTTCTTTTTACCGATTTTTGCTTTACCCTTTTCTTCAAAGTCTCCTAGTTATAAATCTTTTTCACTATATTATATATATAATTTTACTTTTAGAGGTCGCAATACCTCACCACCTCTGTCTTATGACTTAAGCATAAGGCTCTGTGTAGTAGGGTGTTACATACCTCCTCTGCCAAAATGGCCACCACTTCTACCTCTTCTTCCACCATTAGCTCTCAGATTGGTAGGAATATGTGGAAAAGAACCTTGAGCAATATTTGCTTGAATAATAGAAGTACCAAATTTTCTAAATTTCCCAGACATATCATCATGTGTAAGCACCATCGTTTCAACTTCAGCTAAAATGAACAACACAGATTTATAATTAACCATAGTCAATAAAATATGATAGTCTTCATTCATCCCTTCCAATATTGATTTAATGTATTGATCAGAGGTAAGAGACTCTTCTAGGACAGCAAGACAATCTGCAGTATTCTTAATTTGAGAGACATAGGCAGAGGCATTCAAACCTTGCTTTTTGATGGTCATCAGCTGAGTCTTCAATTGCTTGATCCTGTATTTGGTGGACTTTGCAAAATAGTCTTCAATTCTTGTCCAAATTTCAAAGGTAAATGTATAGCCAACCATCTTATTCTTGAATGTTACATTCATAGATGCAAGCATCCAAGAAATCAGATTATAATCATCTTGACGCCATTGCTTATAGGTTGAAGTTTGAATACTTGCTGCTTGATTTTTTGATGAATCATATTGAAGACGAATTCAATTTTAGTGAAGATGAGATTGCAAATCTTGCCTCCAAATTGCAAATAGTGCTTGTTGTTGTCAAGTCTTATGATTTGTCTCTATCAATTAATCTGAAATTGGGTTGAAGAATTCTTGTTGAAAGAAATTAAAGGGGAGGGATGTAACTGTTTGAGGTGTGATTTAAGCATTTGAGATGTTGGAATTGTCCGAATCCTCATGAGAGTCTACTATGGATCATTAATCCTTAGCTCTTGATTCCATAAAATAGTTCTTGAAAAATACTCATACAGCAACAAACTGTTGTAATATGCTGCGGATGATGTTGAGTAAAGAGAGATTAATAAAGAAGAAGAGAGTGTGCAAGAATAAGAGAGAAACAATTCTAATCATCTATTAAACTTAACCAAATTGAAAACAGTACCAAGCCAAAAAATATATATACAAAAAAAGAGTAAAGCAAACTAACTCTAACCATTTAATTAATTAAACACACTACTAACCAAACTTAAAAAACTATGAGTCATTTATAATATTGCCCTTCACAGGTATAAAGCATTATTTGTCATGAAAGAGTAACAATATAAAAAACAATAGAGGATGATAGGAAAACAAACATGATAAAAAACAATGGCATAAGCCTTAACTTCAAATATATACCATCTGTAATTTTAATTTGACACACTAGAAGAAAATATAATAAATCATTATACTATAGAGAAACTTTGACAACAAAATATAGTGATTAATGAATTAAATAAAAGAATTACCTGACAAATATGTCTAAAATAAAATGTGTTACAATATATTATAAATCGAGCAAATAAAAGTAAAGCCATAAAAAAATTCTGAAATTAAAATTATACAATATTTATATTTAAATAAATAAAATAACAAAAAAGACCAAACGAAGCCAACCATGAGCTCATGAAGACATTATTCCACATTTCTAATTGTCCTATTACGGTGCAAGAATTAAAAAAATAGACTACATATTTAGAACATTATTAATGACAAAACCCTAATGTTCAGCTCTGAGGTATATCTCACCTTAGAGAAAATGGAACTTATCTATTCATCTCCAGAAGATGTACACTTCAGCAAGAAGAAGAACACGGAAAGGTAGGTATTTGCAAAAAATATTATGGCGCTCAAATCAGTATATCAGAATAGTAAAGTAATTTAGATCTTAAAACCTATCATGCGTGTACCTCCTGACTTTAGATATAGAAGGTTCCTTTTATAGACATAGAATTGATGAATGATATCCATATTATGACCGTTTGGTCATTAAGATAGAAATTATTGTCATTAAATCGGTAATAAAAATGTTAATTACAAGCAAAGAATGAATGATAATTAAGGCCGAGTTTTAATTCATATTGAGTAACGGAGCATAACCCCCAAGCTTTGTCTACCGATAATATGATTCAGGCTAAAATTATAAATCGGTTGAAAGATAACTTGTGTAACACCCTAATTACCCTATACCTTACCTCATGCCGTAAGGCAAAGGTTAATCAAAGGTTACGACAAATCTATGACTTGTTTATATATATATATATAAGGAGTAATAATTCTAGAAGCCCGATAAAGGATATAGCTCAAAAATAGGATTTAAAAGTGCAAAACGTACTCACGAAGCTACTAACTTAACGCACAAGGAACATATATAGTATAGTAAAAGATAAGTGTATAATAGTATAATAATCTAGCCACGGCTCGTGAAGTTTAAGCCGGCTAGCCATAAATACAGACAAAACAGAATCAGAAGTTTAAAACAGCTTATACAAGTTTTTCTCTCTCAATATAAGCCTCTAGGTAAAAGCAAAATACAAAAGTGAGATATATATATAAAATAAATCAAAAGACACCAAAGAGCATCATGATCCTCCGCTTTTGTCACCATCCAAGCAACTCACCGAGGTGGATTGCGACCTGCATCTGAAAAACAACAACGGAATATAGTATGAGAAACGGAGGTTCTCAGTATGGTAACAGTGCCCAAAAATGTAAGATGTAAGGTTCCGGGACACCGAAGGCAATCCTAGAACTTCGCATTAAACAGATATTCAAGCCTTAACAAAATAAATAACTTAAACCATAAACCATAAATAGGGCTATCTAAACTTAGGAGATTTCTAACTAATATCAAATCACACCGCTGTATCCCACAGTCGTCACCAACCTACCTTCCACGCAATCCCATCGCCATCGCCTACCTACCTCCTCAGCACCAGACAAACACAGATAATGCAAGCAAGTAAAACACAAGTAGTATTCATATATATCAAGTAATTTAGGAAGCAAATAGGCATATTATACAATTAGGCAAACTCAAGTAATCAAAGCAAACAAGCACATAAGAAATGCATATGATGAATGTCTATCCTATTGGCTTGTGATATCACTTGTCGGTCCATAAATGCCAACCCGACACATCCTTTCAGATGTAGCTTTTTTTCCACGTCCACGGATATAGTGCCGGGCACACTCTATTCACCCATGGATATAGTGCCGGGCACACTCGCATGCGTAACCCAAGGATATAGTGCTTGGCACACTCTTGCACCAGAAAAGGTCATTAATCATAATTCATTCCTAGGGATATAGTGCCCTTCACACTATCATGCTTAACCCATGGATATAGTGCCTGGCACACTTTCCACATTTAACAAGATCATCATTCATCTTTAAGTTCTCATCGTACTTAACCCAAGGATATAGTGCCTGGCACACTCTCAACATTCAACAAGTTCATCAACCTCTCATCATCGCCAGTCATCACCATTTCTCATCTCAAATCACTTTCAATTATCAATTCTCAACATTCCAAGGATATAGTGCCTGACACACTTCCCTTTAATATCCATCAAGCTCATAATAACCATCATCAATTCTTAATTCCATTCCGAACTCATTAGTTCCTCATTTTCTCAATTTCAGTACCATTCTTCTTTCTCACTCCACCAAGTCCATCCTCAGTACACCAAAAATCTAAAATAATACCAAATTACATTCCCTAGGACCTTTCCCATGTTTTTGATACCCGAAAATAAGCCAAAGAGTCTTAAAATAGTGTCATAGAAGCTTACAAGCTTGTTGGGAAGGTGAAATAGTTGAAAACAAAATTTAAGTTTGAGAAACAGGGCGTGTGCGTACGCATAGGGGTGTGCATGCACACGCCCAAAGAGATTTTTAAAACGTGTGTGTACGCATAGGGGTGTGCATATGCACAAATACAAAAATTCACAATTCTGTCCGCTCGCACAAAGTGTGCTAGCGCCCCCAACAGACTGACCTTCCCAATGTGTGCGTGCGCACAGAGCTGTGCGTACACATAGGTTGTAATACTCCATTGGATATGTGCGCGCACAGGTTGTGCTAGCGCTCTCACCAGCAAGCCTTTCCCTGCTTGTGCGTACGCACAAGGCTATGCGTGCACACAGGATTAAAATTTCACAGGGTTGTGCGTGCGCACAAGGCTGTGCATGCGCACATATCAGAAATCACAAAATTCTGCAACTCTGCAAAATTTTAGATTTTGACACCAAACTTTGAATGATCATAACTTCCTCCACAGAAGTCCAAATTTTACAAACTTTATATCAATTTGAAGAGTTTTCGATGGAATTTAATTTAAATCAAATTTCAACAAATTTTGAAAAATGAGGATCAAGTTAGGATCCATCAAAATTCACCAAAAATCCATTTTTACTAAAAATGACAAATCCTCAACTTTCCACAATTCTCAAGCTAAATCAAACCAAAGCCATAACAGACTCCAAATTACATCATAACTCACCCTTTGTATCACATTCCACCATTTATACCAATTTTTTTTCTTTCACACTTCATTATTCTCAACCTCAAATATCAAATATATAACATTATAATCAATCCTCCTCCAACAGATTACAACATCACCAACCTCAAACATCAATATATCATACTAAAAACCATTTTCAATCCACACTATCATCCATCATCATATCACTAACATTCATCATGAGTTAACCCCATTCAACCCCAATCATTCTCAATATCAATAACATTACTCATCCAAATTCATAATTCATATCATTTATCAACAATCTCAACACTCACCTTCAATTACCAACAACATCAATATTCATCATTACTCATCAACCATATCAACAACCCTCATCAACAATAATAGTTCATAACATTCATCATCGAAACATATAATCATTATTATTTTCATTCGGATTCATCCCACACAACAACACCACTTTATCTATCAATTCTCATCAATAACACCAATAATCAATTTACTCAACAACATCATAATTACACACCAATACATACAATTCATAAAATCTTCATCCCAATTCACATATCTCATACATAATCCAATCCACCATCAATACTCATCAACACCAATAATTCCCAAAAATCATCATCAACCACAATAATCTAATACAACCAACAATTAACGTCAATTCATATATAATCATTCATACGCCAATATCATTCAATCCTATCTTAGGGTTAACTAGCCTAAGTGTCCAGAAACATTACATATTACATAAAAAAAAAATTGAAACCATACCTTGGTCAATTTCCAATATGCACAAACCACCACTTTGAATCCAAACAAGCTTCCAAGACTCACCAACTATCAAGCCATACACATAACATACCAAAAATCAACACTATGGCTAACCAAAACATCAAACCACAAGAGTTTGAAAAGACTTACCTTACCTAACGCGATTAGGGGTAAAATCTAACAATTACCGTTATTAGAGATCACCTAAACAAGCAAAATCACAAAATCTACTTAAAAACCAAAATGCAGAAATTAGGTCAGGAAACTAGTAGGTGAGTTTCAATATCTTACCAGAAAAACCTAGATAGAAAGGAAGAGCTCATCAAGAGCTTAACGTGGCCATAAACGGCTCGTCAATCGGAGTTCCGTAGCTCAAGTTACAAGCAAAAGAAGGTGAGGGTGAATAGTGCTCTTTCTTCTCCCTCTCCTCTCATAGCAGCTGCGCCCCCTTCTTCCAAATGAAGTGGAATGGGCTGAAATGCTCATTAAATGAGCATATATATGTTGAGCCTTGGGCCCGGTTCGGGGCCGGTCCAACTCGTTAGCATTTTTGGTTCGTTTGGCCCACTTTGGGCCAAAACCTTTAAGATTAGTGCCCGGTTTTTAATTCTAAATTATTTTTATCCTTTCAAAACAATAAATCAACTTTCAAAATCTTATTTTCCTAAAAATGCGGTACTGGACAGACTAGAGCCGGTACTGCCAGCTTAAGCGCCAGTACGCATTTTTCCAACTCAGTAAAATTCATTGAAATCAAATTTCACCTTTAAATTTTCAAATTAAAATTTCTAAAATTTTGAATCTATTCCGGGCATTAAAATTATTATTTTTATTAAAACGGTTTTACAGAAAAACTCCGGTTCTTACAACATGAATAATAATAATATGGTGAGCCCCTAAGCTTAGTCGGGTTATTATGTCGGGACTTATTCAAAAAATAACTATGTGTTAAATTTTATTTGCTTAAGTTAATTGTAGAAAAATACTTTTTCTAACCCACAACAAATGATCGAAAAATATTTATTTGCTAAAGTTATTTATAGAATATTAGGTGAATAATAAAGATGTTATAACATAAATAAGATGTGTTGAAAATAAACATGCATAAACTATTGTTAAATAGAAAAATAAAAGGATGAGCTAATTACCCATATCTCAAGTATATTAATATTTGATTTTGCTTAGTGATTTATGGTATCACTGCTAAACATAACAATTCTAAATAAATGAATCATTATTTATTCAAGTATAATGGCTATATTGATTTTGTATTCAACTGCAAGACTTCCATGCCAGAAATCTGCATTGAATTCCATATGATGCTATGGTATTTAATTCAAATGATCTAGCAAAAAAAATGAATAATAATAGTTCAATAAAAGGCATTAAAAATTTTGGTCATAAGCTATTATATTTAATGAAGTTTTCCATAACTCCTATGAGATAAGAGTTCTATTAGGTATAATAGCTTTCAAGAATTGATATAGTAAACAGAGAAGAAATAGTTAATCATGGTCTTATGGAGGATAGAAAATGCATAAAAAGAATTATTGGTCGAGCATATATAGCTCAAGATTGATAAGGTAGTCGACTTTATTTTCTTATTGGTTGAAAATCGACTGTTCTTGAATTAATTATTAGTCGAGTTCGTGCTCGGATTGATTGAAAATCGAGTTTTTTCTTAGATTGATTGAAAGTTAAATTTGTTTTCGGATTGGTTAAAAGCCAAGTTTGTTCTCAGATTGGTTGAAGGCCGAGTTTCTTCTCGGATCGATTGAAAGATGAATTTGTTTTTGGATTGGTTAAAAGCCGAGTTTGTGCTCGGATTGATTGAAAACCGAGTTTTTTTCTCAGATTGGTTGAAAGTCGAATTTGTTTTCAGAATGGTTAAAAGCCGAGTCTGTTCTCGGATTGGTTGAAGGCCAAGTTTCTTCTCAGATCGATTGGAAGTCAAATTTGTTTTCGAATTTGTTAAAAGCCGAGTTTGTTCTCAGATTAGTTAAAAGCTGAGTTTCTTCTCGAATCGATTGAAAGCTGAATTTGTTTTTGGATTGGTTAAAAGCCGAGCTTATTCTCGGATTGTTGAAAGTCGAGTTCTTCTCAGATCGATTGAAAGTTGATTTTTTTTGAATTGGTTGAAAGCCGAGTTTCTTCTCGTATTAATTCATTGATCAATTATGACATGTGAAATGTTATGAAACTACAAGAAAAAGGCCTATGGCCACGCTTCTTTTTGCTACGCTTTAAGAGCGTGGCAAAAAGTGGTCTATGGCCACACTTTTGTGAGGGTAGCGCTTGAATAGAGATTTGGCCACGTTTTTTTTGCTACGCTTTAAAAGCGTGGCGAAAAAGGTCAATGGCCATGCTTTTATGAGGGTGGCAGTTGATGCGAGATTTAGCCACATTTTTTTTGTCATGCTTATAAAGCGTAGACATAGAGAGATTTCGGCACGCTTTTAAAGCGTAGCAACAGGGTTTTATTATTGTGGCATTCAAAAAGCGTAGCCGTTTCCTATAAGCCTTTTTTCACTCTTCAAAAGCGTGGCCAAAAGGTTCCTCCATAAAAAAAATAAAAAAATGCTTGTATACCCTTCAAATTAAAATGTTTGAGTGTTATAACTTAATCTTTTGAAATTAAAGATTCAGAAGCTCGTATACCCTTCAGATGCTCGTATATCCTTCTTCATTCGAAGACCCGCGCCATAAGCCCTAACTCCTCCTTCTTCAAACATTAAGCCCTAACTCTGACGACACTCCGCGACGACGAGCCACTCCTGCGACGACGACACTCTGACGAAGAACTACTCTGACGACACTCTGTGAAGAACGTAGCTGCGCTCATAATGCCTCCGCCAGCAATCCCTCTTCCGGCACCCCTAGCCCTCCTTCTGCAGTGACTCTCTCTGGCGGTGACTCCCTCTGCTCAGTTGCCGTCGCAAACCCGCCGTCGATGCTCCCTTCCGTTTCTGCAAACCCTAACCCTTTCGGCGCCGCTCCCTTCCTGCTTAGCTTTAGAAGAAACTAGACTCTCCAAGCATTCATCGATCTTAGCTTCTTGCTTCTTTGCAAGTCCTGTTCTTATTCCTTTCTTTTATTTCTTTTTCTATTTCACACTTTCAGTCATCGATTTTCCTATGGTTAAACAGGATTTGAAAAAGTTTTAAAACTTGCGAAGAACATGCGTGGACTCACCCGCTGATGAGGGACGCATCATAGAGTAGGTACAATGTCTTTTGGAAACCCTGTTATGTTTATTGGATTTGATGAAATAGAATTCTGTATTTGATTGAAGTTTAATTTAAGTAGCAAGTCTCTGTAATCAAACCGGTGCATATTAGTTGGTTATGGTTGTGTTGTGTTGAATGTGTTAGTTGAATTGATTTATTTTTTTGGTTAATATTATTTTTGGGATTTCACATTTTGCCGTGATGGTTGCTTTGTTGCAGGTCTGTGCCTCCTCTTACATCACAGAAACATCTTGTTTCTGATAATAAAACAAAATAAAACAAAACAAAACCAATGCACTCAGACAGGCAAAAGCTCTAGGAGATGAATTGGTTGCGGGTCTGGTGAGTGATGAGGAGATCTTCGCCAATAAAGGCCCGTCTATTTTGTCCATGGAGGAGAGGTACTAATATTTGGTCCTTTTCTGTTTTGCTCCTAGTGATTTTCTCCTAGACAAAATCTAATTTAGCTTAAACATAAGACTAGAGACTTTGCAACAAGGGAATAAACTTGTTTGTTTGAATAACTCAAGTGTGCCAACATTGTAAAAGAATTAATGTTGAGAATGTATTTTGTCTTCCAGGCTGACCCTTGTTATTGAATTGAAATGGGTGGACGAAGTCATAACCGATGCTCCTTATGCAATTACTGAGGAATTCTTGAATCATCTTTTCTATGAATACAACATTGACTATGTCATACATGGAGATGACCCTTGCCTGCTTCCAGATGGAACAGATGCTTATGCTGCAGTAAAGAAAGCTGGCTGATACAAGCAAATTAAACGTACTGAAGGAGTTTCCAGCACAGATGATGTTGGTAAGATTTGTCTCTTCTTATGTTCGAAGATAGCAGAAATCTTGTGTTGTTGATGATAAAGTTAATTTTCTTGTTCCAAGTGTTATATTGATAAAAATTGGGTGGTAGGTAAAAGCTAATTATGTGTATGATCTCTGTTTCTATACAGGAAGAATTATGTCTTCGTTAAAAGATCAAAAAGCTCGCGAAGATCTTAATGGTACTGATGCAAAACCTTAAGAAGAAAGCAAGCCAAAGGTTTCCCACTGGTCCCAATTCCTACCAACTTCCTGACATATTGTACAGTTTTCAAATGACAAGGTATTTTGATTATCAATGCTTATATATCTTGACTTGCTGAGACAGACACTGATTTGAAATTTATGCCACATTCATTGGTTTCAAGATGAAAATATTTTGAGCGAATTTGCTCATTAGTTTTTGGAAATATTTTGCATGATAATTCATTGTGGCTTCATCCTCTTTTAGGGGCCTGGACCTGATGCTCGTATTGTATACATTGATGGGGCATTTGATCTCTTCCATGCTGGGCACGTTGAGGTATACATGAGTTTTCTATAGGTGTGCAACAGTCAAATAGCAGTATTTGATATGGATGTCTTAATTCAGTATTTCCTATTCTCTCAGATACTTAAGAAGGCTAGGCAGCTCGGAGATTTTCTTCTTGTTGGTATCTGATGAGCGGATAATTTATACGCTTTTTGGCATTGTTTTTACATAGTTTTTAGTATGATTTAGTTAGTCTTTAGTATATTTTTATTAGTTTTTAAATAAAAATCACATTTCTGGACTTTACTATGAGTTTGTGTGTTTTTCTGTGATTTCAGGTAATTTCTGGCTGAAATTGAGGGACTTGAGCAAAAATCAGATTCAGAGGTTGAAGAAGGACTGCAGATGCTGTTGGATTCTGACCTCCCTGCACTCAAAGTGGATTTTCTGGAGCTACAGAAGTCCAAATGGTGCGTTCTCAATTGCGTTGGAAAGTAGCTATCCAGGGTTTTCCAGCAATATATAATAGTTCATACTTTGCCCGAGCTTAGATGACGCAAACTGGCGTTCAACACCAGCTCTCTGCTCTATTCTAGAGTTAAACGCCAGAAACAGGTTGCAAAGCAGAGTTAAATGCCAGAAACAGGTTACAAACTGGCGTTCAACTCCAAGGAAGACCTCTACACGTGAAAGCTTCAATGCTCAGCCCAAGCACAAACCAAGTGGGCCCGGAAGTGGATTTCTGCATCATTTACTCATTTTTGTAACCCTAGTAACTAGTTTAGTGTAAATAGAACTTTTTACTATTGTATTCAGGGTCTTTGGATCTGATCTTTGATTAGTCTTATGCTATCTTAGACCTTTATGGAGGCTGGCCATTCGGCCATGCCTAGACCTTCATCACTTATGTATTTTCAATGGTAGAGTTTCTACACACCATAGATTAAGGTGTGGAGCTCTGCTGTTCCTCATGAATTAATGCAAAGTACTACTATTTTTCTATTCAATTCAAGCCTATTTCTTCTCTAAGATATTCATTCGCACATAAGAACATGATGAATGTGATGATTATGTGACGCTCATCATCATTCTCACTTATGAATGCGTGCCTGACAAACACTTCCATTCTACATGCAAACAAGCTTGAATGTGTATCTCTTAGCCTCCTGATCGGTGAGATCAGAGTCTTCGTGGTATAGGATAGAACTATTGGCGGCCATTCTTGAGGTCCGGAAAGTCTAAACCTTGTCTGTGGTATTTCGAGTAGGATCCGGGAAGGGATGGCTGTGACGAGCTTCAAACTCGCGAGTGCTGGGCGTAGTGACAGACGCAAAAGGATTACTGAATCCTATTCCAGTATGATCGAGAATCGACAGATGAATAGCCGTGCGGTGACAGTGCATCTTGGACCATTTTCACTGAGAGGATGGGAAGTAGCCATTGACAACGGTGATGCCCTACACAAAGCTTGCCATGGAAAGGAGTATGAATAATTGGATGAAGACAGCAGGAAAGCAGAGGTTCAGGAGGAACGAAAGCATCTCTATACGCTTATCTGAAATTTTCACCAATAACTTACATAAGTATCTCTATCCCATTTTATGTTTTATTTATCTTTTAATTATTAAAAGTCTATAACCATTTGAATCCGCCTGACTGAGATTTACAAGGTGACCATAGCTTGCTTCAAGCCGACAATCTCTGTGGGATCGACCCTTACTCACGTAAGGTTTATTACTTGGACGACCCAGTGCACTTGCTGGTTAGTTGTGTGAAGTTGTGACAAAGTGTGTGAATTACGTTCTGAGCAGCAAGTTTTTGGCACCGTTGTTAAGGATCACAATTTCGTGCACCAAGTTTTTGGTGCCGTTGTCGGGGATTGTTCGAGTTTGGACAACTAACGGTTCATCTTGTTGCTCAGATTAAGTAATTTTATGCTTTTTGTTTTTATTCTTTTATTTTCGAAAAATTATCAAAAAAAAAAGAAAAAAATATATAATATAAAATATTTTTCAAAAAAAAATTTAATTTATGTTCTTCAGAATTTTTAAGAAGGAATTCTAGAGTTTCATGAGACATGTTGAAGCCTGGCTGGCTGTAAAGCCATGTCTAATTCTTTTGGACCGAGGCTTCCATTCATCAGCACATAAGCAAGTTGAATGAAGTATCAGCTGTTGTATGTCTGATTTGTATTTGCTAAAGCTTGGCTAGCCATTGGCCATGTCTAGTGTTTTGGACCGGATCTTTCACTGAAAGCGTGGCTGGCTAGTAAGCCATGTCTAATTCCTGGACCGGAGTTTTAGACTAACATTGCAAGATTCCTGGAGTTCCTATTAAAAATTTTTGAAATCCTTATTTTCCTTTTCAAAATAATTTTTGAAAAATCCAAAAAAAAAATTTAATAAAATTATAAAACCAAAAATAATTGTGTTTCTTGTTTGAGTCTTGTGTAAAATTGTAAGTTTGGTGTCAATTGCATATTTTTTCAAACTTTCTAGCATTTTTCAAAAATTCATGCATTACATTCTTCATGATCTTCAAGTTGTTCTTGGTAAGTCTTCTTGTTTGATCTTTAAAATTTCTTGTTTTATGTCCTTTCTTGTTTTTCATATGCATTTTCAATTTGTTAGTGTCTAAAATTAAAAATTTCTAAGTTTGGTGTCTTGCATGTTTTTCTTTTCTTAAAAATTTTCAAAAAAAACATGTTCTTAGTGTTCATCTTGACATTCAAAGTGTTCTTGCATGCATCATGTGTTTTGATCCAAAATTTTCATGCATTAAGTCTTTTTGATTTTTTTCTCTCTCATCATTAAAATTCAAAAAAAAAATATCTTTCCCTTCTTTCACTCATAAATTTCGAAGATTTGAGTTGACTTTTTCAAAACTTTTTAAAATTTAGTTATTTCTTATGAGTCAAGTCAAATTTTCAATTTAAAAATCCTGTCTTTTTCAAATCTTTTTCAAAAATCAAATCTTTTTTATTTTTTCCTTCATAATTTTCAAAAATTTCAAATTGATTTTCAAAAATCTTTTTCTCATTTTGTTTCATAAGTTCAAAATCTTTACTAACAATTAATGTGATTAATTCAAAAATTTTAAGTTTGTTACTTGACTAGTAAGAAAGGTTCAATCTTTAAACTCTAGAATCATATCTTTTTAGTTTCTTGTTAGTCAAGTAATCAACTTTAATTTTCAAAATCAAATCTTTTTAATTTCCTTTTCAAATCTTTTTCAAATTAAATGTCAATCACATCTTTTTCAAAATCAATTTCAAAATCTTTTCTAACTTCTTATCTTTTCAAAAATTAATTTTCAAATCTTTTTCAATTAACTACTTGACTTTTTGTTTGATTTTAAAAGTTTACTATTTCAATCATATCTTTTTCAAAACTACCTAACTAATTCTCTCTCTAATTTTCGAAAATCACCTTCCTCTTTTTCAAAATTTCTTTTAAATTAACTATTTGTTTTAAATTTTACTTTGATTTAATTTTATTTTTCTTTTTAAGTTTTTGAATTTTAACTTTAATTTCAAATTAAAAACAAAAATATTTTTATTTTATTTTATTTAATTTTCGAATTCTTCCCTCTCTCATCTCCTTCTAATTATTTATTCATCTACTAACACTTCTCTTCCACCCAAGAATTTGAACTCACTCTTCCCCTCTGTGTTTGGATTCTTATCTTTCCCTTCCTCTATTCTTCTCTTCTTATACTTACATAAGGAATCTCTATACTGTGACATAGAGGATTCCATATTTTCTTTTCTGTTTTCTTCTTTTTCATATGAACAGGAACAAGGATAAGAAAATTCTTGTTGAAGCTGATCCTGAACCTGTAAGGACTCTGAAGAGGAAGCTAAGGGAAGCTAAAGCACAACTCTCTGGAGAAAATCTGACAGAAATTTTTGAAAAAGAAGGAGACATGGCCGAAAATAACAACAATGCAAGGAAGATGCTTAGTGACTTTACTGCACCAAATTCCAATTTACATGGAAGAAGCATCTCAATCCCTGCCATTGGAGCAAACAATTTTGAGCTAAAGCCTCAATTAGTTTCTCTGATGCAACAGAACTGCAAGTTTCATGGACTTCCATCAGAAGATCCGTATCAGTTCTTAACTGAATTCTTGCAGATCTGTGATACTGTTAAGACCAATGGGGTTAGCTCCGAGGTCTACAGGCTTATGTTTTTCTCATTTGCTGTAAGAGACAGAGCTAGAATATGGTTGGACTCTCAACCTAAAGATAGCCTGAACTCTTGGGATAAGCTGGTCACGGCTTTCTTAGCCAAGTTCTTTCCTCCTCAAAAGCTTAGTAAGCTTAGAGTGGATGTTCAAACCTTCAAACAGAAAGAAGGTGAATCCCTCTATGAAGCTTGGGAGAGATACAAGGAACTGACCAAGAAGTGTCCTTCTGACATGCTTTCAGAATGGACCATCCTGGATATATTATATGATGGTCTGTCTGAATTATCAAAGATGTCATTGGACCATTCTGTAGGTGGATCCATTCATCTAAAGAAAACGCCTACAGAAGCTCAGGAACTCATTGACATGGTTGCAAATAACCAGTTCATGTACACTTCTGAAAGGAATCCTATGAGTAATGGGACGCCTCAGAGGAAGGGAGTTCTTGAAATTAATGCTCTGAATGCCATATTGGCTCAGAACAAAATATTGACTCAGCAAGTTAATATGATTTCTCAGAGTCTGAATGGATTGTAAGCTGCATCCAATAGTACTCAAGAGGCATCTTCTGAAGAAGAAGCTTATGATCCTGAGAACCCTGCAATAGCAGAGGTGAATTACATGGGGGAACCCTATGGGAATACCTATAATCTCTCATGGATAAATCATCCAAATTTCTCATGGAAGGATCAACAAAAGCCTCAACAAGGCTTTAATAATGGTGAAAGAAACAGGTTTAGTAATAGCAAGCCTTTTCCATCATCCACTCAGCAACAGACAGAGAATTCTGAGCAGAATCCATCTAGGTTAGCAAATATAGTCTCTGATCTATCTAAGGCCACTTTAAGTTAATTTCATGAATGAAACAAGGTCCTCCATTAGAAATTTGGAGGCACAAGTGGGCCAGCTGAGTAAAAGGGTCATTGAAACCCCTCCTAGTACTCTCCCAAGCAATACAGAAGAGAATCCAAAAAGAGAGTGCAAGGCCATTACCTTACTTGGCATGGCCGAACCCAAAGAGGAGGAGAAGGACGTGAATCCTAGTGAGGAAGACCTCCTGGGACGCTCAGTGACCAATAAGGAGTTTCCCTTTGAGGAACCAAAGGAATCTGAGGCTCATCTAGAGACCATAGAGATTCCATTGAACCTCCTTCTGCCCTTCATGAGCTCTGATGAGTATTCTTTCTCTGAAGAGGATGAAGACATTACTGAAGAGCAAGTTGCTAAATACCTTGGTGCAATCATGAAGCTGAATGCCAAGCTATTTGGTAATGAGACTTGGGAAGATGAACCTCCCTTGCTCACCAATGAACTAAATGCATTGGATAGGCAGAAATTACCTCAAAAGAAACAGGATCCTGATAAATTCCTAATTCCCTGTAACATAGGCACCATGACCTTTGAGAAGGCTTTGTGTGACCTGGGGTCAGGATAAACTTAATGCCACTCTCTGTAATGGAGAAACTTGGGATTTTTGAGGTGTAAGCTGCCAGAATCTCTTTAGAGATGGCAGACAACTCAAGAAAAAAGGCTTATGGACAAGTAGAGGACGTGTTAGTAAAGGTTGAAGGCCTTTACATCTCTGCTGATTTCATAATCCTAGACACTGGGAAGGATGAGGATGAATCCATCATCCTTGGAAGACCCTTCCTAGCCACAGCAAGAGCTGTGATTGATGTGGACAGAGGAGAGTTGGTCCTTCAACTGAATGAGGACAACCTTGTGATTAAAAATCAAGGATCTCCTTCTGTAACCATGGAGAGTAAGCATGAAAAGCTTCTCTCACTGCAGAGTAAACCAAAGCCCCCACAGTCAAACTCTAAGTTTGGTGTTGAACCCCATATTCAAACTCTAAGTTTGGTGTTGGGAGGTTCCAACAATACTCTGAACATCTGTGAGGCTCCATGAGAGCTCATTGTCAAGCTATTGACATTAAAAAAGCACTTGTTGGGAGGCAACCCAATGTTATTTAATTATATCTATTTTATTTTATTGTTATTTTATGTTTTTTTTAGGTTGATGATCATGTGGAGTTACAAAAATTACTGAAAAATCAAAAATAGAATGAAAAACAGCTTTAAAAACAGATCACCCTGGAGGAAGAACTTACTGGCGTTTAAACGCCAGTAAGAAGCATCAAGCTGGCGTTTAACGCCAGAAAGAAGCATCAAGCTGGCGTTAAACGCCAGAAAAAGTACCAAACTGGCGTTTAACGCCAGAACAGAGCATGGAAGTGGCATTAAATGCCAGAAATAGGCTACATTTGGGCATTTAACACCAAAAACAAGCAGCAAGCTGGCGTTTAACGCCAGACATGCATGCTAAGGGCGTTTTACACGCCTAATTGGAGCAGGGATGTTAAGTCCTTGACCCCACAGGATCCCCACATTTTTTTCTCTCCTCTTCACACCTTTTCATAACTCTCTTCTACAAATACCCCTCACCAATCACCTCAATCACTCTTCCCCGTCACCTCTTCCCCACTCACATCTATCCTCTCTTCCCCAAAAATCCCACCTACCTCCAAAATTCAAACTCTTTTCCCTCCCAAACCCAACCCTAATGACTGAACCCTAAACCTTCCCCCACTCCTATATAAACCCCTCTTTCCTTCTTTATTTTCATACAACACAACCCTTTCTTCTTCCCCTTGGCCGAATACACACCTCTCTCCCTCTCCTCCATTTTTCTTCTTCTTCTCCTTCTTTCTTTCTTCTTTTGCTCACGGACGAGCAAACATTTTAAGTTTGGTGTGGTAAAAGCATAGCTTTTTATTTTTCCATAACCATTAATGGCACCTAAGGCCAGAGAAACCTCAAGAAAGAAGAAAGGAAAGGCAATTGCTTCCACCTCTGAGTCATGGGAGATGGAGAGATTCATCTCAAAGGTCCATCAAGACCACTTCTATGAAGTTGTGGCCAAGAAGAAAGTGATTCCTGAGGTTTCTTTCAAGCTAAAAAAGAATGAGTATCCAGAGATTCGACATGAGATCCGAAGAAGAAGTTGGGAAGTTCTCACCAACTCCATTCAACAAGCCGGTTCAATTGAGAAGACTGGACCTTAAGCCTGTAGCTAGAGGATGGTTGGAGTTCATTCAACGCTCAATCATTCCTACTAGCAACCGGTCTGAAGTTACTATAGACCGGGCCATCATGATCCATAGTATCATGATGAGGGAGGAAGTGGAAGTTCATGAGATTATACCTCAAGAACTCTACAAGGTGGCTGACAAGTCCTCCAGTTTGGCAAGGTTAGCCTTTCCTCACCTCATTTGTCACATCTGCAATTCGGCTGGAATTGACATAGAGGGAGACATCCTCATTGAAGAGGACAAGCCCATCACTAAGAAAAGGATGGAGCAAACAAGAGATCATGGACCTCAACAAGAGCATGAGGAATTCCCTCACCAAGAAATCCCTAAGATGCCTCAAGGGATACATTTTTCTCCTCACAACTATTGGGAGCAACTAAGGATAGGAGCACCAAAATCACTAGGGATGAAGCAATAAAGACAAGGAAGAGACATAGAGGAGCTCAAGAGCACCATTGGTTCTTCAAGAAGAGGAAGACGTCACCCTCACTAAGGTGGACACATTCCTTAATCTTCTTGTTCTTATTTTCTGTTTTTCGTTTACTATGCTTTATGTTTAATTATGTTTGTGTCTTTATTACATGATCATTAGTATTTAAGTGTCTATGTCTTAAAGCTATGAATGTCCTATGAATCTATCACCTCTCTTAAATGAAAAATGCTTTAATTACAAAAGAACAAGAAGTACATGGTTTCGAATTCATCCTTGAAACTGGTTTAATTATTTTGATGTGGTGACAATACTTTTTGTTTTCTGAATGAATGCTTGAACACTGCATATGTCTTTTGAAATTGTTGTTTATGAATATTAAATATGTTGGCTCTTGAAAGAATGATAAAAAAGGAGACATGTTATTTGATAATCTGAAAAATCATAAAATTGATTCTTGAAGCAAGAAAAAGTAGTGAATAAAGAAGAGCTTGTGAAAAAAAAGAAAAAAAAAATGGCAAAAAAAAAAGAGAGAAAGAAAAAGAAAAAGCAAGCAGAAAAAGCCAAAAGCTCTTTAAACCAAAAGGCAAGAGCAAAAAGCCAATAGCCCTTAAAACCAAAAGGCAAGGGTAATAAAAAGGATCCAAGGCTTTGAGCATCAGTGGATAGGAGGGCCTAAAGGAATAAAATCCTGGCCTAAGCGGCTAAACCAAGCTGTCCTAAACCATGTGCTTGTGGCGTGAAGGTGTCAAATGAAAACTTGAGACTGAGCAGTTAAAGTCGAGGTCCAAAGCAAAAGAAGAGTGTGCTTAAGAACCATGGACACCTCTAATTGGGGACTTTAGCAAAGCTGAGTCACAATCTGAAAAGGTTCACCCAGTTATGTGTCTGTGGCATTTATGTATCCGGTGGTAATACTAGAAAACAAAGTGCTTAGGGCCACTGCCAAGACTCATAAAGTAGCTGTGTTCAAGAATCAACATACTGAACTAGGAGAATCAATAACACTATCTAAATTCTAAATTCCTATAGATGCCAATCATTCTAAACTTCAAGGGATAAAGTAAGATGCCAAAACTATTCAAGAGGCAAAAAGCTACTAGTCCCGCTCATCTGATTGGAGCTAAGTTTCATTGATATTTTGGAATTTATAGTATATTCTCTTCTTTTTATCCTATTTGATTTTCAGTTGCTTGGGGACAAGCAATAATTTAAGTTTGGTGTTGTGATGAGCGGATAATTTATACGCTTTTTGGCATTGTTTTTACATAGTTTTTAGTATGATTTAGTTAGTTTTTAGTATATTTTTATTAGTTTTTAAATAAAAATCACATTTCTGGACTTTACTATGAGCTTGTGTGTTTTTCTGTTGTTTCAGGTAATTTTTGGCTGAAATTGAGGGACTTGAGCAAAAATCAGATTCAGAGGTTGAAGAAGGACTGTAGATGCTGTTGGATTCTGACCTCCCTGCACTCAAAGTGGATTTTCTGGAGCTACAGGAGTCCAAATGGCGCGTTCTCAATTGCGTTGGAAAGTAGCTATCCAGGGTTTTCCAGCAATATATAATAGTCCATACTTTGCCCGAGCTTAGATAACGCAAACTGGCGTTCAACGCCAGCTCTCTGCCCTATTCTGGAGTTAAACGCCAGAAACAGGTTGCAAAGCTGAGTTAAACGCCAGAAACAGGTTTCAAACTGGCATTCAACTCCAAGAAAGACCTCTGCACGTGAAAGCTTTAATGCTCAGCCCAAGTACACACCAAGTGGGCCTGGAAGTGGATTTCTGCATCATTTACTCATTTTTGTAACCCTAGTAACTAGTTTAGTATAAATAGAAATTTTTACTATTGTATTCAGGGTCTTTGGATCTGATCTTTGATCAGTCTTATGCTATCTTAGACCTTTATAGAGGCTGGCCATTCGGCCATGCCTGGACCTTCATCACTTATGTATTTTCAACGGTAGAGTTTCTACACACCATAGATTAAGGTGTGGAGCTCTGTTGTTCCTCATGAATTAATGCAAAGTACTATTGTTTTTCTATTCAATTCAAGCCTATTTCTTCTCTAAGATATTCATTCGCACACAAGAACATGATGAATGTGATGATTATGTGACGCTCATCATCATTCTCACTTATGAACGCATGCCTGACAAACACTCCGTTCTACATGCAAACAAGCTTGAATGTGTATCTCTTAGCCTCCTGATCGTGAGATCAGAGTCTTCGTGGTATAGGATAGAACTATTGGCGGCCATTCTTGAGGTCCAGAAAGTCTAAACCTTGTCTGTGGTATTCCGAGTAGGATCCGGGAAGGGATGGCTGTGACGAGCTTCAAACTCGCGAGTGCTGGGCATAGTGACAGACGCAAAAGGATTACTGAATCCTATTCCAGTATGATCGAGAACCGACAGATGAATAGCCGTGCGGTGACAGCGCATCTTGGACCATTTTCACTAAGAGGATGGAAAGTAGCCATTGACAACGGTGATGCCCTATACACAAAGCTTGCCATGGAAAGGAGTATGAATGATTGGATGAAGACAGCAGAAAAGCAGAGGTTCAGGAGGAACGAAAGCATCTCTATACGCTTATCTGAAATTCTCACTAATGACTTACATAAGTATCTCTATCCCATTTTATGTTTTATATATCTTTTAATTATTAAAACTCTATAACCATTTGAATCTTCCTGACTGAGATTTACAAGGTGACCATAGCTTGCTTCAAGCCGACAATCTCCATGGGATCGACCCTTACTCACGTAAGGTTTATTACTTGGACGACCCAGTGAACTTGCTGGTTAGTTGTGCAAAGTTGTGACAAAGTGTGTGAATTACGTTCCGAGCACCAAGTTTTTGGCGCCGTTGTTAAGGATCACAATTTTGTGCACCAGTATCCACTCAGACGAGACTGTGAGGTATGCAATTTTTTATCATGTAAAATTGAAGTAATAGCTATGATCCAAGTTAATACTACTGTTTTAACTCTTTCCTAGCAGTCAATAGGCATTTGGTTTAAATATACATGTAATGTTGTTACAAAGAATTTGATCCTTGTTACTTATCTAGCCTAAAATATTTTTTGTTTTGTTACTTAAGTTCACAACTATAACAGGTTTTGGGATCACGTTTCTGTGTCTGAGATGGAAAAATCCTTGGTTTTTCAGCTGCTGCCTCTGCTTTTTTTATTTCTTATTTTTTTCAACCTCTCCTTTTGCTTTCTTTTTCTTTAATGTATGTGTTTTTTGAAGCCTCACAAACTTTAATTTTAAGTTTCAGGCTTTCTTTTTCTTTGGGGAGAGGAGAGAGAGGAGAGGAGAGGAGAGGAGATGAGAGGTTGTTCAGACTAGAATTGAATATCCCTTCTTATTTCTTTCTTTTTCATTTGCTGGGACTTCTTAGTTCTACAGTTGCTAAAAAAGCACACTGCTTTGCACTTTGCAGCTCTCTAAATTATTTCAAGATTTTTTCCATTTTCTTCTCGTAAAGTTTCTTATTTGGAAACCACCTTTACTACTGAAAAACTAACATGTGAACTTAATTATATATTTATGTTTGTGTGATTTTTGTTGATGTCACAATACAAAATTAGATGTTACGTAAAACAATTTTATGTTAAAATTATACACTAACTGAATTTAAAAAAAAAATGATAACAAAATTGCTTTACAAAAATATCTTCTAAAAGCACATGAGAAATTGTCATTTTCTTGGTGTAGTTATACCAACTATTTAACCATTGTGACAAAAACATATCAAGACTAATTAATTACCTGCATTCAAGCAAAAGGGTGTTACTCAAGGGCAATAGAGTTAAACACTGTCCACTATTAGATTCCTATAGAAATATCTCTCATGTCTAGATTCTATTTTTTGTAATTCATCATGGGTACACTATATTTACCATGTGTGTGATGATGCAAGATATACCTGGGTTCTTTTAAACTGCTATGCTTTCCAGGTATGTTTTACAAACAAAATATTGTTCTATATTCTCTATTTTTTCAGGTGGGATACAATTTTTATGCACTTTTTTTCTATTTTTGAACTTTCTCTTTGATGACAAGTCATCTTAGCCTAGTTTTACTAGCCTTTTTCTTTGTTTTTATTTGGTTTTATGCACTTTCTTGCATTCTAAGTAAGTAATTTGGAATGGAAATGCATGGTTTCTTTGAATCAAACAACCACCAATTAATTGATGCTAAATCATGAGGTTTGAGCTAAATTTAATTGATTTTTAATGATTTATAAACCTTGTGAATTTGGTGATACTTTGATTGGTTGTTTTGATTACTTGTAGGTGAAGAAAAGAAAAAAAATAAGAAAAGCGTAGCCTAAGGAGCACGATCTAAGCAAAGAAAGAAAGCGTGGCACAAGAAAAAGAAGCGTGGCTCAAAGAAGGAGAAGCATAAGTGCATTCAAGAAACAAGGGCACAAAGCTCTTGCCAAGAGCTTTAAAGCTCTTGTGGAGAGCTTTCCTTCAAAGAATCAAGAGCCAAGCTCTTGGCAAAGAGCTTTGAATCTCTTGCCAAAGAGCTTTATCAAGAACACATGAAGAAGGAACCAAGAACCAAGCTCTTGGCAAAGAGCTTTGAAGCTCTTGCCAAAGAGCTTTTTCGTGCATGCCATGGAGAAAATCAAGAAGGAAAAGCTCACTAATGCACTCACCAAGACTTGAACCCATGACCAAGAGGAGAGGGGCCAGCGCTACTTCACAAGGAAAAACAAGCCAAAATTAGCTTGTTTTCACTCACCAAGGTTCGAACTAGGCACCTCAAGGAAGTAAGGCCTTGTGCGCCACTCATGTGCCAAGAAAAAATTGGCTTGTCTTCCTTCACCAAGGATTGAACCGGGCACCTCAAGGAAGCAAGACTTTGCGGGCTTCTCTAGTGCCAAGGAAATTAGCTCTACAAGTGCTCCACCCAAGATTTGAACCAAGGACCTCAAGGACAAGTAAAGCTCTTGGCAGCTTTCAAGCTCTTGCAAAGAGCTTTGTTCCCTTGGACCGTGCACAACACATTGGAAGAAAAGGGAACCAAAGCTCTTGGCCAAAGCTCTTGCCAAGAGCCGAACTCTTCCCTGGGAGGTGCACCATGGGCTGAAAATTGAACTAAAAATCCAAATTAATTCATTTCTTCACCAAATCAAAAGCCCATCCAAATTCTAAAATCCAAGAATAGAAAGTGTATAAATAGGAGCTAGTTTGATGTAATTAGAACCTTTTTGACACCTTTAGAATTTACTTTGAATTTTTCTTTTGAACTTTCATTTTCATTTTGAAGTTAGATCTTAGAGAATTGGGAAGGAGAATTGATCTCTCTTCTTCCTTGTTCTTGCTTGAGCACTCTTTTATTTTCTTGTTTTTGATCTTGGGTGAAGAATTGAAGAACTTCTGTTTCAATCTCACCTTGAGATCTCTTGTTTACTTTCTCTGCATAATTGAATTTCCATTTTTGTTTACTGCATCTTCTCTTATTCTTCTTCTACAAATTCTGCAATTTACTTTTCTTTATTTCCTTTTGCAATTGTTCTTGTTGGATCAAGGAAGGATTTGAGATCTAGACTTGTTTTCTAGTCTCTTCCACTCCTGAGATCTTCAACTTCTTTTAATTTGCTGCAACTTAAGCATAAGTCATTTTCTGTTTTAATTTCTCAAACATTTTTACTTTTCTGTTTAGATCTACTTTACTTCAATTCACCTTCTACTCTTCTGTTTAATTGCAATTCACTTGTTCTCGTTTAAATTCTGCAATCCTAATTCCCAACTCCTTTTATAATTCAAGCAATTTACATTTCTTGCAATCTAAGTTTCTGCAATTTAATTTACTTGTTCTTTAAGATTCAGCTTATTTACTTTCTTTGCTCTTTCATTTAGTGCAATTTCCCCTTCTCCCTTTACATTCCAAGCAATTTAGTTGCTGTCAATTACAAACAACTCAACCAATACTTGATTCGCTTGACTAAATCAACCACTAAACTAAAATTGCTCAATCCTTCAATCCCTGTGGGATCGACCTCACTCATGTGAGTTATTATTACTTGATGCGACCCGGTCCACTTACCGGTGAGTTTTGTGTTGGATCATTTTCCACACATCAAGTTTTTGCCGCCGTTGCCGGGGATTGATTAGATTGACAATGATTAAGTGAAGTGGAGATCTAGATCAAGCACTTTTTATTTTCTGTTTCTTTAATTTTTGACTAACACACTAATTGTTTGAATTTTCGCTTAAGCCAATTAACATTTCACTTCAGCCATGGATTGAAGTGTTATTGATTTCTGGTGTTGTGATTCTTATGCTTTGGGTGTATGTCAGGTACAAGGAAAATTATACCCACATTTTGTGAACAAGACGAAAGAACCCTCAGAAGATTAAGAAGAGCTGAAAGAGGGAAAAACATTGTTGGAGAAGAGGATTCAGAAGAAGAGTTCCAAGATATGGAGGAACACTTAACAAATCCACCAAATGGAGCTGAAGGAGCAGCCAATAACAACAATAATCCACCACAGAGAAGAGTTTTGGCTTCCTACACATGTGCAGACCCTAGACATTGTGGGAGTAGCATTCTTACCCCAAATGTGAATGCAAATAACTTTGAACTAAAGCCACAACTCATCACCTTGGTTCAAAACAATTGTTCTTATGGAGGAGGACCACTTGAAGACCCTAACCAACACTTGTCCAACTTCTTAAGGATTTGTGACACTATCAAAACCAATGGTGTGCACCCTGACAGTTACAAGCTACTGTTATTTCCTTTTTCTCTCATAGATAAAGCCACTCAATGGTTGGAATCCTTCCCAAGAGACAGCATCAACAATTGGGATGATCTAGTAACCAAGTTCCTTGCAAAATTTTACCCACCTCAAAGAGTTATTAGATTGAAGACTGAAGTGCAAACATTCACACAAATGGATGCTGAACCCTTGTATGAGGCATGGAAACGATACAAAGCTCTAATCAGGAAGTGTCCACCGGGAATGTTCAGTGAGTGGGACAGATTGCAGAATTTATATGAAGGCCTGACACTGAAATCTCAAGAGGCTTTGGATTATTCAGCAGGGGGCTCTCTACAACTAATGAAAACAGCAGAGGAAGCCACCAGGAATGTTTAGTGAGTGGGACAGATTGCAAAATTTCTATGAAGGCTTGACACTGAAATCTCAAGAGGCTTTGGATTATTCATCAGGAGGCTCTTTACAATTAATGAAAATGGCAGAGGAAGCTCAAAATCTCATTGATATGGTGGCCAACAATCAATATTTCTTTGCTCACCAAAGGCAACGCCAACCATCACAAAGGAAAGGAGTGATGGAGTTGGAAGGAGTGAACTCAATCTTGGCTCAAAACAAAATGATGCAGCAGCAAATTTAACAACAATTTGAGCAAATGGCCAAGAGGATTGATAGCCTCCAAGTTGCAGCAATTAACACAAGCCAACCATCATCCACATGGGGGCAGAATGAAGAAACTCAAGAGGAGCAGCAGCAAGAACAAGTCCAGTACATGCACAACCAAAATTCTTGGCCAAATGAAGTCTAGGGTGATACTTACAACCCTTCTTGGAAGAACCACCCAAACCTTAGGTGGGGAGACAATCACAACCAGAGTCAACAACCATGGCAGAAAAACTCAAATCAAAACACTTCAAGAAATAACCAAAACCACAACCAGCAGCAAACTAACCAAAACCCTTACAGAAACCCCAAAACAACTACCCCAACTCCAACCATTACCCATCCAATAATCAAACCTCAAATCAAAACACTTACCCTCAACCCTTAACACCCCACAATCAACCAATCTCACAAGAATCTCAAAGGATTAACAACTTGGAGCTCTTGATGGAAAAGATGATGAAAAATCAAGAGATGACATTAAGGAACCAGGAAGCCTCTATGAAAAATATGGAAAGACAAATTGGACAACTCTCCAAGCAGATTGCCATCGAAAGGCCGTCAAGCTCACTACCAAGTGACACCATTCCTAATCCAAAAGAGGAGTGCAAGGCAATACAACTGAGGAGTGGAAAAATTCTGGTGAAAAATGAAGAAGCGACCAAGAAGCCAAAGGAAAATGAGAGGGAGCAAGCTGAAGAAGAGAAAGCCAATGATAATGATGTAACAGCAAGTAAGAAAACTCATAATCAAGCTCAAGAAAAGGGAGACCAGCCACAAAAATCAAGAAAAGGGAAGGAAGCAATGAGAGAGCCAATCAAGGAACAAAGGCACGGAGTGAACTTCACACCACCTTTGCCATATCCTCAAAGATTCAACAAAGAGACTAAGGACCAACACTTCCCAAAATTTCTTGAAATCTTCAAGAAGTTGGAGATCAATATTCCCTTAGCTGAAGCATTTGAGCAAATGCCCCTATACGCAAAATTCATGAAGGAACTTATCAACAAGAAGAGGAGTTGGCAAGTTAATGAAACTGTACTGCTTACTGAGGAATGCAGAGCACTAATCCAGAAGGGACTTCCTCCCAAACTCGATGACCCTGGGAGTTTCTTTCTACCCTGCACCATTGGCAGTATGACCATCAACAAGGCGATGTGTGACTTAGGAGCTAGTATCAATCTAATGCCTGCCTCTCTAGTGAACAAGCTAAGCATAAAAGAGGTGAAACCAGTACAGATGTCTCTAGAATTGGTGGACAAATCAGTGATATGCCCCAAGGTATAATTGAGAACCTTCTAGTCAAAGTAGAAAGATTCATCTTTCCTACAAATTTTGTGATCTTAGATTCAGACCAGGATGAGGGCGACTCTATTATACTGGGAAGACCGTTCTTGGCCGCTGCTAGGGCCATCATAGACATAGAGCAAGGAGAATTAACCCTCAGGATGCATGATGAAAGTATCACTCTGAATGTACTGCCAGAAACACAGAGCAGTAATGAAAAAAAGAATGGTACAGAAACGGACAAAGAGAATCTGCAGTGGAAGGAGGGAATCAACAAGACAAACAACAACTGCCCTCCCAATCAAGAGATAGATGATGCAGCTGGTCAAATAGAGAAAGAGACTGTGCAAAATAATGAAGAAGTTCAAGAAGACATTGGAGTAGTGGCAATCAAAAAGAGAAATCTCAAGGGGAAACCTATTGTCAAAGAAGAAAGGTCAACAAAAGGAGGGAAGAAAAATAAGAACAGAAGCAAAAAGGGTTGATAGAACAAAAAAATTCCAACAGAAGGGTTCTCCAAAGGTGATAAGATGCAATTAGTTTATCAACAGTTGGGGACTGAGGATCACTACACTGTTAATCAAATACTCTCTCTCGAGCATGTGGAAATTGAGCACCAAGGAAGAAAGAAGAAGCTCACAGTCAGAGGGGACAAGCTGAGGCACTACAGTCATCAACCACCATAAAAGAAGGGTTTAATGTCAAGCTAATGACAATAAAAGAGCGCTTGTTGGGAGGCAACCCAACCTGAGGTAGTTTTCTTTTCATAGCTATTTAATAAAAAGGTTAATTAGCTTTATTTATACTGGGAGAAGCTAAGTTTGGTGTAGCACACTAAAACAATATAAGGGAGAATGAAGAATTCTAAGTTTGGTGTTCCGCCAAAATCCCATTATAAAACACATTCTCACCCCTCTGCACAAAGCTAGCTTCATGCATTCGAATAAACTAGTTAACTATTCTGCTTTTTCCTAGTTTTCAGTTTTATTGCTTTCGAAAGAAAAAAAAAGATTTCACATATAATTTGTTGCATAAGGAACATTGGCAGGGTACTAAGTTTGGTGTTCACACACCAAAGTAAGTTCAAAAGCACACAAATGAGCCTTGCAAATTAACCAGATACCTTAAGGGCTTGAGAAGCAAGCCACTTTTAAGGATTATGTAGGAAAATAGCCAACAAATTCAAAGAACACTTGCATCATGATTCAAAAGGAGCAAACAGAAGGAAGACTGAGAAGCTGCAACCCACAAGTTGTATCTATACTTGATTCTTGTTGATATGTAATGATTTAATTTAGAGACTCATTTATATCTGGCTGGAATAATCATTTAGTTGCAAGTGGAAGTACATGCTGAAGAAAGCTATTTGCATAATTTTTGCTTATCTGCATAATAATTGTCATCATTCATCAGCCTGAATATTTTGTTTTGTTCCCCATGCTGTCTGAATAAAAGAGAGATGCTTGATCTAGAAAAGTAATTGTTCAATGTTGCAAAAGTTAGAACGAAAGTTAGTGGTGGTGTGTGTTTGATTTAATTGATAGCTCATAGAAATAATGCTACATAATGACATGTTCCTTTGAGCCTAAGCTAATCTGCTGCTATGATCCTTCAAATAATGAAAGTCCCTTGCAAACAAACCAAAACAGAAAGAAAAAGAAATAGAAAAAGCCCAAGAAAGTGGCAAAGAAACAAATAATAAGGATAGACACCAATAGCTTGGACCCTAGGACATATGCCTGTGGTGTTTGTGTACTAGGATATGCTTGGACAAGTAGGTTCTAAGGAGTATTTTAAAACTTGGCAACTTAGATCAACTGATTCTTTGTTTTTATTTGGTTTTATGCACTTTCTTGCATTCTAAGTAAGTAATTTGGAATGGAAATGCATGGTTTCTTTGAATCAAACAGCCACCAATTAATTGATGCTAAATCATGAGGTTTGAGATAAATTTAATTGATTTTTAATGATTTATAAACCTTGTGAATTTGGTGATACTTTGATTGGTTGTTTTGATTACTTGTAGGTGAAGAAAAGAAAAAAATAAGAAAAGCGTAGCCTAAGGAGCATGATCTAAGCAAAGAAAGAAAGCGTGGCACAAGAAAAGGAAGTGTGGCTCAAAGAAGGAGAAGCATAAGTGCATTCAAGAAACAAGGGCACAAAGCTCTTGCCAAGAGATTTAAAGCTCTTGTGGAGAGCTTTCCTTCAAAAAATCAAGAGCCAAGCTCTTGGCGAAGAGCTTTGAAGCTCTTGCCAAAGAGCTTTATCAAGAACACATGAAGAAGGAACCAAGAACCAAGCTCTTGGCAAAGAGCTTTGAAGCTCTTGCCAAAGAGCTTTTTCGTGCATGCCTTGGAGAAAATCAAGAAGGAAAAGCTCACTAATGCACTCACCAAGACTTGAACCCATGACCAAGAGGAGAGGGGCCAGCGCTACTTCATAAGGAAAAACAAGCCAAAATTAGCTTGTTTTCACTCACCAAGGTTCGAACTAGGCACCTCAAGGAAGCAAGGCCTTGTGCGCCACTCATGTGCCAAGAAAAAATTGGCTTGTCTTCCTTCACCAAGGATTGAACCGGGCACCTCAAGGAAGCAAGACTTTGGGGGCTTCTCTAGTGCCAAGGAAATTAGCTCCACAAGTGCTCCACCCAAGATTTGAACCAAGGACCTCAAGGACAAGTAAAGCTCTTGCCAAGAGCTTTCAAGCTCTTGCAAAGAGCTTTGTTCTCTTAGACCGTGCACAACACATTGGAAGAAAAGGGAACCAAAGCTCTTGGCCAAAGCTCTTGCCAAGAGCCGAACTCTTCCCTGGGAGGTGCACCATGGGCTGAAAATTGAACTAAAAATCCAAATTAATTCATTTCTTCACCAAATCAAAAGCCCATCCAAATTCTAAAATCCAAGAATAGAAAGTGTATAAATAGGAGCTAGTTTGATGTAATTAGAACCTTTTTGACACCTTTAGAATTTACTTTGAATTTTTCTTTTGAACTTTCATTTTCATTTTGAAGTTAGATCTTAGAGAATTGGGAAGGAGAATTGATCTCTCTTCTTCCTTGTTCTTGCTTGAGCACTCTTTTATTTTCTTGTTTTTGATCTTAGGTGAAGAATTGAAGAACTTCTGTTTCAATATCACCTTGAGATCTCTTGTTTACTTTCTCTGCATAATTGAATTTCCATTTCTGTTTACTGCATCTTCTCTTATTCTTCTTCTACAAATTCTGTAATTTACTTTTCTTTATTTCCTTTTGCAATTGTTCTTGTTGGATCAAGGAAGGATTTGAGATCTAGACTTATTTTCTAGTCTCTTCCACTCCTGAGATCTTCAACTTCTTTTAATTTGCTATAACTTAAGCACAAGTCATTTTCTGTTTTAATTTCTCAAGCATTTTTACTTTTCTGTTTAGATCTACTTTACTTCAATTCACCTTCTACTCTTCTGTTTAATTGCAATTCACTTGTTCTCGTTTAAATTCTGCAATCCTAATTCCCAACTCCTTTTATAATTCAAGCAATTTACATTTCTTGCAATCTAAGTTTCTGCAATTTAATTTACTTGTTCTTTAAGATTCAGCTTATTTACTTTCTTTGCTCTTTCATTTACTGCAATTTTCCCTTCTCCCTTTACATTCCAAGCAATTTAGTTTCTGTCAATTACAAACAACTCAACCAATACTTGATTCGCTTGACTAAATCAACCACTAAACTAAAATTGCTCAATCCTTCAATCCCTGTGGGATCGACCTCACTCATGTGAGTTATTATTACTTGATGCGACCCGGTCCACTTGCCGGTGAGTTTTGTGTTGGATCGTTTTCCACACATCACTCTTCTTTAATGATATGGTATCTGGAGCATAATATAGCTATTTTCTGTTACTAGCTTCGTATGTGATGCTGTGGATGGTTGGGCCACTCGCAAATTCAATCAAGTTATAAGCTTTCTTGTAGAGGTCATACCAATTTTATTCTATCTGTTTATATAATTCTTTGATGAGTGTTATGTACACATTATCTCTTTCTAGTAAAGTTTTGCTGAACTGGTATGATTAGATGTTGTTTTAAAAATATATTGGATTCAGACTTAGGGGCTTTGTGGCATGTCTTGACCACAGAATGGGATAGAATTTCCTCTATACTAACTTGTTTAGTTTAAAAAGATAACTAGTCTATTTGATAAATAAATATTAACCTGATTTTCTTGATTCAGTGTCGACCTTCGGAGCTGTTCTGTTCTGGACATGGTTACAGATAGGTTATCTCTATCTCTTTCTGTTTCTGCAAGCCAAAGAATGCGTTGTTAAACTTAAAGTTCTTTACATTGTTTGATAGGTTATCTCTATCTCTTTCTGTTTCCCAAGTTTACAAGTAACATTTTTTCCTTTTTAATTGTTCATAATTTGCTGTCATTTAAGTATGGGCATGTAAACCTGATTTTTGTGCTGAATTTGTGTAAAGGCCTGGCTTAATCTTCTTGTCCCTTGCTAGCATTAGATATTGCTAGCCACTGGCTGCAAATGTACAGGTAATTCATGTCAACTTTGTCTTGTTGTTATTCTTTAACTCAAATTTTATGATCCTGCATTTGCTGGTTTGGGGATGATGTTCTTTAGCTGCATTTTATTAGATCCTGCATTTCTCTTCTCTTTTTCAAGCTCCTGCTAACTCCCTTTTTTTTCTTCTTCTAACGTTTGGATTTTCTAATTACAGACACAATTTTTGATTCTCAGGCACATACAGCTCGCCATCTTCTTCAAGCTAAGAGAGGTTTGCAATTTCTTAAACATCTTTATGCATTTAGATCTACCAACATATTTTATTCGAAAATTGAAAACAACAATAGATGGATTATATGGACATAGCTAACCACATTTCCTTTCCTTTTATTGTTGAGATCAGCCTACTCTGTATGAGGATTTTCATTATTCATTTAGAGATAACTCTAACTTCAAATGTGACTCGATCTGCCATTTCTGATAAGCTCTTGTATATACAAACAGCACAAATACTTATGAATAGTTGAATAATGATTGCTATTAAACTACTTCAGTTCTGTTGATTACTTATTTGAGATATCCATCTTTATAGGATGTCTTAGTATATTTTCATCATTTCATGCAAATCTAGTGCATTACCTATGTCTCTGATCTAGTGCATTACCTGTGTCTCTTGTTAACTTTGTGAAATTAAAAATATGGATCATGATTATGAAATAGTTGTTTTTCTTTCCTCTGGATTTTGATGAGATACTTGTGGCAGGTATAATGTTGCTATGTATGTGCTCATGCATACAAAGAAAGTGGGACTTCTTTGGAAGTAGAGTTTACACGAACTTTGCCAAAAGAACTCATATAGAAGTGTCAGGGCATTATTTTGGAGAACAAATTCTGGTCACTACATTGTTTGGTTCCCACTATCACAATGTTGGTTTGCTATTTGCAATGTATGGTCACTACTTTAAATGTTCAAAAAATATAGAAGTGATAAGAGTCTAACACTCTTATGATATTTTCCAGGGGCTAATGACTTTGGTCAACTAGGTGATAGAACCGAGGAGTGAAGGAAATATGTAAAGAAAGTAAAGTCATTAAAGTCAGAGTTTGTAAAATCTGTCTTGTATAATTCTTAATTCTCTTAGAAATTCATTTTTGTTAATGCTTGTAAATTTTATGTACGCGGCTGTTACATGTATACAGATGACATTGTTGTAGGCTTTTACCAAGTATTGAATGAAAGAACATAAATTTGAGTGCTCCCATGTAGGCTTTTACCAGATTTTTTTTTTAAATTTGATTTAGCTATAGCCAGGCTTTAAAAGCGTGGCAATAGGTTTGTATCGAGGCACACAACTTAAAAAACGTGGCTATATCTCGTTATTGGCACGCTTTTGAAGTGTAGCCGTATGTCACTATTGGCATATTTTTAAAGCGTAGCCATATCTTGCTGCTGGCACACTCACTACAAAAAAAAAAGGTTAAAATGGCGGTTTTTTAAGGTAATTACGGCGGTTACAACCGCCATTATTGCCGAAAATGGCGCCTCCAAGAAACGCCGGAATTCTGGGCGCCATTCTGGTTATTACGGCGGTTTTTTGAAAATCGCCGTAATAACCAGTAGATAATACAGCGGTTTTTTTGCGGTTAAAATGGCGGTTTTTAACTGCCATTTTAACCAAATAAAATGGCGGTTTTGTTGTTGTTTAAAATGGCGGTTTGTAACCGCCGTTTTTACCTGGATTTAATGGCATCCTCCTCGTTTAAAATGGCGGTTTGTAACTGCCGTTTTTACCTGGGTTTAATGGCATCCTCCTCATTTAAAATGGCATTTATAACCGCCGTTTTTACCAGGGTTTAATGGCATCCTTTTCGTTTAAAATGGCATTTTTTAACTGTCATTTTTACCGGATAAAAATGATATTTTTTTATCTTTTAAAAATGCAATTTTTACTATTATTTTTATCTTACTAAATAAATAATTTTTTTTATTAAAATTCCACAATAACAAAATCATAATCCATAGACAAAATATTATATAACTCAAAGTATTAAACATAATATATGATTTTTTAGTATTACAAATAAAAAATAATAACTCCTATATAAAGTATCAAACTAAGAAATATTGTTAGTTCTATTACATTGGGAGTTTTCCTAGAGATGCTCAACAAATTTGCTACAGATCATTCCAACATTTTCATTGTTCATATCCATATAAATAAATATTACCTGCAAAAGAAAATTGAACGTTAGAAATAAATAGTTGCTCAAATAAATAGCAAACTACTAGCATTTTGAAGAAGGCATCCATGAATAAGTATGGAATGAAGATAAGGAGAAATAGTGTCTTTACATGGTAACTAACTAAGCTACATTAGCATGCTGCTTTACTAATTTACAAAAGACATCTATACTCAAAAATCAAGGACGCTTCCTTTTCCTGCAAGCAAATGACAAAGCATAAGCACCTGATAATTTACCATAATGAACAATTCAAGGTCAAATATGAATGAGACCACCAGAAACCTAAGCAATAAAGAGAAAGAACCTTCTCAGAGCTAGATGATCGAAACTCTTCCCAAAATCTCTTGAAGTCCAATTTCAGTTCATGTTTATCCCTGATTTAAAGCTAGAAAAGGTCATAATCATATGTATCATTAAAAGTGAAGCATGTGATGTAATAATTTAAAATTGAAAATAAAAAATAAAAAGCTTGAGAATCAGTTCTCACCAAATATTATACATCAATTACAAGAATTTGAAATTAGAGGCACTAAATGAAAGAACATGAGTTCATATCTTATTCTTATCTTTTTAGTAAATGTGCTTTCCTCCAATAATATAATCCCACCTACTTCCTTCTTTTTGCTTTTACTATTCTAGCTCCATTATTACTCTCAATCATAAATTTAAGGTTCAGTTATTTAATTGAAGTCTGGTTTAATTTGAATATGATTTTCTAAATTTCTAAAGTTTATTAGAAATGAACATTAAAGCATGAAATGAAGAAGGTTATTAATATTACATAGATATTGTTGTTACCAGGTAGTGATGAAGAAAAATCCAGCATGGGAGGCTAAGAGTTGGCAGAAGGGGATTCAGGATCCAACTGAAGTAAGGTTGGCGATGATTTACTAACTGCGATTAAGAGATAAGTATGCTCCATAACCATGGCCATTGCTAGCACAACAAAAGCACAAGCAGCACATACCAATGGCGTTTTTCCACTACTTCTGTATACACATTCTGTTTTTCTTGTGTTCATCCATGTCACCTGCCATATCATTAATTATATATTAATTAAGAGATTTAAGTAATTAATATATATGATTATTATGTACCTGAGAACGTGTGGCTTCTGCTATGAGGCAGAGAGTGAAGGAGGAGAGTCCCAATAGGATTGTGACAAGTACGAGGAACACACCAGTTTTGCTGATCATCAAACATGTCTTCCCTGTGTTTGGTTCGAGATCAGCATGTGTAACTGCCATTCTTGAATTGAATTCTGTTTTAAAAGAGATGGATTTGTATAAAGAGATGGTACAAGAAACATGAGCTAAAAAATAGAACCATCATTTTTCATTAAGGAACGATCAATTAATAAATTGTGAACATAAACATAAATAAAAGAAACAGAGCCATAATGAAAGAAAAGAGAAACATTAACATTATAAGATTGTGCCAAAAAAAAGAGACTAATTGTTCATTAGAAATAAATTAATCAAAGGAGAAAGTAAGAGTGTTGAATTAATCAAAACCATCTTTTCGGAATTCTTCCAACACATTTCTCATTTTTGAATGCTTTTTCATAGTAATTATCCTTTAAAATACAAAGGAGAAAGTAAGAGTGCTGAATTACATAGAAAATAAATACCACTTAACACATTCAATTTAACTCCAAAGAAAACTTACTTGATTCATGTCTATGGTCTGCAAGGCTTCACCACGAGTGAATATAATGGCATGGTTTTGATTTTCAGGTTTCCCTTCACCAATCACAACTGGAAAACCTGAAAGCTTGATGCGATATACTTCCTGTTAATTCAACATAAAACCATTTCTTAATTAGGAAGCTTGTGCAAACATTTTTCAACTAGATCCTTTTATCTAACTTAGTTTATCCTTTTCTTAGAAAATTTAGGTGAATCATAATTGGAAAATGAGACTTCAAACTTGAACATTTGTCCATACCTCATCATACTTTTCACCTCCTTTTTATGTGCCTTTAATATTTAAGAACTTAAGAGAGTTGGCACTTGCCATTTTTCAATATTCATTCTATTTTTTCCACTTTCATGTCATTAAATTAGTTAATCATAATGACTAACCTGAAGGACAACATGTTTCGAACTTTGGGAGCCTTCGGCATATTCATGAATAAGGAATTTGCAAAGAATGTGATACGGCAGCGAGCATCCAAATTTTGAGGCACATTTATGGCTGATTCCTTTACTGTTAAAAGCAAATGAAGCCTAATAACCTACATAGAAGAAACAAAGACTTAGTAAACAAAATCACAAAGAATAATGCAGCGAATCAACCGGAGTTTATTTGTGAAGACTACCTTCTCCTTCACTGATTTGTTGACAGTAAAATTGGTGTCTATGTTGACAAATCTCTGTCCTCTTTCTTTGGTGTTGAGACGAAGATTTTCCATGACTCTAGAGAAAGAAAAACCAGATCAACATCATAATGCAGCACTTATTGTGATGTTTAATATATATAAAGTTTTGAACATAGAAATGGCCATCAAGCATAAAATCTTGTAAGATAATTTCTACAATATCATGCAAAACATTGACTATTTGGGGCTTCAGTGTCTCGAGTTTGTCGTCTTCAGCTCGCTGCTAATGAGAATGAAAATCCAGTGTTATAAAGACTTCAAAGGGTCTATATAGGAAACTGAGATATTCTGAGAGGAAAGAGTTACCAATAGAGTTAGGAATTTCTCCAATTTCTCACTAAGTGAAGGCAAACCACTCATCTTGAATTCCTTGACAAATGTGTGTTCTTGTATGCTCCATTCAACTTTATCACAAATATGGCTTACAATCCTATCACAATACATGGAAGACCTTGAATAATCAAGAGGATTCCGGTAAAAGCAGAAAGAAAGTTACTGTTTGGTTTATGTTTTCACATTTTGAGAAGAAAAAAGTTGCAAACAATAAAATCATGTTTTCTGATTTTGCAAAATCCTAACAAAGAATACTAAAAATGAAATCAGGAAATAAAAATAGAAACTAAATATGTAAGCATGTGAGATAGTGATATCTTTTTTTTCCTTACATCTTATCTTCCTCATCTTGCAGGAGGTTATAAATGATATCCTTGAGAGTTTCATAACATTCGACGACTGCTGAATACATGTAGCTATCATTCAAGCTAATAAAAGAATTTGTTGATATGTCTGAAAAAGAGATATATCGCATACAACAATGATTAAATAAATGCATAGACAAAAAAATAAAAGATTTTCAGTTCAGCATTATTTTCTCTTCAAATCAAACAGCTTTAAAACTTAAAAGTACCTACTGATATATGTAACAAAACCTGGAAGGCAAGCAGCTTCCTTGAGTGGTTCCCGGTATGCAAATGCCGCCCCAGCTTCCGATGGATCAACACCGTAGAACACCCGCACAACCTTCTGACCCTTGCTGCTCTGACACTCCATTATCTTCTCCAATTCCTTCAACCACCACGTCGAATTCCCATAGCTTTTGGAGAAAACCACGATCGAAATTCTAGAATCCTCGATTGCCTTGGAACAAAAAAGGATAAGCATTTAAGCAATTCATCAAACACGTGCTATGCGAATCAGTAAATCACCAACCAAAAGCATATTTACAAATCAAAACTGCGAAACGAATGCAAATTTGTATACATGCATGTAAGAAAAAAATCGAAGGAATTTCATGAAGACCTTAACCCCAATTTCTGCTAACAAAGAGAAAATCAAAACCTAGCATTAAAGATATAGAAGTAGTAACAATTAGCAAATACAAAATATGAGTAATTAAAAGAAGAGAATGTAGATTTGTATATAAACCTAGTTCAACGAAGATGGAGAAGGAGAAGCTTCACAGAGCACAACACGATGGAGCAGGAAACTTTGATGGAGGAGATCACAGCTGGAAGAAAAGCGTTGATGGAGGAGCTTGCCACCAGAGGAGAGCATCGTGGATGAGATCGCAGATCTCACGCTTCGATGGAGTTTCTTCCTGGTTCTCACATTGCCAGTTTCGATAGATTGAGTAGCACAGCGTTTATTACTAAAATAAGAGTTAGGCCCTAATATAAAAACCTGAGATACTGGCGTTTAAAACCGCCAAATTCACTAAAAAACCGCCGCTTTCCACCAGTAAATTATGGCAGCCACACAAACCGCCTCAATTTATAAATATAACGTCAGTATTTTAAAAATGCCATTTTATTGATGCCATTTTATACCAGTTTTTTTGTAGCGACTTTAAAAGCGTAGCCATATTTGGCACATATGGCCATGCTTTTAAAGTGTGGCGATCCTTAAAAACGTGGCAAAAAATAAAGCGTGGCGATAGAGCAACCGGCACTCTTGCAGTTGTGACCCTTTTAAAAGCGTACCGGTAGCTCAAAACCGTGGCGAAAAGCTATCGCTACGCTTTTTTTGACTTTTTGCCACGCTTTAAAAGCGTAGCAAAAAGCTTGTTTTCTTTTAGTGTGATACGTAAAAGTGAAGCAATTTAAATGGTACATACTTTATAAAAAGTTACTATATATTAGAATTTGATGATTTATATAAGCAAACTAGTTTAGATATGGTTATACCAAAGTATAAATAACTTGGTAATTTTTTCTATTGAGGTCATTTGTCGTTCATTACCTATAATGGTTAAACAAAAAAATCAGAATAAATAATAATCATGGAATTAGTATAATTGCTTTGAGTTATTGTTTGAATGAATCTGTAGTTGTCTGTCTTTTCAAATTCAAAAAAAATGTTAGTCATCTTATCATCACTCTCGACGTAAAGAGCAAACTAAATACTACAAATAAAAAAGCAAAGAAATAGATATTCTATATTAGTTAAAAATGTCAAAGTTGATCTCCTTATTTATGAATGGTGGTTTTCTTAGAGTTCACCCCTTTCTCATATTTGGTACCCGCTTGAACTCATAATAACAAATAGTAATTTTGGCTTTGAGCCATTATGATGTTAGTAGAGGATGATCTCAAATCTTGATCTCAGTATTGTTTGAAATTATTTTCATAAATATAAAATTAAATAGTAATGCAAAATATTAAAGATAAATTAACAACAGTTGGCTCTTTATTTTGCAGATTTAGGTCAAATAAGACTCAATTGAGGGGGTTAAGAACGACGATGCCGATTTGATCTATGAAAAACTCAGTTGGATAATGATAAAGTAATATGACAGTAATGGTAGTGTCGTTCTTCTGCACAAAGAACAAAAATAAAGCAAACAAATGAACAAAAAATTTGAAATCATCATAATGTTCTATTGTGTGCAATTGTTTGGTGACATATTATAAATCAAATGGAAGGACTTTATAGTTTTGCATAAAGTTAAAGTCAAAAGAGAATGAGTGGTAATTTCATAATTGCAAAAATCTTGTAAAATAGAGCATGAAAACTATAAATTTTAGAATACATAATAAATTGTCATTTTAATTTGATATCACCTAATAAATAGATGAGATCTTGTTGATCATAGTTTGAGCATGTCATTTTGTTAAATTTTTTAGAAAGAGCATTGTTCACTTTAGCTTTAAGAGAGTTTGGATAATAAGTTTATGTGACAACCATATAGAGAAAGATAGAGATGTAAGACTATGCATATGTAGTGTATATATTCATTTGATTCTGAAAAATTATTAAAATTCTATAAATTTTCACTACTGGACCAAGCTTTTAGTTCTACTATTAATTTATAATTTCTCAGCAAATAATTAATATGACACAAAATAGTAAATAAACTTTAATTGGAATAGTAGTTATATATGTTCTTTTTTATTATTAGGTCATCAGTTTTGATTTATTTATCCCATTATAGGATACTTTTTCTTTATTTTCTTTTAAAACAATAATAAATCGAAGATGAATGATTTCTAATAATAGAAATAGAAAAGACGGATATTGTCCTGCAATAACCTAGAGAATTATCGAGATATAGAGGGGAAAAATTGTATGCTATTTGTAAGAATAATTCAAAGCACAAAATATATATTAAGATTTGAATATAATTGAAATAATAAATATTAGTCACAAAAGATATAAAATGTGAGTGAATTATTATGATGCGAAATGAAAATGATTAACTTATGAAAAAAAGTAATGTGTATAATAAATTTCATAAATGATTGAGTGTTGTGAATAAAGCAATGCAACGTAAAATAAGGAAAAAAGAAAATACTCATATTTACGAGTAATAATATATGAATGCCAAATGAGCATGGAAAGATTTACTATTACTAAAAAGATAGAATAGATGATAAATTTTTGAACTAACATATTAAAAATATAAGAATACTCATGCTTAAATTGTTTGGATCCTATGTAATTTTATTCTGGATCATGTATCAAAGATAATAATTAATTTTATTATTTGATCAAATACTTGTATAATTGTACAAAGCCAAAATTCCTAATGAAAATATGAAAGCCGAGCATGTGCTATATGCAACTAAAATTGTGTTCCACTAGATGATATTACCAGAAAATTTGGAAGGATTCATAGTGAGTTACGAGCTCTTGCTCATCGTGCCGAACTTAGTTATGGAAAAATTCAAGTTTGAATCCTCGTCTATGCCTTCATTGTTTGTTTTCACAATTTTCATGAATTAGTTAATAATATAATATAGATATATTAGTATTATTTAAATTAATAAAGTGATAAAAAAAATCAAGAGAGACAAAGTAATGCCAAAGAAGCAAAGAAAGCAACGTGTCTATAATTAATAATTGATAATAAGACTACTGACATTTACCTTAAAATCATAAGTTTAGAATTGTTTCATGCGTGATGAATAAACCAGGTATATAAGTCGAAATTGAAAATTTGCTAAGAGATAATCAATGAGTAATGTGCATGCTCTTGATTTAAAGCTTTGTCAAGATTTTAACAGAGTCTAATGCATTTCTTACCTCTATTCTTTCAAAACAAGAGTTTGACTAAAATTATTAACTTTCAATAATTGATAATAACAAATGTAAAGGTCGATCAATCATAGAAGATATAGAATGCAAAAACATAAAAGCAAAGAATACATAATAGCTAAGGTTGATATTTTTGTATCATGTCAAGTTATTTGTAAAGACATCGCAATAAGTTTCAATTTATTGAGGATAAAAAAAAATAAATATTGTGATGTTATACTAGGTAAAGCATGAACAAAATAAGATTGAATAGCAAATATTGTTATATGTTACAAATATAATTTATATATCACCGAAAATTTGTTCAAAAATACCAAATAAAATATTGTAAAAGATTGTTAAATTTGATTAAAAAATTTGAATGTAATTCAAATTTTATGGATGTCGGTCGAGCATGAATTATTTTACTCGACTCCACGGTAGGCGCCAAATGTTCTTGTGTAGTAACAATTCCGAGGTATATCTTGTCTTAGATGGAATCGAGCTTGTCTCTTCAACTACAGAAGATATATACTTCAGCAAGAAGAAGAATACGAAAATGGATACATACAAAAGGTATTCCGACGCTTAAGTCAGTATATTATAAAATAGTAACGTAATTTAGATCTTAAAACTTATCATGTGTGTACCTTCTGACTTTAGATATAGAAAGTTTTTTTTATAAACATAGAATTGATTGATGATATTCATATTATGACCGTTTGGTCATTAAAAAAGATAGAAATAATGGTCATTAAATCAGTAATATAAATATTGATTACAAGTAATTAAAGAATGAATAATAATTAAGACTGAATTATAATTCATTAATAATTAAGACCGAATTATAATTCATATTGAATAACA